>NC_082696.1:7394920-7728849 GCF_949987515.2 Delphinus delphis | reverse complement strand
CTCGAGGGGAGGCGCTCACGTGCATGACAAGCTGCACTGAGATGGGGTCTATGGGGCCTGGTTGATCACGGTCAAGGATCTCAAACTCAAATGTCTACACTCGCCAGGTGGAAAACAGAAGTGTCCTAGGCACAGGATGTAGGGAATGCGGGTCTGTGGCCGACTCCAGCGAGCATGCGCTCCTACGAGCTGAGCTGTCACCACTCAGCTCCTGCAAATTGTCAACGGGAGGAAATGCCTGTTCAGTGTTACCCTATCCTCTGATTTTTAAAAAACAGATCCTGGAAATTCGGCTTATGTGGATTTCCCACTTTAAAAAATATGGGGGCCAAGCGAAGCTCTTGAGACCCTTGTATCCTGTGGGCTGCCAGTGCATGACATCTGGCTGGATTCAAAGCCTCTTCCAAGTTCTAGGGAAAGCCTCAGACCACTGTGATTCTTCTGCTGTGACCTTTCCCAAGTGCTTAATATGCGAAATGTGAAGGGTTTGTAGCATGGATACAATTCAGTTCAGTTCATGGTGCCAAAAATGGAATATGGTTAAAATAAACAGTAATATCTAAGCATATCGCATAAACAAATTCATGGGGAATGTGTCATATGTGATTCTCTTTATTTAGATTTTTTAAGGTTACTTTTTAAATAGATTCATATGTATTCAGAAAGTACAAAAAGTTAATACACTGAAAAGTCTCCCTCCAACTGATATCCCATAGCCTCCCAATTCCAGAGACAATCAATGTTATGCATATTCTTCCAGAGATACAAGTAAATTGTATATATATGTTTTCTGCTCTTTGTACACAAATGATAGACTCTATACTTTTCTATGTTTTACTTTTTCTTCATTAATAATACCCGTAGGAGAATTTCCTTATCAGTGTATATCAAGCTGCCTCATTCTTCTTGATGACTAGGGAGTATTTTATTGAACAACGTACCATAATTTATCTAACTGGTCTCCCAATCGATGGGCATTGAAAGTTCCCAATCTTTCATCACATAAAAAATATTGCTTGAATGAATAATCCTGTACATACACCATTTTGCACATGTAAATTCCTAGAAGCGTGGAATTGCTAGGTAAAAAGATAAGCACATTTGTAATTTTGATACTATTGTTATTATATTGCCCATCATAGAGGTTTTAAATCTGACTCCTACTCGCGATGTAGGATACTGCCTATTTCCCCACATCCTTTCCCAACATTGTACAGCTGACCCTTGAACAGCACAAGTTTGAACTGCACGGGTCCGCTTATGTGGTCCACTTTCAATAAATATATTGGAAAATTTTTTGGTATTTTGTGATGATTTGAAAAAGCTCTCAGATGAACCATGTAACCTAGAAATATTGAAAAAATTAAGACAAAGTTAAGCATGTCATGAATGCATAAAGTATATGTAGACATTAGTCTATCCTTACATAGGCATAAGGTGAGTGATATTTAATATAAAATTAAAGTGTTCATTTTCTGTGTTATAATTTTGGTTTCAAAGAATTACATTATCGTACAATACGCCTTTCTCGCTCGTATTGGAGAAACTGTGTATCAGCCTATCATCGCAGGTAAGTGGTGTTTAAAAAAATGTAACAATGTTTCCAATAATGTATTATGAATATGACTGTAATACTGTATGACGTAAACATTTTATATCAATTCATTCATTAGTGCATGGGCTAGGCTGCCATGAAGCAATTGTATTATCAATTACACTAGGCGACCATAAAGCAATCATATTGCTGCTTCTTCATTTTCAATGCTTGGGTCACTACATCTGTTAATAAATATGGACTTCTTTTTTACATTATCTTTTCATTTTTGATGTCTAGTGTTAGTAATACGTATAACATCTACAGTGTTTTGTATCATATAAGACAATGTTAATGCAGGTACTGACAATTTGTCTATAAACTGGTGATATAAGCTTACAGTATCGATAAATACAGTCTAGTACTGTAAATGTATTTTCTCTTCCTTTTGATTTTCTTCATAATATTTTCTTCTCTCTAGCTTACTTTATTGTAAGAATACAGTATGGAATACATATAACATACAAAATACGTGTTGATCACCTATTTATGTTATCCATAAGCTTCTGGTCAACAGCACGTTATTAGCAGTTAAGGTTTGGGGGAGTTGAAAGTTTCATGTGGATTTTGACTGCACAGGGCGTTGGCACCCCTCACCCCTGCATTGTTCAAGGGTCACCTGTATGCCGCCAAGCAGTCTGATATTTAACAATCTCAGTGGCTATTACTGCGGTGTTACTTTGCACTTCTCTTATTATGAAAGAGATTTGGCATAGGTTAATATATGTTGGAACTGTTTTTTTTCTTTCTGTCACTAAATTGTCTGTTCAAGTCCTTTGCCCATTTTTTCTGTTGAGGGGCTGCTCTTATGGATTTGTTAGACCTCTTTATATATTCGGAAAATTAGCCCTTTATGAAGGAGTGAATATTTTCTCTAAGTTTGCTAATTTTTTGAAGTTTATGGTAGTTCTTCAACATAGAATTTTAAATTTTTATGAAGGCAAACTTTTTGTAATGGGTCCTGGATATTTGTGGTCAAATTTTAAAGACCTTCCCCACTATGAAAGGCTAAAGGTATCTCCCATAGTGTCTTCATTCTTTTAGTGTTTCCTTTTTGGTGCATTCTGGTCTTTGATTTCATTTGAATTGATCTCACTGTATATGGTGTGAGGTATAGATCCAACCTCATCTTTCTTTACAAGTGGCTCCAGAGTTTTCCCAAAGCGTGTATCGAATAGTTCATTTAGGAATCCCAGCTCCCTACCTCTGCATGTTTTCAGCTTCCTCAATGGTCTCAGGCAAAGTCTTCCCTTTGGTCTCTGGGAGCAATAACACCAGTCCTCCAGCAACCAGGCCAACGACAGCTGAAAACCAACAGACGCAAATCACATTCAGAACTGAACCATGCTGGCTCTATAATTAAAGCTCTCCTTATTTCTTTAAAAAAAGTGTGTGTGTTTTTGTGCTGATTTCCTATACTTAACAGATTCCTTTGCTATCTCTGACTGCCCTATTCCCCATCATAAATATTTTGCCCATTCCAAACTCTGCTGGATTACAATTCCTTATAGGGAAATGAAATACTTAACATTTTGAGTCAAGGTTATTCTAGGCTAGAGGAAATTGCCATGATATTAAGATACTTTGGAGTCAGAAAATAACTCTGAAAAAGAACCAACGCTAAGAAAAGAAAGAATATAGCTCTGCCAATATAAAGCGCTCGGTAACGAAAACGAGTCAGAAACTTGAATCATTACTAGCAAATAAAAGCAATGAATCCCGCATTATTTCATAACAGCATTAAATAGTATAGCCAGGCCTTTTATTGGATTTTTATTTATTTACTTTTGCTTTTTATTTTTTTTAATTGAAGTATAGTTGATGTACAATGTTGTGTTAGTTTCAGGTGTACAGCAAAGTGATTCATATATATATATATATATATATATATATATATATATATATAGTCATTTTCAGATAGCTAGGCCTTTCTGTTCTGATTCAGGTATTGGATAAATTTCTCTTATTCCTTTTTTCCTTTGTCTCCAGCTGTAATTTTTTGCAGATGTTGGTGTTTTTGTTTCTCTAAATTCCCATTAAGATTTTAGGATTTACGGTTACATCTTTATATGTTTTTCCATCATTGAATGCAGGAAGTAGGATGTGGGTTCTTCACTAGCTGGGGGGTTTCAAAAAATGCCTGTTGGACTCCACTTTTTGCACACTTAAAACTGGCAGAAATACGGGCCTCCAGTGTGTAGTGGTTCAGGGCACCGGCTGTAGCTCTGAGCACCTGGGTCTAGTACTGACACCCTGAGTACTGGTCTCAGAGCCCTGGGAAGTTCTATGATCCCCCTGATACTCCAGACTCCCCGACAGAAAGTGGGGTGGTATCTCCACCACAAAGGCTTGTTTAGAGGCTGAAATGAATTCATATTTGTTAAGTGCTTAGAAGAGTGCCTGGCACATGGCATGAACTAGATAGTTAACCTCTCAAGATCTCCCCAAACCTCGAGAGATTCACTTGGTTGTAACTCATGCAAACAAGAGACATATTCAGCTGGCTTCGATTCTCTGAAGTGAGTGAACTGTGAAGAATATATTAGATAATCAAATTGTCATCCATTTAGTACTTTATATTTGCAGAGATAGGCCTAATTAACTAGGATATCACTTAGCAATTTTTCCAGTGCTCTTTCAACCAGGATTTTCCAATGTGTTTATTTGTTGGTTTTCAGGCTTCTAGATGACCATTTCTGGCTATTTCAAGAGCACAATTGGCACACCATTATTGTGTGAAAAGAGAAAGAAAATGTGTAAAACTGTTAGTTTTGCTTCCTGCTAGCTATTAAAGGTTGGTGAGAGAAGGAAACTACCAGCAAAATAAAATTGAGGATTGTCTTTGAGTTTACTTCAATGTTGAAATGCAGTTAAAATCCTTTATCTTTAGACGGAAAGGCAAGGTCCGAGGGAGGGTCTGGGTATGGGGGGATCCTCTGGGTCTGGACTTAGCAATTTTTTGGTTAAATGGTACTAAGAGAAACAAAATAGATACTAATGAAGTATCTATTTTCTACCCAGAAATGTCCCGCTGACCCATGCATCACTCACTGCCCACCTAAGGGAGTGGGCAAGATTGGGATGGAAGGAAGGATCCAGAGCGTGTGAGGGAGCTTCCCCAAGATGGAAAGGGGGCTCTGGGGTCAGGTCCCTTGGCCAGAGCTGGGCGAGGAAAGAATCTGGGGCATGTGCCTCCGAGCAGGGCCAGCCACGCTGGTCATCTCAGGATAAAGAGCTCGTGTTCTATCAACCTGGGCCATCCTGTTATTAAGTTGGAACGCAGAGACATTCACTGGGTCTCTTTCAAGGGTGAGTTCTAGCAAAGGTTTGGAGCTTTTCCTGGCAGATCTATGGCAGTAGAAAATTTCCCCTTCACAAATCCCTTGAGAAGAAGGGAATGAGCAGAGACACTTGTGTGTGACAACGCATGGCACTAAGAGGAGAACCGTCCGCTATCCCCCTGCTGTGCACCCGAGCTGGGCTTTCCCTTCCTCCCCCCAGATTAAGTCTTGTATGCCCCTGGGGAAAAGTGTTACACTTCTGCCAAATTAAAAGAAAGACTCAGGGACTTCCCTGGTGGTGCAGTGGTTAAGAATCCCCCTGCCAATGCAGGGGACACGGGTTCGAGCCCTGGTCCAGGAAGATCCCACATGCCGCGGAGCAACTAAGCCTGTGCGCCACAACTACTGAGCCTGCGCTCTAGAGCCCGCGAGCCACAGCTACTGAGCCCACGTGCCACAACTACTGAAGCCCGCACACCTAGAGCCCATGCTCCGCAACGAGAGAAGCCACCGCAATGAGAAGCCCGCGCACCGCAACGAAGAGTAGCCCCCGCTCGCCGCAACTAGAGAAAGACTGCCTGCAGCAACGAAGACCCAACGCAGCCAAAATTAAGTAAATAAATAAATAAAGACTCAGAATGCGTCTGAAAGAAGATTGAAATGTGTCCACCAAGACCTTGGGGCTAACACTGACAAGGTGAGTGTTAACGTGTATGGCTCTGGAGCTGTGTCTGCGTGGACGCACAGAAGGAGAGGACCTGTCCCTCCGTCTACCGCGGTGGGGAAAGACGATGGGAAGGCCCAGGATTCCCAGCCCCTTTCACGGTCTGCAGACTCGCGTTCAGCATGTGCTGATAACTAGGTTTTTCTCTTCCCTTCTTTCCTGTGGGCTGGTCAGGGAGAGGCAGGCTCAGGGTCAGAGGGAAGAGCTGTGCCCATGCTCCTTAAATCTAATTGCCGAGGAATCTGAGGACCGGGGTGCCCAGCACGCACACAGGTGTTCCTGTTATTCTAACGCATTTTCTTGGTCTTTGTTTCCCCTGGGTTTTGAAATTGCCCTTTGCAAAATTTTAACTGCCTTTTTTGAAATAACGAAGTAAAAGCATTTGTATTTTTCTACATCTGGGCATAGAGGAGGCGGAAAGAGTGAGCTCTTGGACAAAGGGGTGGAAACCAGTGAGGAGAGAAGGGTCTTCTTCAGGGGAAACTCCACCTCACTCTCCCTTGACTATGGGCGTAAGTCCTCGTGGGCTCCCAGACTTGAGTGCTGGCAGCTGCTAATACTATTAGTAATACTAGTATTACTACACTACTGGTAGTACCAATGACTAGTCATACTTAGTAGTCACTTGCAAACATAGCACTTGTTTCGAGGTAGAAACATGGAGGTCTCTTAAAAATAAGTTTTCATTCAAAGACACCTCTGAGGATTTCTTACCGAAAACCACCAGTGGAAGCTCATGCCAGATGCTGGTGAGCCGGTAGACCAGGAACGGCGTGATGATGCCCCCGATGTCACACATGGAAGAGCAGACGAGGACCCCAAGGTTCCTGAAACACAGGACACGGATGCATCCTTTGACTTATCAGAGGACAGTGGTTATCTCCCACCCCCACCCTCCAGATAAATACTTCCCCACATCATCAAAATGTGTGTGTGAACTGAAAGTGTACATGTTATTGTCAATGCACATAAATGATACATGGTACATAATTCCATTCATATTCTGTTGCACTTGTTTTTTTTTTGTTTGTTTGTTTTTTGCAGTACGCGGGCCTCTCACTGTTGTGGCATCTCCCGGCTCCGGTCGCGCAGGCTCAGTGGCCATGGCTCACGGGCGCAGCCGCTCCGCGGCATGTGGGATCTTCCCGGACCGGGGCACGAACCCGTGTCCCCTGCATCGGCAGGCGGACTCTCAACCGCTGCGCCACCAGGGAAGCCCATGTTGTACTTGTTTTATATGAACTTTCTTGAAGATTTTTAACTAGTGTTGGGGACAATTTTCATGTTTTAATTTCATCACTGTCTCCCCTGCTCTGTTCTATGGTCCTGCTTGGGCTACTCTCCCTCCTGTTGACGTTTGGTCATCCGTCTCTGGCAATTCAATAGCTTCTGTTCTCATCACATGGTTTCTGGGTTTTGCCCTATCCTGTAAGTGTGAGGTGTGACCTGCATACTGCCTTGAAATGGCGTCAACCTCTCTTACCCTGCATTTTGAAAGGTAAGCTGCCTCCCTAGAGATGATCATACTAAGTAAGTCAGAAAGAGGAAGATAAATACCATATGACATCACTTATACGTGGAATCTAAACTACGACACAAATCAACTTATCTACAAAACAGAAAAAGACTCGCAGACATAGAGAACAGACTTGTAGTTGCCAAGGGGGAGGGGGTGGCAGGAGAGGGCTGGATTGGGAGTTTGGGATTAGCAGATGCAAGCTAGTATATATAGGATGGAGAAACAACAAGGTCCTACTGTATAGCACAGGGACACAGGGAACTAGATTCAATATCCTATGATAAACCATAAAGGAAAAGAATATGAAAAAGAATGTGTGTATGTATGTGTATATATCTATATCTATATCTATATCTATATCTATATCTATATATAAAATGACTGAATCACTTTGTTGTACAGCAGAAGTTAACATAACATTGTAAATCAACTGTGCTTCAATAAAATAAATTGAAGAAAAAAGTACGGTGTCCTCTGCCGGCACCTGTGGTCGTTCTCACCAGTAAACAAATGTCCCAGCTGCTTTCTTCATGCTGAAGGAAATGGGCTCACCTGATGCATGTGGGGTACAGTTCCGCATTGACCAGGCAGACCATTTCATAGGCCATTGTAATCCCCATTCTACCCAAGCATACGACGGTAACTCTTAGCCAGCGTAGATCTGAAGGGGAAAGCACACCGCTGACACATGCTGCGCTCACTCCCTGGTCTCCCAACAGTGCCCCAGGGGCGTTTGCAAGGAGAAAGTGCCCCCTCCAGAATGAGACAAGAATGCGCAATCGGTTCTTCTATAGACTCAGGACAATTCAGCAAAAGTCCCCATGTCTGTTTGTTTTAGCCTCAGACACAATTCTGATGCTCTCTTCACTTTAGATCCCAGTCATTAATGACAACACAATTATACCAGCTTCCAAAGTTGCACCAACTTTAGTCTATAGAAGTCACCCAAAAGAAATAGCATACACCCCCCCAAAATAGCATTTTTCTCTCTGTGGTCTTCTAACCCCTGCTCTGGGCCAGCTCGATGGCCTGTGGCATGGGTCCTCCTAGCCTCTCTTGTTATATTACATCGAAGAACCACTGGGTGTTATTATATTACATCAGGCAACCACTGGGTGCCACTGTTCTTAAAGGCAGAGTTGCCACAAGAGTTCACTCAGGAAGGTCCCAGATATTTTGTTCATTCTTTCCAAATTGACTTGGATGTTAAATGACAGGGTCTTTCTCTCAAAGGGCTGTAATACCCCCTCTTCTCAGGGCCTTGGAAGACAAGACCCCAGCTTGGCCTGACACTTACCCTCAGGGATAAAAACCGAGGCCAAACAGGCTGCCCCTGCCACCATATTTGATGCCGCCCATGGATGACGGCGACCCACGCGGTCAATCGTGACGAGGATGATAAGGGCGGCCGGGAATTCGACCAGGGCAGAGTAGAGGAAGTCCAGGTAGATGTTGCTCCCGGCGAGGCCCATGTACATGATGAGACCCTGGTAGAGGACAGAGCTCGTGAACCTGAGCAAAGAGGAGAGCTCAGGTCAAGCCGGGCGCCAGGAGCAGGTCCCTGAAAGGTTGATCGTAGGTCACCTGTTTTTGTCCTCTTATTATTGCTTTTCCCTCTCTTCCATTGCTTTAACACCATCTGACCCACTGCGGGGGCTGGCTGTGACCCCAGAACCAGGAAAGGGGGAGAATTAGGCTAACATTCCTTGACCAAATTGAAAGGCAAGAAGAAATGTCTTACTAGAGTGATTTATTTAGTAAACTGTATCGAGCTCTTAGTGGTTGTTAATTATTTTTTTCTCTTTGTGGCCTTCTAATGCAGTCGAAATCGCAGGGATTGACTACTTAATCCAAATATTAGGAACCCAGGAGACCAAATGGGTACCAAATTCCCAAATGGGTACAGGCCCACTTTGGATGATACATCTTCTGACGTGATACAGCAACATTTTGATCTAGTTTTGTTGGCTAAAAATGTTCGTTGTCTGTAATGGAAAATATGAGGATGATTAGCAAGAATCACAATTACTCAGAAAAAGAAAGGATAATGCAGCCAAATTTCCCTGATGCGTTTTACATGCAATACTGTGAAGGTTGCTAGATTAATTCCTGATGAGCTTAGCTTTTGTCAGTGACCGTGACGCTTCCTTTAGCTGATGTGAGTCGTCCCAGCGATGCCGCCCGGTGGAGGGAAGCCTGCTGCAGCAAAGGAGGCTGTTGCAGGGCCCACGGCACAGGGCTCTGGGGCAGCCTGCAGGCGGTGAGGACGCTCAGGCTTGCTAGTGGATTGTGGAGCCAGTGGATTATTCCTGTGGTTTATTCGTTTTTTTTTTTTTTTAATTTTTGAACTTTGTTTTATTTTTTTATACAGCAGGTTCTTATGAGTTATCCATTTTATACATATTAGTGCATATATGTCAATCCCAATCTCCCAATTCATCACACCACCACCACCCCCTGCCACTTTCCCCCCTTGATATCCATACATTTGTCCTCTACATCTGTGTCTCTATTTCTGCCCTGCAAACCGGTTCATCTGTTCCTGTGGTTTATTCTTTTTCGGGAAGTTTACTCATTTATTTTCTCCAGGTAGAAAAGAAAAATAAAAGGTCTTGTACAATCAGGAGAGATGTACACTCATCATCAATTAATCTATACCACAAGGACCTACTGTATAGCACAGGGAACTGTACTCAATATTTTGTAATAACCTATAAGGGAAGAGAATCTGAAGAAGAATATATACATGTACATATATACACATATATATATCTGAATTGCTGTGCTGTACACCTGAAACTAACACGATATTGTAAATCAATTATACTTCAATTGAAAAAAATTAATCTATACCAATAGTTCTCAGTTTGGCTATATATTAGAATCACCTGGAGGATTTTGAAAGTATTGGTTCCTGGGCCCTTCCCTCGACCAATTAAATCCATATCCTTGTCGGGGAGGGGTCTGGCCTTGGCATTTTACTATCTCCCAGGTGATTCTTAAGGGAAAGCCAAGGTTGAGAATGTAGTGATCTATGCGTTGGGACTGTAAGCCGATTTCAACATCTGCCTGAGAAAAATGATTTCAGGAAAACCACCTATAAATGAGACTACTTGCAAACCACTGTTGATGCTAACTAGACCCAGGCTGTGTTTTTTTTTTTGCGGTACGCGGGCCTCTCACTGCTGTGGCCTCTCCCGTTGCGGAGCACAGGCTCCGGACGCGCAGGCTCAGCGGCCATGGCTCACGGGCCCAGCCGCCCCGCGGCATGTGGGATCTTCCCGGACCGGGGCACGAACCCGCGTCCCCTGCATCGGCAGGCGGACTCTCAACCACTGCGCCACCAGGGAAGCCCCCAGGCTATGTTTTGAAGGTACTCTTGGTCCCTCCCTTTATGTGGATGATTCAGATTAAAAGAATTTGGAGGGATTTTAAAGTGAAAAATAATCTTTACCAGTTGTACATCAAGATCAAAGTGTGTTTCCTTATCTGAGGGGTTCTGACCAAGTCGAGAAATGAAGGATTCAACTTCTCGCCAACTTCCTCATCAGATCCGAGGCTCTAAGAATAGAAGAAATAGGAACAGCTTTGTATATTTCATGATGGCGTCCCAGGGTCATCCAGGGAACATAATGCCTTACACTTGCTGAGTGCTTTTAACGTGCCCAGGACTAGCTAAGCCCTCCACGCACATTAGCTTGTTTAATCATTACAACTACCCTACAAGTTAGGTCTACGTTTTTCACCCCATTTCACAGAAGAGGAAGCTGGGCTACAGAGAAGTGAGGTAACTCAGGCACGTATATAAAGGGATACTGCTGGCAAAGTGGGTGGAGTAAAATCAAGGCCCAGCCCAGTGGCCCTGAGGGCTGAGGGCATTGACACGCCCTCTCTGCACACCTGGACTGGTGTGTGGCCCAAAGGTCAGGAGAGTGATCTGGGACCCTGGCACTCAGTCTAACAATGGAATCACCAGGAGCTCGTTAGAATGAAAGATCTCAGGCCCCAGCCCAGACAGATGGAACCTGAATCTGCATGTTCACAAGGTCCCCAGGCGATCCCGTGCACAGAATTGAGAAGCCCTACTCTAGGTGACACAGTAGGTGGTGGAGGGGACATTTCATCTCCAGGGTTCAGGAAGCAGAACCTTGTGAGACCCACTCCCCTCTGTCTCCTTCCTGGAGCAACACGTGATGTTGTGTGAAAGACCCAGGAAGGAGGGGAAGAAGTCTCCAGGAGACCAGCAGTGACCAGACTTACCACCCTCACGTGAACTCTGACCTTGAGCGAGACAGTGACCCACATGTGCCTTATTCCCTGGCCAGTTTCTGAGAGGATCTGAAATCCAAGAATCAGGGCTATGCCTGTCATTCTTGGGAAAAAATACATATTCCAAACACCCAGAAACCAGAGAGGAAATGAAGAAAAAAGAGCTCTGAGCTCCCACATCCTCACTCTAAATGCCACGTCAATCTCAAATTCTTACAGGTCACTCATCTTAGAGCCTCATCAGAAATGACTTACTCTTATTTCAGTATAAATTCCTAATAAGCTTGATATTCTCTTTTCCAAGCCTTGTCAGATGGAAAGATTTAAATTAAACGTGATGAGGTCCGCTAAAGGCGAAACACTAAATGCAGAGAAAATGAACACTTCAGTCATTTGTTCTATTCAGGAAGGCAGGGGTTGCTTAAAATATTTTGGGGTAACTTCTATCCAACATTTGAAAAATTCTAAGAAATTATTTGTGTTTGAAGAATCTTCCCTCTGGGGAAAACCTCCCTCCCTGAGGATGTTGATGGACACACAGGCAAACAAGACTTCGAGTACCGGGGCCTAAGGGGCAACATGGTCGAGAGATGAACAAGATAGAAGCGCCTCATTTGACTTTTAAAAGGCTTTTGGCTTCCTTTAGTTTTGTTTTCCATCTGTTTAAAATATTCTACCAGGGAACCACAAATCTTAGTACAACAGAAATGTCCTGTTGCACGTGGTGGGTGGGCCGCTTCCGCCACTCCCCATTGAGACCATGAACGGTTTTCCCAAATCTTCCTTTTCACTGTTCCCTCATTTGATACTTCAGCTGCTGGCTCACCTGAAGAGAGGTAGGCAGAGATTTTCCATTTTTCTTTGCTATGTGCTTAATGATTTTCATGGCTTTAGCGTCTTTGTTCTGGGAGATCAACCACCTAGGAGACTCAGGTACACACCTAGGGCACAGAAAAAGTGTCATCAATGCTGTTAAGTGGAGGGAAAATCTTACTGAACACCCACCCCCAGGGGTCACAGCAGATTTCTGTGAGGGATCGTACACAGTGAGGTTTGGTTGGATCTACAAAGGAAATAAAACTGTGCAGGGGCTACACAGCCAAGGGAACCATCCACAAAATGAAAAAGCAGCCTACTGAACGGGAGAGAATATTTGCAAACCATGTATCTGATAGAGGGTTAATATCCAAAATATATAAAGAACTCATGCAATCCAATAGCAGAAAACCAAGCAATTCAATTTAAAAATGGGCAGAGTATCTGAATAGACATTTTTCCAAAGAAGACATACAGATGGCCAACAAACACATGAAAAGATGCTCAACATCACTAATCATCAGGGAAAAGCAAATCAAAACTACAAGATATCACCTCACACCTGTCAGAATGGCTGTTATCAAAAAGACAAGAAATAAGTGTTGGCAAGGATGTAGAGAAAAGGGAATCCTCGTGCACTATTGGTGGGAATGTAAATGGGTGTGGCCACTACGGAGAACAGTATGGAGGTTCCCTAAAAAAATTAGAACTACTGTATGATCCAGAAATCCCACTTCTGAATATTTATCTGAAGAAAACAAAACACCCCAAATACCTATTTTCTACTCTTCTGTGGAGCTTGTAGAATTGTAAGAAAATTAAATTTGACTCTATTGAGTGAAAGTGGCAAGAAGTGCTTCAGAAAGAGTCAGAACGTGGATAATAAGTGGGCTTTCTGTGTCATGCTAAAGCACTAGGTCTTTATTCTGAAGGGGATCAAACTACTGAAAGATGTTTAAGCAGGAGAGTAACGGGGTGGGCCTGGAGTTTTACAATGCGGCGTGAAACATGGATTAGAGGATGGGAAAGCTGATGCCAAAGAGACCAGTTATGAGTCTACCCAGAAATCCAGGCAAGACATAATGGATTCCTAATGAGAACAGGGGAAAAGAGGGATGGTTTCAGAGACATAAAGGGGGTAGAAAGGATATAGGGATGAAACTAAGGATCACTCTCAGAGTTTTAACGGCTTTTGGAGGAGAAATAGGCTTCCTGGGAAGGGTTGAGATGTTTAATTCTTAGACAAGACAGCTATGGGAAGAACAGGTAGATATGTCCAGGAGCTAAATAGGTGGGTTTTTTCATAGGAGAGAGATGTGGTTGATAATCTAGCATCCCTCTTGCTTTATCTCAGGTAAGCTTGCATTAGGAGTTTCTGATAGTTTCTTCTGTTTTTACTGTGTTCCATGTTTCCCTTGGGCAGGGGTGACAAACATATTTCACTTGCCCTGGTAACTCTGGTTGATTGGTATGGTCTCTCTGGGGTTCCATGTTGGCCTTATCTGGGATAAAGACTGCTGTGATTGATTGGGGATGTCTGCTTTGGGCATGGTATTGGAAGTGGTGACAGAAGTGCCATACTTCCCCTTCTCTATCCTGAAGTTTCTTCTGAGGAGGGGCAGAATCAGAACAATAGTATTGTCAGTCTCTTTAAAGGGTATCATGGCTACTGGAAGCTACTTTAAACACCACAAAAATAAAGTGAAAAATGTGAGATCCAAGTCATAAAACTCTTAAGTTCAAAGTGAAAGAACATCTGATTTCCAGAGGGGAAGACAGATTAAAGCTTATGATTTTTATCCCTGAAACACGGACCTGGGTTTCCTGTGAAACAGAAGAGTGAAGGATATCTTAGATTCGAAGGATGGCGTGCATTGGGGAAGACAGTCTTTTTAGCTAAATGAAATATTTCAGTCTATCTCCTCTTGGTTCCACAGGGACTTACCAGTAATAGAGCAAGAAGCAGAAGTTGGGCAGAGTCACTGTGAACTGCAGCCACCTCCAGTGCGGAAGTACGTATGCCACCCCAGCAAGCACCAGGAGCCCAACCGTGAAGGCCACTTGGTAAAGAATCCCCACTGTTCTCCGGTAGCTCAGCCCAACAAATTCTGTAACTGCAGAGACAACCCAAAGGGTCAACGCAAGTCAGTACAACAGGGAGTTGGCTGTCTAACTATGGGGAAACTAGAATGCCAACACAAAAAGTAGTCCAAGTTCTAGAATTTTCTATACAGCTCTCTGAAAACTTTTAAATGTTCTTTGGGACCTATTTTATTATAATTACTGCTGTTGTGTTAATTAATGTAAAATCTTATAATCCCATATTACATGGGGTAAACATTGACTTTAGAGCAGAGATGATTTTCACGTAAATGAATAGCTCAATATAACTTGCCCTCTTACATGAGTTAAACATTTTCTTGGCAATCCTGTTAATGTGTTTAAATGGCTTGGAAACCTGGTGGTGGGGTTCCAAGCTGACTGGAGTCAGCTAGTACTGGCTTACAAGAACTGATTTTTAAATTTTCAGGAATTTTGCAAGCTGGTTTTTAACCCATTGGTATCTTAAAAGCAGTCATGGTGGGAGTATTTACAACTTAGAAATTGGAAAACACTATGAATCAGGCTTTTTATTTTCCAGGAGCTGGTATATGAGCATAACATGGCACATGGTATAGTAAACAGCCTTATCCGATCCCATGACTACAGCATGGCAGGAGTATGAAGTCTGGGATACACGGATTTACAAAATAGTCATTTTTATATTACAGACATTCTAGAATTGAGATTCTAGATATTCCATGAACCACAGAGTTTTGCTTTAAATGTTTGGTAATCATGTGAAAGACTTCAACTATTTGTAAACCAAATAGAAGTGCACTCGAAAATTATTTCTATAAATCACTGTGAATTATCTGAAAGCATTTTAAAAAAGACAGACAAAATGATGTACATGCTTAATAAATAGAAATGTCTGTCTTTCAAAGTGGTTGGGGTCATGGATGAGGTCTTGGGGTAGCAGGTGAATGACAGGTGCACCTTGGGGTAGCAGGGTGAATGACAGGTGCACCTTAAGGACATCCAGAGGGACTGGAGAAGAAATTAATGGGAGGATGAAACTTAAATTCAAATTTCTCCATGTCACGTGTATGAGAAACCAAATTTCTCATCGAATAACTGCGTACATTAACTCCTTTGTTGCCCAGACATAGATCAGGTGACGACCATGACAGGCACCTGAGAGTGTTAGGCACCATCTCCTCTTCATCTCATAGAATCCCCCAAATTAACTTTACTGGGTCAAATTTTAAGCACACATATTCTAGTTCTCCTGTGTGAAATGAAAGGTTGATTAATATTCTTTTAATTTCAGTGTCCATTTCCCTTGGTGTGGTTGCTATTTGAATGTAGCAGAAGGGCAAGCAAGGATGGAGTGAATTCCCAAGATCTAATTATGGTGATAATTCTCCTTAATATTAATTTACAGATGCTCTGCTGTTATAATTCAAATATTCTCTTATAATCCATGGAACTTAAGCATAACCCTGGTTCCTAATGAGTAGGATGTAAATGATATTCCTGGTCCTACAAATGGCTCGCTGAGGAACCGGGATTGACCACAGTACTTCTATCCTTGGTTTCCTTGCATATACATCGAGCATAACCGTGGTTTGCTAGAATGGATGTACCCCAATTAATAAAGCCCCTTATAAATCTAATATATTCTCATCAATGAATTTTCTCTCTGTAAAGCCTGGTGGGCTAGATTTCCTCTCTATGGTACACCCCAGGGCACAGAAAACAAAAATTCCTGAAGAGTTATATAAGAGTTTGGATGGCATGATGTTTACTCTCATTCCTGCTTCATTGTTTTCTTTCTAGGAGGAATGCAGAATGAGTTTACTGAAAAGATTTCAGAAATTCTTTTGATACAGAAAAAGAATCTTTCAACATTGTCTTGAAGCTGAGTCCATTTTCCTGGGCAGCTACCCTCACGTGACTGACTATGTTTTGCCAGCAGTGTCCCCCACAGCTAGAATCACAAGCGTTCTTACTCAGGATGTACCCTATTAACCAGCCTGCCTTGCTGACCAGTCCTTGGATCAAGCGAAAAATTAGCATCCATGTATAGTTTGGGGAAATAGCCATGAGAACTCCAGATGAAGCATTTATGAGGATTGTAATCAAGAGGCAGAGCTTACGGCCAAACCTGCAAGGAGAAAACAAAGAGAGGGAATGGAATTAGATTAGATTCATGAGGGTTGTAGAAAATTCACGGAAGTTATGGAACTCTAAACTAAAGTGGAGGTTATCTCTGAATGATGGACATTCAGGAGGTACAGACGGATACCCACCAAGAGAATCCCTGGCTTCAGGTCAGTTCCATCAGGACTTTGCACCAGGACACTATGTATAAACTTGAAGCCCAGTGAGGCCCATTCACCCTGGGCTGGAGCACCTCTCAGCCCCCCCACTGTGGAGGGTACGTGGGGAGGGGGTGATTCTTCAGGCCACCTAGCGCTGAATGCCCCAAGGGCCCGTCTAGGGCTTCTGTCTTCACATGAGCTGGGCCTTTGCACCAACAGTCTCAACTAGCTGCCCACTGAGGAGCTTTTGCTTTAGAAAAAACAAAATTCCGTGTTCAATGTATTTCCCCATCCATTTTCAACACTGCCTTTGGACTTCATGGTATTTGTGTGTCTCCATGGCAACGGTCTTTTGTGTGGCGCTGTCATCATCTCACCTGTTGCCATCCCATAGGCCTTTGCCATGGAGTACCTTAGCAGGATTGCTCCCGCACATTTTATTTGAGACTTGGGTCCCATCGGTTTAGGGACCTGGGGAGTGTCTCAGTGCACAGAGTAGACGGAATCGTGGGAACCTGGGTTTAACCTCGGCCTTACCGCTGACTGGGATGTCGGGCGAGTTATGCGGCCTTTCTGTTTCTTCATCTGGAGAAGAGCTATCTGACCCAGCCTGACCAGGGGATTCAGTGCGGTATTACACCTAAAGAGCTTCGCACCCAGCCCTCCTCCCTCCCTCCCTCCCTCCCTCCCTTTGCGAAGCTGCCTCTCAGAAAGCTGACTTGAAGTTCAGTCTCTTTTTTTCCACATTTCTTCATGTCCTCTTGGTTTTGTTCTAAAAGACGCCCTAACTAGCTGTTAGTGGATATTTTAAAAATTCTTCATGCAAAGCGATGTTTTCTTTCATTTTTGTTTGTTTATCCACTTCAAACTGCAGGTCAGTAGCGCTGCCACGTCATTAGCAGTGCACGTTTGATGCGGCTGGACATTTGTTAATTGCCGCTCTTCCTTTAGGCAATTTGTGCTCTAGTGACCATTTCAATGCTAACTGACCACTTGAAAAGAATCCCCAACATTGTTAACAATTACTTGGGATTATTAATGCTCTAAATCTGAAATTTAAAGATCAAGCAGTCTCATTAGTAATTAATGGAAACTGCTAAACTTCTTAAAACCCTGTTTTGACCACATCATTGTAAAATTCTCAGTCAGTGGTTCCCCACTGTAAACATGTACCCCCTGGACTTTTATCCACAGCCTTCCAAAGTCATATCAGCACAATGTTTTAGCCTTTCTTCCTGAACCTCTCCCTTTACCCTCAAAGAATTTATAAGTATGTGCTGGAGTGATAATTCTTCAACTTCCAAAGTTGACTCAGTCAAATCCCAAAGCACCATAATCATGTTCCAGTATATGGACAAAATCCCATGGTGGATGAGAGGGAACATTCACCATCTGAAACTCAGTGCGTGGAAGCCTTCAGAGAATCAAATCTACCAATGCAGAGCAGCTTCTCTAGGGGACATGTTCACATAAAGACACAGTGCTATTAAAACAATAAGGCAGGGACTTCCCTGGTGGCGCAGTCGTTAAGAATTCGCTTGCCAATGCAGGGGACACGGGTTCGAACCCTGGTCCGGGAAGATCCCACATGTGAGGAGCAACTAAGCCCGTGCATCACAACTACTGAGCCTGTGCTCTAGAGCCCGCAAGCCACAACTACTGAGCCCGTGTGCCACAACTACTGAAGCCCCACACCTACAGCCCGTGCTCCGCAACGAGAGAAGCCACCGCAATGAGAAGCCCGTGCACCACAACGAAGAGGAGCCCCTGCTCGCCGCAACTAGAGAAAGCCTGTGCGCAGCAACAAAGACCCAACACAGCCAAAAATAAATAAATAAATAAATTAAATTAAATTAAATTAAAAACACACTGAGGCAGGGCTGGAAGAAATTTTGGAGATTTGGGAGAGTGGTTCGAGAACCTTCCCCCCCTTCCTACCCTCCCACAACAGAACCACTTAAGTGGTTAAATGAAAGACGAAGAGCAAATAAAAGAGAATGGGGTGAACTCCAGGACTGCTGGCTTCAGAAGTCCTTTAGTTACCTGCTACTGAGACTGAGGTCTGGGGCTCTCAGCATCACCGTCGAGTGGTTAGAAATGCAGACTCTCAGGCCCACTCCAGACCCACTGGATCAGAATCATAATTCTAACAAAACCCCCAGGTGGTTACTATGGACGTTACCATTTGGGAAGCACTGCTTTCATTTCACTGAGCCTCCGTTTCCTCATCTGCAAACGGGATAATCCACTCTCCTTTCAAAGGCTGTTATGATCCTAAGTGAAATGTAACACACAGGGATGCCCAGTAAAATGACTGGCGCATAGTAGGTAGGGGAGAGCTAGTTTTGAAAGATTCCACAGAGTTGAGTAAGTTTGACTGCGACCCGCTGGGACTTTGATTCTGCCTTGATCTCGTTCCGCTGTGAAATCTGGGCAGTGCAGTTCTGGCTCCTGCGAGCTGATTGATAGACTTTCAGAAAACTTGTGAGCTGACTGTTAAACACAGCCATTATTAAAAATGAAAGCACACACTTACAATAAAGTAAATTATGTTAAAAGCACGTGTAATAAATATGCAAAACTTATCTCTTCCTAATTATTTTACTGTGTTTGACCATTGTCTATGCTCAGGAAGTTTTTTATGTCTACCTGTTGTAGTTGTATGGTGGAAATACCATAGAATGGCGCATCTTTCTAGCCAACTCTGTGTTCAGTGACCTCACTTTGGTAGCTTGAAATGGACCACCGTGGGAGCCTTGACAACACGGAGATCAACAAACCCTGCAAACTGAGGCTTTTTCCTTCAGAGAGTCAGTTGTTAAACATTTACAAGCCTGACACTAAATTACTGACCATTAGAGTAAAAAAACCTTGAATTGGTGAGAGATTACTGTTTTGGAGTCAGGTGATTCTGAAAATCATTCTTTAGGAGGTTTGAATGATGAAACAAATTAGACATCTTACAAAAGGTTTACTTTCAAAATCTCTAGCATATATCCCCCATCTCTCCCTCCTTCTACTTGCAGAGATGACCTTCTGAAAGTTGACTTGGTGTAAGGCTTGGTATTCTTATTATAACCTGCTCATAATGTGCTCCTGGCTTTCTTCTAAAAGACACCTTCATCAGCTATTAGGTCATATTGCTACAGGAGAGAACCAGGTCTGACTACATGTTGGATCTGTTTCTTCTACTTTAACCTTTGCTTTCTGCTGTTTTTGTCCACTAAAAGGATCCTGTCTATACATAATGGCCTGCCTCAGGGAACCCTGCCCCTCTGCCTGAATGTTAAACCAAAGTGCCTTTGTTCAGGGAAACATCCGGACCCTGTCCACCTGCCGATGGCTGCAAGGAAGAGGAAATGAACACATCCCCTCCCTGAGGCTGGCCATTCCAGGGGACATTTGCAAAACTTATGGTGTTTTTACTTTACTTCCCCATCTCCTCCCCCTCTCTGTTCTATAAAAGAAACTGGCATCCAAACCCCGATAAGATGGTTATTCTGGGGACCCTCGCCCGCCATCTTCTCGGTCTGCTGGCTTTCCGAATGAAGTCGTGTTCCTTGTCTCAACGCTTCGTGTCCGATTTATTGGCCTGTCAAGCGGCAAACAGAGTGAGCTTGGGCTCAGTAACAATATATTTTAAATTCCTCCTAGCTGACAATCTGTTTTATTTAGTGTTGGTTTAATCTGTAGCAGCAGATGGGTTTCCATGAGATTCTTGTTCCATTCTATAAAACCTGACAATTATTCAGTAATAGGCATTAAACGTGCAATAGATAGTGTCCTTTCTGGAGCCGTAGGGTGGTTGTCTTATTACGCACCCTTACCTGCATACACAAACCGAAGAGAAGCGGGCAGCAACCAACCAGACTTCAGACAGTTTAAGAAAAAGAAATAGAGGGATGTACACAGCTTTGGGGGGAAGAATAATGAGTAGTCAACTTTACATGGGAGATTTCAACAATAGGAACAAAATAATGAGGTCATCTAAGAAGGTGGATAATTGACCGGGGATTTTAAGTCAGGAAGAGGATGATAACCGGTCTCCTACTCTGAGCGGGATGGGAATAATCAACTCATTCATTTAACCAGCTGTGAAGCTCAGTCCCCTGTTCGCTCACTTCTGTGCTGGCGAGTTGAGTGTTAGAATCTGCTCCTTACGTTGGAAGAGCCAGTGGAGAGGGAACCGGGAGCCAGGGGTCCAGACCGCCACACGCAGGGGGCAGGGCGGACTCCCGACCACCCTCGTCAGGCCACCTCTCAAGACTTCAGGGGTCATTTCCAAACCACCGTCCTTATTGCCAGTTCTGTGGCAATAAAGGTAAAAGCGAACGGCCTTCCTCTGCACCTCACAAGCCTCTTTGCCACACAGCGTCCCGGAAGGAGCCTTTGAAGGGAGGCTGAGTAGACAGTTACAGAAGTGATGTGACGCACGGGGCCGCCTCGTGACCCAGCGCCTTCACTGTCACCTTCCCTCCCTCCTGCTGCCACAGGGGGCCCCGGCTGTGACAGTTCAGACGCCCCTGAGGGTGTGATTGAGTCAGCCATCCTTATTAATCTTTAACGCACTTGCAAGTTTTAATCCAGACTGTAGTATCATCAGAGAAAATGTTCTGTCTATATCTCAGATTAAGCTCACGGCCTTTGGTTTACCTGTATCAAAGATATAGCTGGGGAAGGAACAAGCATAGCATGTATTTACTTTACCACTTATTTCAGAATTAAATACATATAGTTATAGCGTATAATACAAACTATAGAAGATTGTATATTTATTATAGAGTTATATGGCACTATCTCGCTAGGTGACTAATGGTTAAAGAGGAGGAAACTGTCCCAAATGTTGCACACGGTGCCTGAAACATGGGAAATACTCAATAGACAGCCAATATTAGGAATATTAAATAATTAGCACTGATGGCCAAATTACCTAAGGTGCTTATCAAGTATAAAGCCAACTTTTCTGTTCCTTTCCCTTTGGGGGACTCCTAACAATGTCTAATGGATCATCAACAGAGTAAAGAGGCACCTTATGAGGAACTTCCAGCACAGTGAACCTGGGATTACAAAATAGTGGATAAATAAAAGACATAGGAACAGGTCGATTAGTATGAGTCACTGAAAACTAGCTCCCGGAGACGCAGACCCATGTACGAGGACCACCTGCTGTACATTCCATGTGGAGGGGTCTCTCCTAATCTCTCTCCAGGGACGTGACAGTATGGAAGTGGATAGTTACCTCTGCCAGTGTGGAGACCCTGTTTCCCTTTCACCAAATTATATCTTAGATTCCATACATATAATTACATCTGGCCCCAGGGCCCCAGTTCAGGAATCCTGCAACGCCACAGGCTCAGGTAAGAACAGAAGGGAGAGTCTACCTGGTTCCAGCACAGGAGAGGCAAGCGGAGGACGGGACAGAGCTCAGAGGCCCTGAAGACGCATGACCAGGTGGATGGCATGAGGTCAAAGAAAGAATTGGGATTACAAAAGGGATCAAATCCTCTATCACTCTCCCTTCTAACTCTAAGCTTCTGGATAGCCCACAAGGAAACACTGCTGCCCAGTGTTGAAACATCCCTCTATGACCCAAGAGAATTAGAAAATAAAGACATTGGTCATGCTTATCAAAGCTGTAAAGGAAATCTAAGACCGTCACAACAATTCAGGAAAGTGTGGCCTGTGTGCTCTGGGAATGGAGGGTATTCAAGCAGGGGCAGGTGAACCCAAGCGTTCTCCTTGGACTGCTTACATGCCACCACTTTTGTGCTGTACCTACCTGTCTGCTATGTAGCCGATACCCACAGAACCGATAAAAAATCCTACATTCACAGCCGACTGAAACAGGTCCAGCATCCAGGAGTTGGTACACACTAGGTTAAACTGCGAGGGGCCAGGGGTGTCCCGGGTTGGGAGGGAAAGAAAACAAAATTCTGTTAGACACAGCTCAACCCAGGGAACTCAGGAGGTATTCCTTGCATGGCACTGATGTGACTGGATGACAATAAACCAACTCTTTTCTTGCTTGTGTTAGTTTTCTTTACACAACCCCGAAGATTTGTCCCGCAGTCTGTTTAGCATTCCATCTGGCAGTATGTCATCAGGCTGAACTCTGTTTTGGCTAAATGAGCTGAAATTGGGTAATTACTTGTGCACCAACCATTTCTTTCTGTAATTTTATTAAATAGGTGTGTGGACACATACAAGCATTGCCCTAAGGGAGCCAGGCTGTTCAGTGTCTCTTTAAATTAGCATCTTGCTAATGGCTGTTACCTTTGTCCTCACCTGGAACAGGAGGTGATGCTGGGGAGCCACAGGTGCTGGCCTGGAGGTCGGGAGAAACCCCTTTCTAGGGCTAAGGACGAACTTTCTCACTTTGTGGCCTTGGGCAAAATTTTTCTCTGCTCTGGGCCTCAGTCTCCCATCTCTGTATGAACAATGAGATGAACCACGCTGCAAAAGCCTCTTAAAAGTTGATGGTACTTGACCAACAGAATGTGCTGGAAGTTATACTTTGCTATTTTCTGGGTCCAGGCCTTAAGAAGCAGGTGGCTTCCTGTGATGGTTAATTTCATGGGTCAACTTGACTGAATCACAGGATGCCCAGATACTTGGTTAAACATTATTTCTACTTTTTTTTTTTTTTTTTTTTTTTTTTTGTGCGGTACGCGGGCCTCTCACTGTTGTGGCCTCTCCCGTTGCGGAGCACAGGCTGCGGATGCGCAGGCTCAGCGGCCATGGCTCACGGGCCCAGCCGCTCCGCGGCATGTGGGATCTTCCCAGACCGGGGCACGAACCCGCGTCCCCTGCATCGGCAGGCGGACTCTCAACCACTGCGCCACCAGGGAAGCCCTATTTCTACTTTTTAATGATTTTGTTTAATCAAAAATCACAGGCATGCTAAGCCAATGGAGGCTGGAAATAAAGAATCAGTGTAGAAGAAAAAAAAAATTTTTATGGTGTTAAATCTTCACTCCTCCACATTTCATGTAACTATCAGACCGTTTTAGATCCTTCAAATGGCTCTTCTACCTTAACGCCTGTACAGAATATCTTCACGTCATCCAAGCGGTCCTTTTAAGTTAAGCCAGGCACCTGGCTCTCTTTGTATTTGCAGAATAATTTTATCCCCCCATTTTGCTTTGTCTCCAATAAAAGCAAGTCTCACTACTATACATAAAATAGACAACCAATAAGGACTTACTGTATAGCACAGGGAACGCTACTCAATACTCTGTAATAATGGCCTATATGGGAAAAGAATGAATGTAAAAAAGAGTGGATATATGTATATGTATAACTGATTCACTTTGCTGTACACCTGAAACTCACACAACATTGTAGATCAACTATATTCCAAGAAAACATTTTAAAACAGCAAGTCTCCATTTTTTCTTTCTATCTATTGAAAAGAGGCCTCATGATTAGATGTTAATGCCAAGTGTAGTTTTTAATAAAATAATAGTACCATAGCATAAGCTCCAACCCCAGATGGTTTGATACGGATACTTCGAGCAAATTGAAGAGAAAGCAATTAGCCATCGAGAGAAAAGCACATTGTATCACAGTAAGGCACCCGTTCAGGTGAGTTCCATGAGGTGTCGGGTGTCCATCTGTACCATGGCAGAGTGGAGGGGAAGTCAGGGCCTCCAGAAAAAGAGGAGGCGTGAAAATGTTCCCTTTCCTGGCATAATTCCCAGGAATTCTGATGCTTTTGCTTGCTTCTTACCGCTGAGACTTGCATACACTACAATCATTATTGTCAGAATGTGAAGCTTAAACTCACCTGCTCAAACTCCAGACAAATAAGAGACTGTATGTTTTCTTGAAAACTAGGATTTTATTTTATGTAATTAATTCATTTGTTTGTTTGTTTATTTTTTATAAGATACTTTGAGTCCAAAGAGCACACCTGGCCCTCCCTGGGTTCATCCTTAAGAAAAACTGCACTCTCTGCTTTCTCCATCCCTCCTAAGTCCCACGATCGCCTACCTCGGTCACGATGGAGGAGCCGGGCGTGTCGTACACCCAGCCGTACCGACAGGGGCCCAGAGGCAGAAGGCTGCTGTTGGCGGCCAGGCCGGCCAGCGGGTCCACGCAGCCGAGGGCGCTCTGGTTCCAGTCCACCTCATAGCGGCGGCACTGGCGGGGGAAGGCCTGGCCCTCGGGCCCGGGGCCCGGCACCGTGTAGTTGAGCTCCTCGGCCAGGCTCCAGCCGCATCGACGGCTCAGCTCGGGCACCCCGGGGCTCCGGCAGCGGTGGTCCGGGGTGAAGGCCAGGAAGACGATGCCCACGTAGATGGGGGTGAAGGCGGCAGAGAGCAGAGCGAGGAAGAGAAATGTTTGTTTCTGGAAAAAGTTGAATTCCCCTATGTGTTCTAGGATGTCGTCCATCGTCGGCATTATTCTGGGGAGAGAAGTCCCAGTGCTGTCTCCTGCGCTGCTCAGACGCCACTGAGCAAGGTTGGGCCCAGCTCAGCACAACCCCGACCAAAAGTCAAAGGGTGAGTTTATTTTAGAAAGCGACCAGCCTTTGGTCCAGACCTTAACTGGTCAGACCAACTCCCAGCCATGCACTTCCCCGTCCACGCCGAGATCCCCCGAGCGAGTCACAGGGCGAGATGCTGTATTTATTGTAACATCCCTCCAGTGAGGGGGTCCCTGCCTCATGCTGGCCCCACAAACAACCCTTCCTCTGTGCCACACGGGGAGAAATCCGAGCACTTTCACGTATCACAGCCCTGTTGATCTTCTGTAGTAAACTGAGTGTCCAGGAAATGAATATATTCATATCTCACTCACACAGCCAACCTTTTAGCTAAGGTGTCGCGGGGAAACGCACACAATGTTGGCCTCGCTTGCCGAGTACGATGCGAATCATGGTCTCCCGGTCAGAGCTCTTGTCTGGATTCAAGATGGTTTGCAAATTCTATCGTTGTGCTTTTTCTACAAACAACAGTCAGGGCACGCGGGGTACGTGCTGGGGCTGTTTGTTTTGATTTTTCCAGGATTTTATAATTCTGCTCTTTAAAGAATGACAATTTGACATTCTTGCCTTTGAACCCTGGAACCCCTTGACCTGTTTGTGAGGCAAGAATAAAATGTTCTCCACACATGTAGGTCAAGTGCAATGCAGGCAGGAGTGGTCTCATTCTGCTGTTTTTTGGTCTTAGTCATTTCTGCCTGTGGTCAGGGGTGGAGGGGCTCTTTAGGATGGTATTGGCTGCGTCCAAACACAAGGGAAACAGGCAAACATCTTCCCTGGTGGGGAAAGGATCCTCACTGCGGTGGGCAGCTGTCACATCAGGAAGGTGGCCTGCTGATATATCTGCATATTAAAATACCAGAAATTTAATCCTGTTTTCTTCTTTTTTTCCGTTGGGGTCTGTTTTCCTGTGGGTAGAACAGCATGGGTTGAAAAGTAGTGACCCACAGAAGTCTTCCTCCCCATTGCAGCTGCAAACTTTGTTTTCTTAAAAAAGCAAGAACCAGGGTGCCTCTGGGGACCTTGTCAACCTCTTCTGGGCTCTATCAGGCTCCTGGAGGTTCTCTGCTTGGTGGTAGCAGCGTGGGGGGACTCCTGCTGCCCCCCAGCCCCAGTTTGAGTTCATGGGTTCAGATTCTATAGAACCAGGAGCTGGGGGAGTATTTCTGGCACAGAGTCATGCATGCAATTCTACCTGCTGACTATTCAGTGGGCTAAAACAAAACAAAATAAATGAGAACTGGATTAAATTGCTGACTGTACCAGGACTGGCCAAGGCCAAGTGTGGGCCGTGGTGAGCAGGGGTCTTGGCTTCTGAGATAATAAACTGTCACAGACTAAAAACGCCAGCCCCCGAAAGCTGTGGCTCGTCCCACAGCCATCTTGGGTAGCAGGTAACAGGAAGGATTTCCAGAGAGATGAGGCCACGGCCGGTTCCCTGAATCTGAAGACGAGTTCCGGTTCTTTGCTCTGGAGCTCTCTAGAGGCAGAGAGATTTTTCAAATAAAGATGAAAAATCATTAATAACATGAAGGACAGATAAATAATGCCAACTAGCAAAAAGATATGGTGATATCAAGCAAGAAAAACATACCTTTAACTTCCATTTCCAGGAAAATGGAATAGATGGCCTTCTCCTTTTTCTTCCCGCTGAGCACAACTAAAACCCCAGCATGCTGCATATAAGACAATTGCCAGGACACACTGAAGAGTGGAGACAAGGAAGACTGGGCGGGGACCTCTGGGCCCAGAGAGTGACACAGTGGGCAGTTTTCCTGCTCACAACCCACACTGGGTGCTGGAGAAGCAGCAAGCCAGAAATACCAGTGGTCCCAACAAAATACCATCAAAAGTCCCAACGAAAGCCTGCTCTCTCGAGAGTCCCAGGGATAAGCTGAAGCTTTTCAGTGACCCTAATGGATGTCTCGTTCCTCTTTTCTTAAGGTTTTTTCTTTTTTATCAGTCTCTTGTTAGCCCCAAATCACATTGTCTCTTAAAATAATCCCATAGCTCCGTAAGACGAGACACTGCCTTAAGAGTTGCTGTCTGCGATTCCGCAGTGTGATTTTGTCCTCTGAACAAGGTTGCTGAGCACCCTGGACATTATTCCCCAGTTGGAAACAATCGGCAGGACCAGGTATCACCTCATCCCACCTCTGTCAAATGTGTGGATCCCTCGACAGGATCCTCAACGCACAGCCACTGGACCTGGGAGGCTGCCAGCTTCACTGCCCGACATTCCCTGTTGATGGACAAATTCATCTTCTATATGCCTGTCCACGTGCTCTCAACCTAATGGCCTAGTTCTTGCCTCCAGAACTACCAGAACAAGACTCCTGACTGCCCGAGGTGACACCCCATCACACAATAGAGGTCTGTGCATTGCTGTGGCTGACGCGGGGAGACTGGGGCGGTCTATGTTTCCTTCCAGGAGTCCAGCATGGCCAGCTGGGGCTTCGGTCTTACTCCCTGACCTCCACCTCCAGCCTCTTCTCTGATCCCAGGTGCCTATGGCGGGAACCAGAGGAGGACCGGCAGGTGGCAGAGACCGTGACAGAGAGGAAAGGAGGAAAGAAGGCGACTCACGTCTGCTGAGCGTGTATTCTGCTCCAGGGAGCCTTGGAGGAGCCGTGTCTCTCCTGTAATCCAGAGACCATCCCTATGGGGCAGGTGTGAGTGCCCCTATTTACAGAAGAGGACACTTGAGGGTCAGAGTGGTTTAGGGACTTCCTCAGTGTCAGCCAGCCAGCTAAGGATGAGTCAGACCTGAGGCAGGGGTGTCCCCAAACCTCCCCTGCCTTCTGGCATTGGCCAGAAGTGATGTGGGACGAGGCGAGTTAAAAAGTGACCCAGGTCCTAAAACACCTATTCCAGGGACCCAGGTGGTCCTCACTGCCCCTTACTAGGAAATTGTATAAACACCTGCACCCTGGATTTGACTCGTTGAAACGGTCCACTTCAAGACACCAGATCTTCAATGCCATCAGCAAGAGAGCACCAGGTGAGGGGCAAGAAGAGTGTCGTTTGCCAGGGAGAAGTGATGTTGAAACTCACTGTGAATTACTTACAGTAAATGATCAGATAAGGAGAAGGCAAGACCTCAGATCACTTACGGCAATCGGTTGCCTGGTCATTTGACACTTTTGCATTGAAATACCAGCACAGGAGCAAAGCCCACAGCACGGCCACAATAAAACCCATCCTCCTGAGGTGACAGACCCTACAGCAAAGCCGCACAGGCGGAGAGTGAAAAACCCCAGAGAGGGAGGGGATGGAGCGGAGGGGAACCTCCAGGCTTACAACCTGAGTCTGGTCTCCTGTGCACCGACCACTTCCTTTGTGGGGCCGCTTACACACTCAGGAGTGTGGCGAGAGGCTAATCTGATCCAATGCTGAACGATCACTTCATCCATATAATCGGATGATTCATTGTAATGAGCGTTGGAAGTATTTCTCAATCTTTTATCAGGTTCTTTTGTAATGTAAATAAATATTGTCCCCAGATGCTATGTTCTGGAAGCACCAAGGAAGGCCAGTTGTGCCCAGGCTGACTTCTGAGCTCTCCCCACCGGAGGACAGGTGGGCAGCTAGAACTGTGAGTCCCACCCAGGAACAAGCTAGCGTTTAGGCGGTAGACACATGACTTAGAGAAAAAGTACGATGTGGCCTCCGGTCAGTGGCGCCCCGTACGTAGGAAAGCTGGAGCCCACCTGAGACCAGGATGACTGGAAGCAGGTTGTCTCAAGGTGGGGAGGGCTGTGTGTTCTCCAGGCAAGTCACAGGGGTAATGGCAGCAGACCGGGCGGATCAGGAAGGGAGAGTCCACACAACCAGAGTGCGCCCAGCCTTGCCCTAGAGCATCCGTGAGACTGGGCTGGCTCCTAACTTGTAAGCTGTTGACTATACTCGAGTCAGAGAGCTGACGAGCGGGAACGCTCAGGACCCCCAGTGCCGTGGCTCCCTGCCGCCAGCCTCACCCACAAGACATTCCTTACCCCCCTCCCTTCCGCCTTCTCCCTCCTCGCTCTCCCTGCCCCATCCTGCACTGGCCTCGGTCCTCCTCAGTGCCCTGCTGCCCACCTGCGTATATTGGCCACAGCGGCAGGAGATCTGCTTTGACCCAGAATCATGAACTTGTAGAACCTCTGGATAGAGGGACCTCAGAGGACATCAGAACTGACACTTTGATATCTCAGAAACATCTGTCCCACATGGTTTCACACACACGTCCTGTGCAGGTGAGCCCACTCCACTGTTAGGCATTACCGATTGCTGGAAAGATCTTCCTCATCACGCATCAGGAGTCGGCTTCCAGAATCTTCCACGCACTTGGACATTATTCTTTCTTTTGGGGTCAGATAGGTTAGGTTAAAACCTTCTTACACAGAAATTCTTGTATTGGAAGATGGCTTTCTTTGACCTCAGAATCTTCTCTTTCCAGAGTAAACATCCCCCGCTCCGCAGGTGACAGGTGTTCTATTCTCCTCACCACCAGGGACGATCCTGATGTGTGCTCTGGTTTCCCCTTAACTTGCAGAGTCCGGGTCCCAGAGCACCACTCCAGGTGGGGTTCCCCTGGGTGCTGGAGAGCTGGATGCTACCCTCTCAAGCCGGGGTGGGCCGACACCAGCAGACAGGCAGCTCCTCCGTCAACGTGCTGCAGTTACCATCCCGCGGAGGAAGGGCTGATCGGCTCTCCCTGGGCTTCCTTCATCCATGAAATCTCTTATCTTGTTTATCCTTATTGGTTCTGCTTTCCCCACAAAATGGTGGTCCTGTTCTTATTCCCTTTAAGCCAGGAAGGTGGAGTTAGACTGGCCATGACATCAAGGTGGCTTCTTAGAAGGGGCAGGAACGAGGGGGGTGACTGAGGTTTTGGGGGTCCCTCCTTCCTGTAGCACCTTCTCTCTCCTCTTAGCTCAGCTCTCGGCAGCTCTGGGGGCCCCAAAAGGCCTGAACACTGCATGTTAAGATACAAGACACGTTCCTGATACCAAACCACGAGGCAGCCTGGCTGACTTCGCAGGTTTCATTTGAAGCGCTTCAGGGAAAAGGAATGTCTAAAACACTCAGGCAGTTAACAACTACAGTTTCCTTCTTCACAGACACCACTTGTCTTTAAAGACTGCTATTTCCTATGTAAATAGTGCAGAGAATTTGGTTTTGGCCTTTGGTTTCTGAGTCGGGGTGAGCCTGCAGCTCGGACAGGCCCCGAGCTCTCTAATCTGGTAGCTCGACTTTTATGTGGTTTTGTTTGCCAAAGCAAACTCCGTATTAATGTCCAAATATTGGGTTGGCCAAAAAGTGCCTTCAGTTTTTCAGTAAAAATAAAAGGCACATTTTTCATTTTCACCAAGAACTTTATTGAACAATGTATTCACCCTTTTGTTCCACTACCTTCAGCCATTTTTCAGGCAACTTCATAACCCCATCTTCCTAACACTTTTTATCTTTTTGAGCAAAGAACTGTTCCAGGTGCCTTTTATAGTCTTCCAGGGAATTGAAATTTTTTCCATTAAGAGGATTTTGTAAAGACCTAAATAAATGGAAATCCTAAGGTACAGTGTTTGGTGAAAATGGTGGATAAATCAGAAGTCCCCAGCCAAGCTGTAACAGTTTTTGCCTGGTCGTCAAAGAAACATGTGGTCTTGTGTTATCCTTATGGAAGATTATGCGTTTTCTGTTGACTCATTCTGGACACTTTTCTTCGAGTCCTGCTTTCAGTTGGTCTAACTGGGAGCTGTGCTTGTTGGAATTAATTGCTTGGTTTTCCGGAAGGAGCTCATAATAGAGGACTCCTAATCCCACCATATATACAACTTCACCTTCTTTGGATGAAGACCGGCCTTTGGCGTGGCTGGTGGTGGTTCATTTCACTCGCCCCAGCATCTCTTCCATTCCACACTATTGTACAGTATCTGCTTTTCATCGTCCATCACAATTTGTTTTAAAAACAGAGCCTTTTCATTACATTGAATCGCATGCAGAAATATGGTCAAGAAGGTTTTTTTTGCTTAATTTATGTGGAACCCAAACATCAAAGCAATGAACATAACCAAGCTGGTGCAGATGATTTTCAGCTCTTCATTTGGGTATTTTGAGTCTGTCGGCTATATCCCTTGTGGTATAACGTTGATTGTTCTCAATTAATGTCTCGATTTGATTGTGATCAACTGGTCTACCGAACCGTGGAGCATCGTCCAGCGAGAAATCTCCTGCACAAAACTTCGCAAATCACTTTTGACACATTTGATCAGTCACAGCACCTTCTCCGTACACTGCACAAATCTTTTTGTGTGTTTTGGTTGCATTTCTACCTTTCTTGAAATAACAAAGCATAATATGCCCAAAATGTTGCTTTTTTTCTTCCATCTTCAATATTAAAATGGCTATACAAAAATTCACCGGTTTTGATGTCTTTTTTTAAATGCACGCTGATATGACAGCTGTCACATACTATCTAACAAAATTGTTTTGAATGAACTTAAAGACAACCGAGTGCTACTAGACCCATCTTATGGAAACAAAAAACAAACCTTTTGGCCAACCCAATACAATCGAACTTTCATGGGCATTTAACCAAGACCCAGGAGCGAGTCAACTTGATTGGACTGCTTTCTTCAAAGGGATAGTGAACCTGGTCTGGCTAGAAGGCACACCTTTTAATGTTACATGGGTGCCACTGGAGAGCGAGAAGAGAAAAATCTCTAAGAATTTTCATTTCTATAATTCTCAGCTTTTTTTTTTTTTTGAAGTTTGGATTAGTGATCAATTTCCTCCTCAACTGACTTATTATTTGTTTTTTTTCTTTTTTTTTCGGTTGCATTGGGTCTTTGTTGCTGTGCGCGGGCTTTCTCTAGTTGCAGCGAGCGGGAGATACTCTGTTGTGGTGTGCAGGCTTCTCATTGCTGTGGCCTCTCTTGTTGCTGAGCGCGGGCTCTAGGTGCACGGGCTTCAGTAGTTGTGGCTCGCAGGCTCTAGAGCACAGGCTCAGTAGTTGTGGCGCACAGGCTTAGTTGCTCTGCGGCATGTGGGATCTTCCCGGACCAGGGATTGAACCTGTGTCCCCTGCATTGGCAGGTGGATTCCCAACCATTGTGCCACTAGGGAAGCCCCCGAGTTATTATTTCTTAAGACCACTTATCCAGAGCACTGAGGGTAACACTGCCTGTCATCCTCTCGTATGCTTACGAGGTGGGGATTTCCACACAGGTATGTGTGCCAGAGTCGAAGGGAATAAATAATGCTGATGTCAATTAATCCCAAGCTGACTTTTTAAAAAAAAGTGTCAGAAACAGAGCTTTTAATTCACAGCAAAGCCGTAAGCTTTGTTGTGCCTGAGGTTCAAAGAACTCTGGTTAGAGAGGACAGGCCCAGGACGTCTTAACTTTCTTGTCACTTCAGCTCAGAGCAGGGGTGCAGCAGATGAAAGGGAGGGGCATCTCCTTGGAAAAACTGCTGATTCCAGATCGGGGGAGTAAATCAACATGATGAGCTGGGACATCCTGTCAGGTCGGAAAATAAGAGAGTACTGGTCATACCGAAAGGGCAAAGGAACCCCGTAAAGATGCTCCCTTTGACCTACAACATGACAATCGGGGCACCAACAAGAATCGTAACTGCAATGCATTGAAACACATGTGTATTTTAAAAATCTATTGGCTCATAATGATTTTTTTAATCTCATGAAATAATCTAGGCATCAATCTTTAATACACTCTAAATTCGTTAGGTGAAATGACGATGAGAAATTCTATATTGGAGGGGTAAGGCTGACACCACCTAAATTTCCCCATCCATAAATAGAAGGGAACAGACTAAATCTCTAGGGACCTTTAAACATCATAATTTAAGGACTTAGTGATTTGCTAGCTGTAAATCCAAAGTCTTCTGTGTCATGCACAAAGACCCTCATAACACTTAGTATGCTAGAGATCTATCACCACAGCATAAACACATATAAACTCTCCCCTCTTTCTCTCAACCTTCCACATTAATACAGGTAGAGCCAAGCTGGGCTGTGTGAGGTGTATGGTTCCTGGATCAACTACTATCTATGTCCTTTTCATCTCTTTGGGTTACGACCCTCATTTATTAAGAGAAAAGTTATCAAGTACATCTCCAACAGAATGAATTCCTCTAGAAATTCTTCATCTTCCCAAGAAAGACAACTTCAAGTAGAAGATGAAGGAAAGGCTTGTCGACTTCTGGTTGAAATGAAAGATGATGGCAAGTGATCAAAGTGTCGTTTATATTTGAGATTTCCTCAAGATCGAGTCTCAGAATTTAGGTTCCTTTGATTCAGGAATAGAAAGAACAGACAGCTTAAGGTCGTGGTTTTCATAGGACTGGAAGTAAATTGGGGGACCTACAAGCCATATTCATTTACCCAGAGCACGCAGGAAAGGAACACAGCGTGAAGAAAATCGTGTATAACCGAGAATTAAATTGAAGAATTTACCTCTTTTCTTCATATTAATTTTAGAGGGTGAAATAATTCATTTTTAGAGGAAAAAATTCATCTGTGCTAAAAGCTAAAATGAGCAAGTGTGGAAATGAGCAAAAACCATGCAATGGAGGACAAAGAAAAGGCTCTCTACTCAGAGCTCGCTGTACCAAGGGAGTCAGCCCCTTGCATTTTGGCAGAGACTCAAGGGCAGGCAGAGGAGTGGGAAGCCTTCTTAGTGGAGAAAGGCACAGCTCCAGGCATGCCCTGATGGAGGCTGCGGGCACGGGGAAGCTGGAGGCAGCTGACTAGAAGCAGGGCGACCGTGTGATCGGTTAGGGCTGCAGATTTCATTTTCTGTCGTGGGTCCTAAACAGAGATGCCATCGGTTATTAATCAAGTTCTGGTTGTTTTGGTTCAGCTGCTGCAGGCTGTTATTTGGCTCCCTGAACTGACGGCTGAAGAAGTTCTGTCTTTATACAGTCCGGCCACTACTGTGTATCTGTTCCGTCTCTCACAAGCTAGTCATGTGTCTGAAGAAGCTTTAACTACTCTCTGCAAAGAAACCAAACCACACCTTTTAATGTTACATGGGTGCTTGGTCGGAGACATAACAGCATGATGGGAACAGTCCCGGAGAATGATAAGACATGACATCACGTTTGGGGGTGTGGTCTCGGAGCAGGGAGAATTTGCCTTGCAGGCCACTCTCTTCCAGAATCTCCTAGGCTAGGTCTCTGAGACTGTAGTAACGCCATCAGCAAGCAGACTTACCCGGTCAGAGAACAACAGCTCCACCAACGTGAGGGGAGAAGTCTCGTAGGAGTTCTTATTCAAGAAGATTCTCTAGTTTTCCTTCAAATATATTTCTGCTCCATTCTCTCGGCTGTCTGTCAAGGGGATTCTTCATAAGTAAGCTGGAGTTTTTCATTCTTTCCTCCATTTCTTTTAACTTTTGCCTACATTTTCCATCTCTTTATTTCTCTGTGTTGAGGTCTCTGTTATGTTCCCAGATGTATTTCTCCTCTGCTGTGCTTACCCTGCAGTTTAATTTGTCTGAGGCATTTTATTTAAATGGCTGAATTTCTATTTGGCGGCTTTTCAATCTCCTTGGTTTTTTTTTTTTTTAATGTAATTCTGTATTCTTGCACCACACAATCAAATACTTCCTTTCCATACTTTTAAAACCTTTAAAACTGTAAAAATCTACTCATTTAAAAATATTTTTTAGATTTCCTTATTTTTGTGTTTCTGGGAGTGAATTTTCTCCAACCCTTAGCTTTATTTGGGGAGCTCAGTTTCAGCTGCTCATCACCTCCAGGGCTTGTATCCATGACTTCTGTTCTTCCTTAGCATTAAACCCCAGCACCAAGGGGTTTATGGCATTCTGTGGACTCAACTCATGCTGAATCTCAAGGACCACCTCTCTGATTCTGAGTTCCTTCTATGACTCTAGCCTCTAGGGAGATCCCTTTCTTGCTTTGGAGCTTGGCTCTCTAACCGGCAATGGTGCTATCCAGCATATCCCTGTGTAGGAGCATCATGGAGGAGATCTACTAAGTCTGCCATGTTGGCCAGTGTCAACTAATATTTATGATGTGTCTACTGTATACCTCCTGTAGCTAGGTGATGAGAATGACAAATGAGCAAGGCACAGGCCTTTTCTTCAGGGAAACTAGAGTCCAGAGGGCCAGAGAGACAGATGAAACATTTATAATAAAATACAAGAATTTCAATGCTACATGGGATTCTATAGAAACACCAAGGAGGGTGCATCTGACTCAGGCTTTAGGAAAGGTTGGGAGTCTGTGAAGAAATGTGTGCCCTTCTAAACAAAGGCTCTATTGGAAAAAATGATTTTGTAGGGAAAAGGTTTTTGGCTTTATTTTATTTTAAAAATCTGTGCGTGGGCCCAACAATGACAGTCATACGCTGAAGTCCTTGCCTCACTGGTTCCCACAGTTTAGGACTTTCCCAAGCTTCATGTTTCTTTCAACACCAGAGACATTATTTGATGAATCATCTATTCAGCAAACAGCATCCAAACAGCTATTAAGGTAGCTGCTCAAAAGATTAATTTTACTGCTGGGACATAGATGATACCCTGGAAAGATGTGGAATCATTGTCAACTGCCATTGTAAATATTGATTAGGAGGCTGTTCCCAATGACTTGGGAGCCTTTATTCTATTGTTGCTTTTTTTAAGCATTAAAAAAGTGCTACTTATCTGCATATTTTTGGTAACATATGAAAATTATTACTTATATTGAAGATAAATAATCTGGGACAACTTAAAAACAAGGGATCTGGAATGGAAGAAATATAGTGAACTATTTATAGACCCATAAGATGTTTGAGCTACATATCGCCTTGTTGGAAATCCAGTCCGATCTAATGGAAACCAGGTTTCTCACATAGCAGCATCACTAGTCCCTACTCCCTAGATGCCAGTAGCACCCCTCCCACTCCAAGTCATGATCAAATGTCCCCGACGTTGCTAAATGTCCCCAGATGAGAACTACTGGTCCACACCCTTTCCTTTAGAGATGAGAAGTGGAGGCCCTGAGAGAAAATGATGTTATGCTACACAGCTAGTTAGAGACAGTCCCTGCAATAGCATCCCTGGTCTCCTGCTGCCTCTTCTCGGGCTCTTTCACAGAAACTGCAGTAAAACCTCCAGGCTAGTATTAGTTGACTGCTCAGTCCTGCTTGCAAGAGAGGCCTGGGCTCAGACCCTCAAAATAATGTAGCTTCTACTGACTCCAGCTTGGCAAGCTTGTACTCTTTGAGTCGTCCCCAATGCACTTAAGAACCAAGATTTTTGGGAAATTTCAATGATACTCATTGAGCTGATTCTAAGTAACCAACATGTTCCTTCCAAGCTCACATTCTCTTTTTAAGAAAGTACCTATTTCTCTCTCCATCTCCTTCACCTGTGAAAAAATAAATGCCTTGAGCCAAGCCCAGAGGATTGCGTGTTTGATCATTTTCCATGGTGCTGGTGATTGGATGACCACATGCTTGCCAAACGGTAAGCAAATCCTTACACAGCTTTTGTTCATTTCATAATTGTTGTAATATATGCAAAGTTAAAGTTCACTTCTTGAAAACATCCAGTTTTACCTGGGATCTTTTCTTCTGGTCAGTACATTCAGGTACCTAAGGAAAAAACCAGATAATCCAGTTTGAAACCCTGTGGTCCCATTTTTTAGCCTCTTATTCACCATGTTGACAAATAAGTGAGACAGCAGAGGGTGAGTGAAACCAGGCCCCAGAATGTTCTTCCTTGGGGACTGTACCACCATGACTCAGCCCTTCCTGGCTGGTGAGATGCTCCCTTAATTACAGGTTGCTTGGGGTCACTGGCAGGCCTGGCTTGGATTCTGACTCTGCAGAGCTGTTGTCTTTGAAGTCTAGCAGCTTGTGGTTGGAAAAGACCACCCGAGCCAGAAAACGGCCAGTGAAATTCAAGCTCAACTCCAATTTATGTCAGTGTGCCAGTGAGGAAATTCACAAGTCTCCCTCGGCACTGCTGAGCATCTGATGGGGAAAATCCTTGCCGACAGCCAGTGCCAGCAGCCACAGCAGGTGCTGCTTCTTGCTCGTTGTTGAAATGCCCACAGCTCTGGGAGATGGCTCAGGAATGCTGCTGACGCCACCCGAGAGCTCAGCACCTCTACTTGCTTACACTGCCACTCTGCCAGTTGGTAAGAGGAAATATGTTTCCGTACTGGGAGACGTCCTCATGGTACCAGGTGATGAATTTTGAGTTGGCTTTTGTGCAGGAGCCAGAGATATCCACAGTCAGATTGAAAACTGGGGGTGGAAAATAATCGGGTCAGTGCTTCATGGTCAGGGCGCGTGGAGGCCCTACATACCACTGATCTCTTTCCCCTGAATTACTACATCTTCTGCATTGTGAACTGAATCTTTCTGTGATTAAGTCCAAGTAGGCAAGGACTATCTCCTGGTCCCTTTTCGTGCACAGCACTATGCTGGATGTGGCAGCATGGGATAGCAGAACGAGCACTGACCAAGGAGGGTCTAAAGATCACGAGTCAGGGTCCTTCAAGACGGCAGAAGAGTAAGATGTGGAGATCACCTTCCTCCCCACAAATACATCAAAAATACATGTACATATTGGGGCTTCCCTAGTGGTGCAGTGGTTAAGAATCCACCTGCCAGTGCAGGGGACATGGTTTTGAGCCCTGGTCTGGGAAGATCCCACATGCCATGGATCAACTAAGCCCGCATGCCACAACTTCTGAGCCTGCGTGCCGCAACTACTGAAGCCCGTGCACCTAGAGCCCGTGCTCCGCAACAAGAGAAGCCACTGCAATGAGAGGTCCATGCACCACAACGAAGAGTAGCCCCCGCTCTCCACAACTAGAGAAAGCCCACTCGCAGCAACAAAGACCCAATGCAGTCAAAAATAAAATAAATTAAATAAATAAATTTAAAAAAATTACATCTACTTGTGGAACAACTCCTATAGAACACCTACTGAATGCTGGCAGAAGAACTCAGACATCCCAAAAGTCAAGAAAACCCCCAAGTATCTGGGCAGGGCAAAAGAAAAAACAGAGACAAAAGAATAGGGACAGGACCTGCGCCTCTGGGAGGGAGCTGGGAAGGAGGAAATGTTTCCACACACTAGGAAGCCCCTTCGTGGGTGGAGACTGCGGGTGGCAGAGAGGGAAGCTTCAGAGCCACGGAGGAGAGCGCAGCAACAGGGGTACAGAGGGCAAAGTGGAGGGATTCCCACACAGAGGATCGGTGCTGACCAGCACTCACACGCCCGAGAGGCTTGTCTGCTCTCCTGCCGGGGCGGGTGGGGGCTGGGAGCTGAGGCTCCGGCTTCGGAGGTCGGATCCCAGGGAGAGGACTGGGGTTGGCTGTGTGAACACAGCCTGAGGGGGCTAGTGCACCACAGCTAGCTGGGAGGGAGTCCGGGAAAATGTCTGGAGCTGCTGAAGAGGCAAGAGACCACTGTTTCAGGATGCTCAAGGAGGGGGGATTCAGAGCACCGCCTAAATGAGCGCCAGAGATGGGCGTGAACCACGGCTATCATATCAGATCACAGAGATGGGCATGAAATGCTAACGCTGCCGCCACTGCAAGCAAGAATCCTGTGTGCAAGCACAGGTCACTACCCACACCTCCCCAGGAGCCTGTGCAGCCCGCCACTGCCAGGGTCCCGAGATCCAGGGACAGCTTCCCAGGGAGAACACATGGTGTGCCTCAGGCTGTTGCAATGTCAAGCCAGCCTCTGCCGCTGCAGGCTCGCCCCACATTCCAATTATGACTACTGTAGCCCTCCCTCTCCCTGGCCTGAGTGAGCAAGAGAGCCCTAATCAGCTGCTGCTTTAACCCCCTCCTGTCTGGGTGGGAACAGATGCCTGTGGGCAACCTACATGCAGAGGCGGGGCCAAAACCAAAGCTGAACCCCAGGATCTGTGCGAACAAAGAAGAGAAAGGAAAATCTCTTCCAGCAGCCTCAGGAGCAGAAGATTAAATCCCCACAATCAACTTGATGAATGCTGCATCTGTGGAATACCTGAATAGACAAAGAATATTCCCAAAATTGAGGCGGTGGACTTTGGGAGCAGCTGTTGTCTTGGGGGGTTTGTTTTTCTGCATCTGATTTGTGTCTGGTTTTTATGTTTATCTTAGTTTAGTTTTTAGTGCTTGTTATCATTGGTGGATTTGTTTATTGGTTTGGTTGCTCTCTTCTCTTTTTATTTTTTTATTGTTTTTTTAAATTTTTATTATTTTTTTATATATGTTAAAATTTTATTTTACTTTTTTCCTTTTTGTGAGTATGTATGTGTATGTTTCTTTGTGTGATTTTGTCTGTTTAGTTTTGCTTTTACCATTTGGTTTGTGGCTCTAACTGTTCAGTTTTTTTTTCTTTTCTTTTCTTCCTTTTCTTCTGAGCCGTGTGGCTGGCAGGGTCTTGGTGCTCTGGCCGGGTGTTAGGCCTGAGCCTCTGGGGTGGGAGAGCCAAGTCCAGCACATTAGACCACCAGAGACCTCCCAGCCCCATGTAATATCAATCAGTGAGACCTCTCCCAGAGATCTCTGTCTGAACGCTAAGACCCAGCTCCACCCAGTGGAGTGCTGGACGCCTCATGCCAAAGAACTAGCAAGACAGGAACACAACCCCACCCATTACCAGAGAGGCTGCCTAAAGTCATATTAAGTTCACAGACACCCCAAAACACACCACCAGATGTGGCCCTGCCTACAAGAAGAACAAGATCCAACCCCACTCACCAGAATACGGGTACCAGTCCCCTCAACCAGGAAGCCTACGTAAACCACTGAACCAAACTCACCCTCTGGCGGCCAAAAACAACAGGAACTACGAACCTGCAGCCTCCAAAAAGGAGACCCCAAACACAGTAAGTTAAACAAAGTGAAAAAACAGAGAAATATGCAGCAGATGAAGGAGCAAGGTAAAACTCCACCAGACCAAACAAATGAAGAGGAAATAGGCAGTCTACCTGAAAAAGAATTCAGAGTAATGAGAGTAAAGATGATCCAGAATCTTGGAAATACAATGGAGAAAATACAAGAAACCTTTAACAAGGACCTAGAAGAACTAAAGAGCAAACAAACAATGATGAACAACACAATAAATGAAATAAAAAATTCTCTAGCAGGAAACAATAGCAGTAAACTGAGGCAAAAGAATGAATAAGGGAGCTGGAAGACAGAATAGTGGAAATAACTGTCACAGAGCAGAAAAAAGATAAAAGAATGAAAATAATTGGGGACAGTCCCAGAGGCCTCTGGGACAAGATTAAATGGACCAACATTCAAATAATAGGGGACCCAGAAGAAGAAGAGAAAAAGAGAGGGTCTGAGAAAATATTTGAAGAGATTATAGTTGAAAACTTCCCTAATATGGGAAAGGAAATAGTCAGTCAAGTCCAGGAAGCACAGAAAGTCCCTTACAGGATAAATCCAAGGAGAAACACGCCAAGGCACATATTAATCACTATCAAAAATTAAATACAAAGAAAAAATATTAAAAGCAGTAAGGGAAAAGCAACAAATAACATAGAAGGGAATCCCCATAAGGTTAACAGCTGATCTTTCAGCAGAAACTCTGCAAGCCAGAAGGGAGTGGCAGGACATATTTAAAAGGAAGAAAGGGAAAAACCTACAACCAAGATTACTCTACCCAGCAAGGATTTCATTCAGATTCGATGGAGAAATTAAAACCTTTACAGATAAGCAAAAGTTAAGAGAATTCAGCACCACCAAACCAGCTTTACAACAAATGCTAAAGGAACTTCTCTAGGCAGGAAATATGAAAGAAGGAAAAGACCTACAATAAGAAACCCAAAACAATTAAGAAAATGGTAATAGGAACATACATATCGATAACTACCTTAAATGCAAATGGATTAAATGCTCCAACCAAAAGACATAGACTGGCTGAATGGATGCAAAAACAAGACCCATATATATACTGTCTACAAGCGACCCACTTCAAACCTAGGGGCACATACAGACAGAAAGTGAGGGGATAGAAAAAGATATTCCATGCAAATGGAAATGAAAAGAAAGCTGGAGTAGCAATACTCATATCAGACAAAATAGACTTTAAAATAAAGATGATTACAAGAGACAAAGAAGGACACTACATTATGATCAAGGGATCGATCCAAGAAGAAGATATAACAATTGTAAATATTTATGCACCGAACATAGGAGCACCTCAATACATAAGGCAAATGCTAACAGCCATAAAAGGGGAAAATGACAGTAACACAATAGTCAGAAGGGACTTTAACACCCCACTTTCACCAATGGACAGATCATCCAAAATGAAAATAAATACGGAAACACAATCTTTAAATGACACATCAGACCAGAGGAACTTAATTGATATTTATAGGACATTCCATCCAAAAGCAGCAGAATACACTTTCTTCTCAAGTGCTCATGGAACATTCTCCAGGAGAAATCATATCTTGAGTCACAAATCAAGCCTTGGTAAATTTAAGAAAATTGAAATTGCATCAAGTATCTTTTCCGACCACAACGCTGTGAGACTAGATATCAATTACAGGAAAAAAACCTGTAAAAAATACAAACACATGGAGGGTAAACAATACACTACTAAATAACCTAGAGATCACTGAAGAAATCAAAGAGGAAGTAAAAAAATACCTAGAAACAAATGACAATGAAAACACAATGACCCAAAACCTATGGGATGCAGCAAAAGCTGTTCTAAAAGGGAAGTTTACAGCAGTACAACCCTACCTCAAGAAACAAGAAAAATATCCAATAAGCAATGTAACCTCACACCTAAAGCAATTAGAGAAAGAAGAAGAACAACAACAAAAAAAAAACACCCCCCAAAGTTAGAAGAAGGAAGGAAATCATAAAGATCAAATCAGGGCTTCCTTGGTGGTGCAGTGGTTAAGAATCTGCCTGCCAATGCAAGGGACACAGTTTCGTGCCCTGGCCCAGGAAGATACCACATGCCACAGAGCAACTAAGCCCATATGCCACAACTACTGAGCCTGAGCTCTAGAGCCCACATGCCACAACTACTGAGCTCACATGCCACAACTATTGAACCCTGCGCACCTAGAGCCAATGATCCACAATGAGAAGCCATGACAATAAGAAGCCCACGCACCACAACGAAGAGTAGCCCCCGCTCACCCCAACTAGAGAAAGCCTGCGCATAGCAACGAAAACCCAACGCAGCCAAAAAAAATTAAAATAATTGATTAGAAAAAAGATCAAATCAGAAATAAATGAAAAAAAATGAATGAAACAGTAGCAAAGATCAACAAAAGTAAAAGCTGGTTCTTTGAGAGGATAAACAAAATTGATAAACCATTAGCCAGACTCATTAAGAAAAAAAGGGAGAAGACTCAAATCAACAGAGTTAGAAATGCAAAAGGAGAAGTAACAACTGACACTGCAGGAATACAAAAGATCATGAGCGATAACTACAAGCAACTCTATGCCAATAAAATGGACAACCTGAAAGAAATGGACAAATTCTTAGAAAAGTACAACCTTCCCAGACTGAACCAGGAAGGAACAGAAAATATGAACAGACCAATCACAAGCACTGAAATTGAAACTGTGATTAAAAATCTTCCAACAATCAAAAGCCCAGAACAAGATGGCTTCTCAGGCAAATTCTATCAAACATTTAGAGAAGAGCTAACACCTATCTTTCTCAAACTCTTCCAAAGTATAGCAGAGGGAGGAACACACCCACACTCATTCTATGAGGCTACCATCACCCTGATACCAAAACCAAAGATGTCACAAAAAAAGAAAACTACAGGCCAATATCACTGATGAACATAGATGTAAAAATCCTCAACAAAATACTAGCAAACAGAATCCAACAGCACATTAAAAGGATCATACACCATGATCAAGTGGGGTTTATCCCAGGAATGCAAGGATTCTTTAATATATGCAAATTAATCAATGTGATACACCATATTAACAAACTGAAGGATTAAAACAATTTGATCATCTCAACAGATGCAGAAAAAGCTTTCAACAAAATTCAACAACTATTTATGATAAAAACCCTCCAGAAAGTAGGCATAGAGGGAACCTACCTCAACATAATAAAGACCATATATGACAAACCCACAGCCAACATTGTTCTCAATGGTGAAAAACTGAAACCGTTTCCTCTAAGATCAGGAACAATACAAGGTTGCCCACTCTCACCACTATTATTCAACATAGTTTTTGAAATTTTAGCCATGGCAATCAGTGAAGAAAAAGAAATAACAGGAATCCAAATCAGAAAAGAAGAAGTAAAACTGTCACTGTATAGTATCATGCAGATGACATGATACTATACATAGAGAATCCTAAAGATGCTACCAGAAAACTACTATAGCTAATCAATGAATTTGGTAAAGTAGCAGGATACAAAATTAATGCATAGAAGTCTCTTGCATTCCTATACACTAACGATGAAAAATATGAAAGAGAAATTAAGGAAACACTCCCCTTTACCATTGCAACAAAAAGAATAAAATACCTAGGAATAAACCTACCTAAGGAAACAAGGGACCTGTATGCAGAAAACTATAAGACACTGATGTAAGAAATTAAAGATGATACAAACAGATGGAGAGATATACCATGTTCTTGGATTACAAGAATCAACATTGTGAAAATGACTATACTACCCAAAGCAATCTACAGATTCAATGCAATCCCTATCAAATTACCAATGGCATTTTTCACAGAACTAGAACAAAAAATTTTACAATTTGTATGGAAACACAAAGACTCCAAATAGCCAGAGCAATCTTGAGAAAGAAAAGTGGAGCTGGAGGAATCAGGCTCCTAGACTTCAGACTACACTACAAAGCTACAGTAATCAAGACAGTATGGTACTGGCACAAAAACAGAAATACAGATCACTGGAACAGGATAGAAAGCCCAGAGGTAAACCCATGCACAACGGTCACCTTACCTTTGATAAAGGAGGCAAGTGTATACAATGGAGAAAAGACAGCCTCTTCAATAAGTGGTGCTGGGAAAAGTGGACAGCTACATGTAAAAGAATGAAATTAGAACACTCCCTAACACCATACACTAAAATAAACTCAAAATGGATTAAAGACCTAAGTGTAAGGCCAGACACTATAAAACTCTTAGAGGACAACACAGGCAGAACACTCTCTGACATAAATCACAGCAAGAGCCTTTTTGACCCACTTCCTAGAGAAATGGAAATAAAAACAAAAATAAACAAATGGGGGACTTCCCTGGTGACGCAGTGGTTAAGAATCCACTTGCCACTGCAGGGGACAGGGGGTGAAGCCCTGGTCCGGGAAGATCCCACATGCCATGGAGCAACTAAGCCCGTGCGCCACAACTAGCAAGCCTGCGCTCTAGAGCCCACGAGCCACAACTACTGAGCCCACATGCCACAACTACTGAAGCCCATGCACCGAGAGCCTGTGCTCCGCAACAAGAGAAGCTACCTCAATGAGAAGGCCACGCACCGCAACAAAGAGTAGCTCCTGCTCGCCACAACTAGAGAAAGCCTGCGTGCAGCAACAAAGACCCAATGCAGCCAAAAAATAAATTTAAAAATTAAAAACAAACAAACAAAAAAATGGGACCTAATGAAACTTAAAAGCTCTCCCACAGCAAAGGAAACCATAAACAAGACAAAAAGACAACCCTCAGAATGGGAGACAATATTTGCCAATGAAGCAATTGACAAAAAATTAATCTCCAAAATATACAAGCAGCTCATGCAGCTCAATATCAAAAAAGGGCTTCCCTGGTGGCGCAGTGGTTGGGAGTCCGCCTGCCGATGCAGGGGACGCGGGTTCGTGCCCTGGTCCGGGAGGATCCCACATGCCGCGGAGCGGCTGGGCCCGTGAGCCATGGCCGCTGAGCCTGCGCGTCCGGAGCCTGTGCTCCGCAACGGGAGAGGCCACAGCAGTGAGAGGCCCGCGTACCACAAAAAAAAAAAAAAAAAAAAATCAAACAACCCAATCCAAAAATGGGTGGAAGACCTAAATAGACTTTTCTCCAAAGAAGATATACAAATTGTCAACAAACATATGAAAGGATACTCAACGTCATTAATCATTAAAGAAATGCAAATCAAAACCACAATGAGGTATCACCTCACACGGGTCAGAATGGCCATCATCAAAAAATCTACAAACAATAAATGCTGGAGAGGGTGTGGAGAAAAGGGAACCCTCTTGCACTGTTGGTGGGAATGTAAATTGATACAGCCACTGTGGAGAACAGTATGGAGGTTCCTTAAAAAAACTGAAAATAGAGCTACCATATGACCCAGCAATCCGACTACTGGGCATATACCCTGAGAAAACCATAATTCAAAAACAGACATATACCACAATGTTCATTGCAGCACTGTTTACAATAGCCAGGACATGGAAGCAACCTAAGTGTCCATCGACAGATGAATGGATAAAGAAGATGTGGCACATATATACAATGGAATATTACTCAGCCATAAAATGAAATGAAATTGAGTTATTTGTAGTGAGGTGGATGGAGCTAGAGTCTGTCATACAGAGTAAAGTAAGTCAGAAAGAGAAAATCAAATACCGTATGCTAATGCATTTATATGGAATCTAAAAAAAAAATGGTTCTCATGAACCTAGGGGCAGGACAGGAATAAAGACGCAGACATAGAGAATGGACTTGAGGACACCGGGAGGGGGAAGGGTAAGCTGGGACGAAGTGAGAAATTAGCAGTGACATATATACACTACCAGATGTAAAATAGATAGCTAGTGGGAAGCTGCTGCATAGCACAGTGAGATCAGGTTGGTGCTTTGCGACCACCTAGAGGGGTGGGATAGGGAGGGTTGGAGGGAGACGCAAGAGGGGGGGATATGGGGATATATGTATACGTATAGCTGATTCACTTTGTTTTAAAGCAGAAACTAACACGACATTGTAAAGCAATTATACTCCAATAAAGATGTTAAAAAAATAAATAAAGATGAGGAGTCCATTCAGACTCTGACAGGTTTATAAGTCTGGGTAAGTAGCTCAGTAGCTGGGGGTCAGGGAGGGGCAGGTGGACAGTAAAGCTCATGTCCTACGAATCCTTGACAGGCAGGGAGTTCGCTCCTGCACCTCCTTTTCTTCCACACCTTAAAGAGCCCCCTGCCCCAGCCTCTGCCTACTGGGCATCAGCAGCTCTGTAGCACCTGGCCAAGCTCTCTGCTTCTTAGGCATCTTCCCCCTCGAAGGTGGCTGCTCTCACCCCCATGCTCCTTCTCTTTGCTGCCCATGTCAGGACCCAGAGATGGTCCAGCTTATTTTTCTCTGCAGCTCTGCTTACCAATTTACAGGGTGGCAGAAGCCACAACTGAATGAATATTAAATTATATAATGCAGAACTTCTTAAAGTTTCCTCCCCGAAAAACACTCTTTTTGCCCAGACTGGATCCATTTTAGTTGCAGCTAAAACCGGACTCTGTCTCTCCCACCCACCCCTCTGTTATTAACCAGAAAGGAGCGTTTCATTTTCAATTTTTTTCTCTAGCAAATTTTTTAATCTTATATTTCTTTGGCTGCTACCAATTTTCAAACAGACAACTAATCAAGTAGCAAGTGAAGTCATTTTAGTTTTAAGCTTGAAATATCTCTATTAACAGCCTTTTTAAAACGGGCTCACATTGTCAACGTTTTGAAAGGAATTTTGAAGCAAGCTTGCAAGCTAAGACTCCTGAGCTCTGAGTTAATGGCAAGTCCTTTATTCCTGTTGTTCAGGCCAAGAAACCTTAACGTCAGTCTTCACTCCTATTTCTTTTGCACACACAGGTAACCCATTAGCTCCAGCTGGCAAAATGAGCAGAAGCTGACACTTCTCACCACCTTCCCTGCCACCGCCCTGGCCCAAGCCACCATGCTTTCTCACGGGGATTGTGGCGAGGCTCCTCTACCTGGTTTCACTACTTCCCCAGGGCCCTTTACAATCTATTTCCGACCCGGCAAACAAAGGGATACCATTCCTCCTCCACGGCTCTACTTCTTGCTCTAGAATAAGACCTTCGGGTCTCCCCACCTTACCCCACACTCGCGCACACTATCCACTACTTTCCTCACTGACCCGCTCTCTGCTCTCCAGCGCTCCCTGCAGGACCTTGCTTCAGCTGGAAAACCGACAGAAGTGTACATTAATCTTGTACCTTTTTATTTGCTTATCAGCTATCCATCTACCTCCTTTTGCGAAGTGTCTGGTCAAATATTTTGCCCATCTTTTATCACTTGTTTTCTTATTGTTCAGTTTTGGGAGTTCTTTTCACATTCTGGATGCAAGTTCTTAATCAGCTATGATTTGCAAATATGTTCTCCAGGTCTCATTCTCTTAATAATATCTTTTAAAGAGCAGAAATTTTTATTTTTGATAAAGTCCAACTTATCAATTTTTTCTTTTATAGATGGTGATTTTGATGTCATATCTAAGAAATATTTGCCCTACCCAAGATCACAAAGATTTTCTCTGATGATTTCTTCTACAAATTTTGTAATCTTAGGTTTTGGTCATATATCTACTGTGTGATAATGTGTAGACTGAATCCATGATTCTTTTTGAGCTAATTTTTACATCCAATGTGAAGTATGTGTCAAAGTTAATTTCTTGGCAAATGGATATATCCTATTGCTCCAACATCATTTGTTGAAAAGTCTCTGCTTTCTCTACTGAAATGCCTTTCCACCTTTGTCACAATCTGTAGTCCATAAGTGTATGGGTCTATTTCTGGACACTGGACTCTTCCATTGATCTATTTGGCTATCTCTATGCCAATACCACATTGCCTTGATTAGTGTAGCTTTATAATAAAAAAATTTTTTTTTTTTTGGCCATGCCACACGGCTTGTGGGATCCTAGTTCCCTGACCAGGGATTGAACCCTGGGCCCTCGGCAGTGAAAGCGTGGAGTCCTAACCACTGGACCTCCAGGGAATTCTGTATAATGATCTTGAAATCAAGTAGTGTTAGTTCTCCAACTTTGTTCGTTTTCAAAGTTCTTCGCCTATTCTAGGTCCTCGGCATTTCCATATGAGTGCTAGAATTCGCTTGTGAAATTCTACAGAAAAGCCGTCTGGAATTTTGATAGAGATTGTGTTGAATCTGAGGATCAATTTAGCACAAGTTAAAATTTTAACAATATTGTCTTCCAATGTACGAAAAGGGCATCTCTCTCTCTTAGGTCTTCTTTAATTTTTCTCATCATTCTTTTGCAAGCTCTCAATATAGAGGTCTTGCATATCTTTTGTCAAATTTTTCTCTAAATATTTCTTATTGTTGGTGCTATTTTAAAAGATGTTTAATTTCAATTGTTATATCTCACCTAGAAAAACCCTTGCACAGATGCATTAAAGGATATGTATAAAGACCAAAAAAAAATGTAATTGTTGATTGGTGCTAGTATATAAACATATTTTGCATATTTATCCTGTGTCTTGCAACAATGACAAAATCCGTTATTAGTTTTAGTAGCTATTTTTAATGGTTTATTTCTGTGTTTGTGTATATATCTTCAATTATTTTTTAAAATTTATTTATTTATTTATTCATTTATTTTTGGCTCTGTTGGGTCTTCGTTGCTGTGCAAGGGCTTTCCTCATTGCAGTTGCTTCTCTTGCTGCAGAGCATGGGCTCTAGGTGCACTGGCTTCAGTATTTGTGGCATGCGGGCTCAGTAGTTGTGGTACACAGCCTGAGTTGCTCCATGACATGTGGGATCTTCCCGGACCAGGGCTCGAATCTGTGTCCCTGCACTGAGAGGCAGATTCTTTTTTTTTTTTTTTAATTTATTTATTTTTGGCTCCGTTGGGTCTTCGTTGCTGCTCGAGGGCTTTCTCTAGTTGCGGTGAGCAGGGGCTACTCTTCGTTGCGGTGCACAGGCTTCTCATTGCGGTGGCTTCTCTTGTTGTGGAGCAGGGGCTCTAGGCGTGCGGGCTTCAATAGTTGTGGCACACGGACTCAGTAGTTGTGGCACGTGGGCTCAGTAGTTGTGGCTCACAGACTCTAGAGCGCAGGCTCAGTAGTTGTAGCGCACGGGCTTAGTTGCTCCGCGGGCATGTGGGATCTTCCAGGACCAGGGCTCGAAACCATGTCCCCTGCATTGGCAGGTGGATTCTTAACCACTGCGCCACCAGGGAAGCCCTGGAAGGTGGATTCTTAACCACTGTACCACCAGGGAAGTCCAATTTAGTAGGTTTTGTTTTAAAAAATTGTAGATTCTATCATAGACAACCAAATCATCTGCAAATAAAAACAGTTTACTTTTTCTTTTCCAGTCTGGTAGTTTTTTATTTCTTTTTCTTGCTTGATTGAGCTGGATAGAATCTCCAGTACAATTCTGAATAGAAGTGGATAGAGGAGACATCTTGTTTTGTTACTAATCTTAGGAGTAAAGCAATTAGTGTTTCACAATTAGTTATGATATAACCACAGGTTATTCATAGACCCTCATTATCAGATTAAGAAAGTTCCCTTCTATTCTTAATTTGCTAAGAGTTTTTTTTTAAATCACAAATGGATGTTGGATTTTGTTAAATGATTTTCTGCCTCTATTGAGATGATCATAAGATTTTTCAATTTTAGTTTGTTAACATGGTAAATTACATTGATTGATTTTTGAATATTAAACCAAGCAAAAATTCCTTGAATGAATTCCCCTTAGTCATGATATGTTATCTTTTCTGCTAGGTGGTCAAATTTTGTTTATTAAAATTTTGTTTTGAATTTTTGCATCTATATTCATGTGGGATATTGATCTATAGTTTTCTTGTGATATCATTGTATGTTTTTGGTATTAGGGTAATGCTGGTCTCATAGGATAGATTGACAAGTATTCCTTTTTGAATTTCTGGAAAAACTTGTGTACAGTTTTCATTATTTCTTTCTTAAATATTTGGTAGAATGCATCAGTGAAAACACCTGGACCTGAAAATTGTATTGAGACAGTTTTAACTACAAATTCAATTTTAAAAACAGATATAAGGCTATTCAGGTTATTTATTTCTTCTTGAGTGAGTTTTGGTTTTATATGTCTTTCAAAGAATTTGTCCATTTCATCTAAGTTGCAGAATTTATAAGCATGAAGTTGTTCATAATACTGTAGTCTTTTATTATCTTTTTAATACCTGTTGACTCTGTAGTGCTGTCCCCTCTCTCACTGGTGATATTGGACTTTGTGTTTTTTCTTTTCTTTTTGCCCAATCAGTCTGGATAGATGTTTATCAGTTTTATTAATTTTCTCTGAGAACCAGCTTTTGGTTTCATTATTTTTCTCTATTCTTTTACTGTTTTCTATTTCATTGATTTTGCCCTGATTTTTAAATTATTTTCTATTTTCTGCTTACTTTGGGTTTAATTTGCTCTTCTTTTTCTGGTTTCTTAAGATGCGATCTGAGGTCATTGATTTGAGACCTTATGTCCTTTTAAATATAGGTGTTCAGTGCTACAAATTTTCCTAGAAATACAGTTTTAATGTCACTCTACAGAATTTGGACTATTATGCTTTCATTTTCATTCAGTTCAAAATAATTCCTAACTTTCCTTTCAGTTTCTTCTTCATTGAATCATGGAATATTTAGAAATGTATTATTTAATTTCCAAATATTTGGGTATTTTCCAGTGATCTTTTTGTTATTGATTTCTAATTTAATTTCATTGTGATCAGAGAAAATACTTTGACTTGAAGTCTTTTAAATTTATCAAGACGTATTTTATGACACAGAATGTGACTATCTTGGTAAATGCTTTGTATACACTTTGTATACACAGGAACGTGTAGTCTGCTATTGTTGGGCAGAGTGTTCTAAAAATGACAATTAGGTCAGTTTGGTTGATAATGTTCATAATGAAAGGCTATAGTGCCTAAATAATATCATTTTGTTTCTGTTTACTTGTTCAATTATTGAGAAAGTACTACTTAAATCTCTACTATTATTGTAGATTTCTGTATTTCTCCTTCCACATCTATCCTTTTTCTTCATTTTTATTTTTTTGAAGTTCTATTGTTAGGTACATAAACTTTTAGGATCATTCTCTTGATAAGTTAACTCTTTATCTTATTGAAATTACCCTTTTACCTCTGGTAATATATATGCTCTATAATTTACTTTGTTTGATATTAATATCCACTCCAGCTTTTTTTTTGACTAGGGTTAGCAAATCACCCATACTTTTCCTTTTAACCAATTTTTTTCTTTATATATAGGGTGTGTTTCTTATAAGCAGCATTTAATTGGATTTTGCTTTATTTATGCACCCTGACAATCTGTGCCTTTTAACTGAGATCTTTAGATAATTTACATTTAATGTGATAATTTATATGACTAGATTTAAGTCTGTTACCTTGCTATTTATCCCATCTGTTTTTTATTCCCTTTTTCCTGTGTTCTCTCTTCTCTTGAATTAATTGCTTGTTGTTATTCCATTTAGTCTCTTTTGTTGACTTATTAGCTAAAACTTTTTGCTTTGCTATTTTGTGGTTGCTTTAGGGTTTATAGTATACATATGTCAAGTGTTATTATATGACTTCCATATAGCATAAGCATGTACAATATTAGAACCCCTTGCTTTCATGCTATTGTTAATACACATTTTTACTTAAACTCCACATCTTGTAAAATCAACAATTTTTTTGTTTGTTTGTTTAAAAGTTTTAAAAGTTAAAAAGTTTATTTTAAAAGTTAAAGATAAATTACTTTTGCTTAAAATGTCAATAATATTTTACACAGACTTAAATAATAAGATAACAGTTTTACATATTTACCAATGTAATATTATTATTGGTACCCTTTATTCCTTTCTCTACTGGGTGTAATTTTTGCCTCTTGGGACATTTGGCAATGTCTGGACACATTTTTTGGTTATCAACACTGAGGGAGGCTACTATTAAGCATCTAGAGGGTAGAGGCCAGGGATGTTGACAAACATCCTACAGTGCACAGGAAAGCTTCCCCACAACAAAGAATTATCCAGCTCCAAATGTCAACAGTGCCAAGCTTGAAAAGACACTGGTGTGAATCTGTATTTCCATTTGCTTTCACTTTCCTTTTGCCTGAAGATATTTCATTAAAATTTCTCGTAATGTGGCGCTGAAGGTGAATTTTTCAACTTAGAATTTTTGTTTTAATTTTGCCTTCATTTTGGAAAGGCATTTTTTGGGAAATAGAATTTTAGCTTGAGGTTTTTTTTTTTCTCTTTCAGTCCAGGCATATCTCGTTTTATTGCTTTATTGTACTTTGCAGATACTGCAGGGGTTTTTTTGTTGTTGTTGTTTTGTTTTTGTTTTTTTGTTTTCTACAAATAGAAGGTTTGTGGCAACCCTATGTCAAGCAAGTCTATTGGCACCATTTTTCCAACAGCTTTTGCTCACTTCATGTCTGTGTGTCATATTTTTGTAATTCTCACAATATTTTAAATATTTTCATTATTATTATATTTGTTAGAGTCATCTGTGATCAGTGATCTTTAATGTTACTATTCAAAAAAGATTACAACTTGCTGAAGCCTTAGATGACAGCATTTTTTAGCAATAAAGTATTTTTTAATTAAGGTATGTACATTGTTCTTTTAGACTATTGCTATTGCACACTTAATAGATTACAATGTAGTGTAAACATAACATTTATATGCACCAGGAAACTGAAAAATTAGTGTGATTTGCTTTATTGTGGTGGTCTGGAACAGAATCTGCAATATCTCCTAGATGTGCCTGTACTTTGAAGATGTTGCTCCACTATCTTCTTGCTTGCACTGTTTCCAAAAAGAAATCTGCTGTCATCCTTACCTTTGCTCCTCTCTATATACACCATGTCTTTTTTCTCCAGCTGCTTTTCTGATTTTTTCTTTATCAGTGGCTTGTGAAATTTGATTATGAAGTAACCCAGTGTGATCTTTTTCATGTTTTGTGCTCAGGCATATTCGATCAAGCATTTTGGATCTATGGGTTTATACTCTTCACCAACTTTGGAAAAATATCATTCATTATTTCTTTAAAATAGTTTTTCTGGTGTCCCCCTTTATACTTTTCTTGCAAGACTCTAAATATACATATAGTCGGTCATTTGAAGTCGTCCTATATTTTGCTGATGATTTTGTCATCTTTTTAAGGTTTTGTGAGGTTTTTTTTTGTATTTTATTTTGGATAGCTTTTATCACTCTGTTTTCAAAGTCACTATCTTTTATTCTACAATGCCTAATCTGTTATTAATCACATCCCATATATTTCTATCTAATAATTGTAGTTTTGTCTCTAAATGTTTGATTTGGACATCTAGAATACAGTTATACAGTTATAATATTTCTTGAACATCTAAAATACAATTGTACAGGTATAATAACTGTTTTATGTCCTTGTTTGCTAATTCTAACATTTAATCAGTTCTGGGTTGGTTGTGATTGGTTGATTTTTCTCCTCATAGATATTGTCCTGTTTCTTTGCATGCTTGGTGAATTTTACTTTGTTTGGTGCTGAATATTTTTCCATATCTAAGTATTCTTGAGCTTTGTTTTGGGATGCAGTTAACTCACTTGGAAAAAGTTTCATCCTTTCGGGTCTTGCTTTAAGAATTTAGTTGAAACAGAGCAGCATTTAGTCTCAGGCTAATTATTCCACGTTACTGACAAAATATGACTTTGAGTGTCCTACAAAATGACCCATTAATTATGATGCTTTCCTGTCTTGTTGTGGGACAGGCACTCTTTCTCGCCCGGTGTGAGTAGCAGGCACCCTTCTCACTCATCCTTTCAGACAGGTCTTTACCCAGCCTCACAGTTTCCTCATGTGCATGTGCCTAGCAGTACTCTGCTGCATTCTTGAGAGGACCTTCCATAGACCTCAGGAATTCTCTCCCCATGCGACTTTCCTTCTAGTATTTTATTCTGCAAACTCTAGGCACCCTGTTCTCCCATACTCTCAGCTCTGTTGATTTAATAGAGCTCTGTTGACTAAGGAAGTCCACTGGGCACCACCTGGATTCCCTGTTCCTGCACCATGGTCTGAAAACTCTCTCATGGCAGGAAGGTGGGGTCATCAGAGGGCTCACATGGCTTATTTCCCATCTCTTAGGATTACTATTCTTCACTGCCTGATGTCCAGTACCTTGAAAATGGTGGTTTGATGTGTTTTACTTGGTTTTTAATGATTGTTTCAGGCAGAAGGGTAAATCTCTTACTCCGTCTTGATCAGAAGCTGAAGTTACAAATTAACTAGATTTTATTTCCTTTTAACAAGCATGTATGCGTGTGGCTATGATTTTATATTGCATACATGCAATAAATATTTTCTGTAAGTAAAATTAATCCTGGTTTTATATTGGAGCTAAACAGATGAATAATCCATGGATGTTGTTTGCTAGATAAGTCATATCTGCCAGGTACTGACGAAGTTGGAGAATCCTGCCCTCACTTATCTTCCTGTCACTGATGTGCGTTCAGGGACCTCTTGTCCTATCAAGGGAGTCATATCCCCTTCCCAATGAAGTCCTTTGCTCCCATCAAGTATCCACTTGAAGTTTGGTGAAGTTCACTCCTTCAAAATCCAGTTTTTGCCTCCTGAGAATTTTATGAACCAAACTTTCTTAAAGGGACAATGTCACATTTTTAGTTTTAAAATCTAAATCTAAAGTAATACACTTATAAGAATACACTTACCATGATGAGTTTCTTAAGCATAGAAGTATTGAGCTATTTTACATAGATGTTCAGAAAGTAAACAGTGGAATTTCCACACGAGGTGTTCCCATGTCTCTGATGGATGGGCACAGAGGTCTTGAAAGCAGAAATAAGAACAGTACAGCACACACCAACACAGAAATAGCCTGTTCTCTCTTGGAATGGAGAGCCAAGGCAAAGCCAGTGCATTTTAGGAAGGTGGAAACTTGTGCCAACAATTTTTTCCCAGTTTATTTTTGGCCTTTTTATTTTAAGGACTTTTAACCTACCAAGGTGCTCAAAACTCAAATAGATTTTTTTCTTTTACTTCTTCCATTGCTTTTATGCCTTGACTCTCATTACTGAGAGGGTATAAAGTTTTAAAATATGTGATTTTTATGGGGTTATCTTCCCTGTATTATCATTTAATTCATATGGAATTTATTAGGGATGTAAGTAAGAAGCCAACATTATTTTTTCCAAAATGTCAAGAAATTTTGCCAGCACCATTACTTTAAAAACTGTCCATCACCATTGATTTGTGATGCCACTTTCATAAAATATAGAGTTCTTATGTGTACTAAGAGCTGTTGATGGGTTCTTAGCTCTCTTCTGTTTATTTTTTCTGTTTATACTTCTATAAGCCTACTCTAAATCATAGAAAGGGTCTTCTGTAGATAAGACCTACACTATTCTTATTCACTGACTGTTCTTATTTATTCAGTCCATGTTCCAGATAAACTTTATGTTAACTTTTTCAAGTTCCAAAAAAAAATAAACAACCACCATTAAAATTTCCTTTGAGATCAAATAGAACGTCTCAATTCTTTGGGAGAAGAACTGCCAGTTTTACAGTACTTTAATCTCTTCAATCTTACCATCCAGAAATATTTTCTCTCTCAATTTATGCAACTCAATTATGTCACTCAGTAAATATGTAAATATTTACATATTTACTGAGATAGACATATATTCCCTGTGCATTTTTAATAAGTTTTTCCCCAAGTTATTTGTTTTTGTTGTTACTGATGTTGTGATGGGAACACCGGACTTTATAACTGAGTTTTGCTAGTTGATAGAAAAGATATTGATGTCTCTACACTTTCCATTGGTCTCTTTTAAATGTTTCCTGTAGTTTTCAGTTGGTTTGTATTTAAATCAATAGAAAGAGTTTCACTTGAAACTCTTAATATTCTCTTGATTATGATTCTGTTTAATGAATACCAGGAAGCGCTATGAAATGCTGAGTTGGGGAGGAAAGAATACTAATCCCACACTTTTAAGATATCCTCACTATCTAATGTATTTTGCTATAAAATTCTAGAATTCCTTAGAGATGAGTAGAACTTTAGGTGTAACAAATCTAATTCTTTCATGTACAGAGAATAAAACAGTCTCTGCTATGTCACTGTTGTAATGTTAGATGCTGTTGGAGAGGGGAAAGAAACATTCGTGACCATGTTATAATGAGCAGTCATCAATTTCAGTATTCTGCTAATTTTACACTTTCATTACCTGTCATTTTCCCCATAAGTGGTATCAGCATCGCTCCGTTTTGTTTCAAAATGGCACATTTTATATCATAGCAGAGGCAGAAAAGAACGTTCCACCCACTCCCCCAGGCTGTCTTTCTAAGCTGGTTTCTAAGCACACAGCAAGTCATGGGAAGAGGCATGCACTGGCCGCATCTCCGGAAGTGTGAATGGCCAATGCAAACAAACTGTGAACCTCCAAGTGGAAGCTCACTGCTTTAGAGTCTTGTGTATCTGGGGAGACGCAGGGATGCTTGGAACTCAGGGCAGCTCCACGGAGACAGACCCTGGTGGGAACTTGCATGCTTAAAGCCACCAAAAAATGCTTTAAGGAGCTCTGCAAACACACACCACTTATTTGCCTTGGAAGATGGGCCATTATCTAAATCCCCTGGAGGGAGCCAGCCCTCCATCAGAGGCTGATGCAACCCTGAAATCAGAGACAACACAGACCTTTCTCATCATTTGTCACCAGTCTGGAATAATCCTGCCCTGCCTCCTGCCATCTCTGCTTCTGTTGTGGCTGGAAAGCCCTCTGAGAGCAATTCCCCGGGGGAAGAAATGAGCTTGACGCCAAGGTCATGTGCAGCCAAGTTCCCTAGACAGCTGAGGACCACCCATTTTTGCAGCATCACCTCCAAAGCTCACTTCAAAGAGGATGGGGACCAAATCTCCAGCTTCATAGAAAACATTCATGAATTTAGTCAACAAATACAGAGGGAGTTTGTTGCGTGCCCAAGACTTTGAGTTACAAAGGCTGCTGAAGACCTGGTCTCAGCATCAGGGAGAGCATCACCTAAGTGTGGGTAGCAAGGAGGGAGAGACCCCTATGTCCAAGACATCTTTGCTATTTTCACCCACAAGAGTCAAGCACCACACTGGATACGAAGCACATAGAATAGTTTGAAGGGAGTATATTGTAATGAGTACAGGGGCCCTTATATATATCGTGAAGTTTAAAGAGGCAAAAACCAATGGGATATATCAGAACACCGAGGCTGGAATCTCTGCTCTTACCACCCATATGATTTTGAACACTCATGGCACATACAAACCACGTGCGTGCAATCCAAGAGGCCCTGACGGGTTATGTAAGGAGACCCAGGAAGACTTGCTGGAAGAGGTGGTTTCTGGGGTAGCTGAAAGGGGCAGAGCCAGTAGGAACCCTGAGACATAGACTCTCACCAGGTGCCTTTCTGTTTCCTTTTTGGGTAGCAACGCAAGCCCGCAGCCCTCCAAGGTGAAGTTGGCGTCCTGGTGACGCGTTTGTTACATAGGCATCAGGCACACAGGTGTTGCAGAAAGATCTACAGGTATATGGTCATCTGTGCCATTACCGGCTTCACTTGTTGAGCAGAGGGGAAAGAAAGTATTTTCCAATGAGAAAAAAGAACCCAAAATGTGATTTTCAGTCACAACCAGTATTCAGCCCTTCTACCTACAAGTTTTAAAACTTTAGTGACTTGTCTCATAGAGGATCAGAAACCTGGCTTCAAGGGATCAAGGTCAAGGATTGGCTCCCCATTTAGGTCCGTTGGACTGGATTATTCCATAGCTACACTCTGTAGCCTCTAAAAGTTTTTTTAATGAATAGGTCAGTATTCCACATTAACAGGGAGGGGCATGCAAAGTGTGGGCTGTGCTCTTCTATCTGCACATCAATCAAGTATTTATTGGATACCCATGCCTTCTGTGTGCTCACCTCTCACTAGAACATGGACCCTCTAAGGACAAGGACGGTGTCTTATTTGTCTGTGGGAGCACAGTCCCCAGCACTGAGCTGAGTGTAGGGTAGGTTTCAGTAAAAGTTTGAATGATTGAGAGAGCGAATCCCTAGCATGAGAAGAACATTGAAGAAATTCATAGCACATGCACTGTCCACTGTGAGCCGGTGAAGACAATTCATGCTGGCTACCACAGCTTTGCGAACTTGATCTGGGCTGATGGGCCAGTGGGACGGGACTCCCTGCCCCCCACTTTCTGGAGCGTGCTGAACGAGACAATCACGCTTGGCAGGGAGATTGCACTCAGCTTAGGGGCAGAGGTCCCGAAGATCCGCTCCCTGAGGGAGACTGAGTCGTTGACTCCACCTGGTGGTGTCTGCAGAGTACTCACCTACCTGATGCGAAGCAGAGAGGAGCCGGCAGCCCAGCGCCGGCCATTCAGGTGCGGCGGGGCTGGGGCTTGAATGAGCCCCTGGGAGCATCCGTGGGCTCCGAAAGCTGGGCTCCGAACCTCCCAGGCACGGTGGGCTCTGCTCCCGTCATCCCACCCCAGACAGCAGCAACCCTAGGCAGATGGCCTTATTACTCCCTGAAACAGGATAATAAAGTGTTCTGGGAAAATGCTGTCTGAATGCCCCTGGATGGTCCAACTGTGGAGCAGACAGCTGTGAGGTTGGCTCGTGAACCCCCATTTTCCCAGTGAGTAATCTGAGGTTCAGAGGGAGCTTCCGAGGGAGACATGTCACCCAGATCTCCCACCTCCCAGCCAACCCCTCATCTCTGCTACACACACGCTGCCTCTTGCCTTCCATGTACACGGGGCTGTGCCATTACGGAGCCCAGTCATATGTGACCTAGAACCTAACAGGTTGTCCAGTGAATACAGAAGAGGAGTGTCCTTGTCCATGACACAGGTGAGAAGGCAGACAGGTGAGGTCAGTAGCGAGTGAACAGCGGAGTGGCACTAGCCCAAGGCCAGCACGCTCTGCGCCTTCCACAGGGGCTGAACTCCCAGAATCCAGCGGTGCCTGCTGTTCTATGTCCCTGCAACCCCAGTGTCTGATTTGAAGAAAGACACCACGTATGACTGGTACAGCTCGCTCCATCTAGCAGACCACAAAGGGGAGCTTATTTCTGTCCACTTCGTGGTTTGACTGCCCATCTAGATTGATTGGAAAAAAGAAAAAGAAGAGACCTGAAGGTTTATTTGAGGTATTTCCAGAGCAAGCAAAGCACTTCCCACATCTCTGTAGGCCTGACAACACGGGAATTGAGAAGCCACAGCACCAAATGCGCAATGGATGTTCCAAAGAAAATGCAGGTTGTTCTTTTTCGAAACCAGGCTTTGGAGATGGTGTGTCTTTTCTTTCTTGAGGTGGTGTTGGACTGTTCATTCAATATGGGTATGTGGGACTTCGTTATGAGAGAAGACAATTCCAAATGCATAGACTGAATTAGCTGAAACCAAAAAGTGTAAGGGAAAGAAAAGGAAGTGGGGAACTTCCCCACTGCAGGTGGGGAGATGAAATGTCTTGATGAAGCCACAGAACAGTATATGAGACAAAGAAATGATAGGGACAAACATATATACTCCATGAGAAGTGGAACTGTCGTGAAAAGACAGTTTGATCTCTGATCATTTGACCCCAAAGGGAAGAGGACTCTGTGTAGCATTTCATAAACATCCTGTTATCAGAGAGGATTACCCGAACCCATGTCATTTCCCAAGACTGGGTTAACCTAAAATGAAGCAACAGAATTGCTTTTGACTGGAATTAAGAAAACTCAGGAAACACACAACCCTATAAAAATATTTTTTTAAAGAGCAAGGGTCACCAAATGTCCTCAACAAGAAATTCAGAACAAGTCACAGTGGATGTTTGCTGCGACTGGGAACACACAGGATGATCGGTCTAGGCTTTTACATATACGTCCACAAACGTATACACACACACACATACATATACACACGTGTGCACACACATATGTTCACACTGACATGGGCTGGATCAAGTCCCTCCCAAATTGCTAACCTTAGTAGCTCAGGATGTGACTGTACTTGGAGACGGAGCCTTTAAAAAAGCAATGAAGTTAAAATGAGGCTGTTAGCGTGGTCCCTAATCCAGTGTGACTGGTGTTCTCAGAAGAGGAAATCTGGACACTTAAAGAGAGTCCAGGGATGCGCATGTGTGCACGTCTAAGGAAGACCATGCGAGGGAGGACCCAGCGAGAAGGTGGCCGTCTGCAAGTCCAGGAGAGGTCTCAGAGTGAAACCCACCCTGCCCACACCTTGACCTTGGACTTCTGACCCCCAGAATTGCGAGAAAATAAGTCTGTGGTTTAAGCCACGCAGTCTGTGGAATTTTGCTTTGGCCGCCCCGGCAGATCGATACACACATTATTTTACATTAAGTGAATGACTGAAAGTTTTTTATCATTTTTAAGTTAGTCTTTTCCTTATTCTCCTTATGCTTGACTCCCTCTCTCTGCTCCTGGCTCCACCCAAGGTCACTGTGCACAACGTACTTCGTGGGAGTTCTTATTTCTCTCTGTACTCGTGTAGTCAAAGAGAGACACACGCACGTACAGAGGTGAGGGGCTGTCATTGCTCTACACAATTAGGATCATATTTCACGGGTTTTCAACGTCTTGCTTTGCATCACTCCTTAAATCTTATGGAAAAGTTGCAAGTACGATGCAAAATACCTGTTCATTATTTTTTTTTTTGAACCTTTGATCCATTTGAGACAAAGTTGCCAACGTGATGTACCATCGGCTCTGAACACTTCGGAGTGTGCTTCCTTGTCATCTTTGGCAGGAATAGTACAGAAATGATGGGCTCTTCCCGTGGGAGCCTATCGGTGGTGCTCAGGTTCTACTCATCGTTGCTGATGACACACAGTTTGATGGCTGGTCAAGTGGTGCTGCCAGTATCTGTTTTAGCAGTCACTTTTTCTCCTTGTAGTTAATAAATAGTTGACACTATGCAAACATCTTGTTCTTCAACTTTCAGTTCACTCATTTATTTATATTAGACGGACTCATAGATCCCTTTTGTATGTAATGGCTTATCATTTGTTAACTCTCATGATTGACTTTGATGTCCACGTCTGTGTCCTTTGGACATGTCCCCCTCATTATCTGAACACTTTCTTGCTTTCTGATACCCGATGTTACAGGCTCACCTGTGCTTTCCCTGCCCCGGCACTGGAATTGGCCATTTCTCTAAGGAGCTTCTCTTCCTTTTGCAGAGAATGATATTTAAAAGCCAAGATTCGGGCATTGGATGCACTCATTGCTATGGGGGGACGGCAAGGGCAGGAGGTGGCTGCTTCCAGTCAACAGAGTTACAGATTATACAGACATATGCACACACTCACATCTATACCCACGTACGCACACACATATATAACTACACCTACGTATACATATTCACACACATATGTATATACGTGTACACACGCATCTATACATACACACATCTGAATCTTTACTTATTATGTATATTGACAACCATGAATTCACACTGGTACCTCCCCTTCCCATTTAACCCCAAAGAGTTTATCCAAGTTCCGAGTTGTCCTTATCTGTACCTCCCACCTCTGACAGTGAGGCATCTGGGCTGTTCCCCCAGGCAGACTCCCCCTCAGCCCTCCTGGAATTCTCGCCTCACCCTGCCAGGGCTCTGAGCCCCAGCCCAGGCCCCCATAGGACCCTCTTCTCGGCTGGGCCTCTGATACCCCTCGCCGGGCATCCCCTCTAAGCAGATGCTCTCCTCGCTCACCCAGGCCCTGACCCTCCCCCTGGGCCGGCGTCCCTCTAGGCTTCCCCCTCCATGCCCTGCTCAGAATCTGACTTGTCCTGCAAGCTGCCCTCTCACCCTGACTGGCCCCAGCAGCCCGGGTGTGGTTGCCTGCCCTGCACACACAAAGTGGATGAGTTCTTCTGGAAAGGACGAGAAGGGCAAGGGAAGGGAGGGTCATGTCTGCGACCCTCCCTGGGCAGGATCCCGGGCAAATCACTCCATGTCACTTCGTGGAGGTGGGCGTTCCCCCTTGCATGGCACGGGTGCGTCATAACAGCCCACGTGCCCCTCGTTGGCGTCCCTTTGTTTCGGTGTTTTACTGCCACAAACAAAGCTGCAATAAGCATCCTTGTGTGTGCCTGTGGACTGGGTTTTATGCTTATTTCTATGGGACAGGATCCCAGGGGTGGGATTGCTGGGTCAAAGGTAAAGACTTTAACAATGTCCAGCAATCCTGTGACAGTTTCTGAGAAACTGTCTCTTGACACGAGGAAACCGAGGTGCTGAGAGGCATCTGACATCCTTGGTAGCCCTGGAGCCCTGGCGGGTTTCAGGTGAACCCAGGGAATGCAGGCGTATTCTTCTCGAGTAACCATACCAGTCAGGAAACTCCCTTTCAATCCTTGTAGGTCCCCATAAGGGGGCGGAGCGAACCCCGTCCCCTCAGCTTTCATAATTCAGCCCCTCCTCCCTCCTCATCGGGCTCCATGTTCAGCGGACTTGAATGCTGACTCTCTGCTGCCCCCGGGGTGCCGCCCGACAGCGCTCACGACCTAGTAGGGAGGTCGACCAGCAAGCCAGTCCTTGTCATCGCGTATGCCGAGAGCCCTGGGGACACAGGCAGGGGCAGCTCAGACGTGGGGGTGCGCAGGGAGGGAGGCAAGGGCTTCCCAGAGGGGTGAGCTATGACCCTGGTCTCGGAGATCAGGTAGATCCCAGCCGGGCAAAGGAAAGGCAGGGCGTGTCCCACAAAGGAAACAGGTGACAGGGAGCGTGGCCCGTATGGGCAGTCAGAGAGCACACCCTCCACCGGGGATGCAGGGACCCCACCTGCTCCAGTAGCTCCCTCCGCCGGCCCGGCTCCTTCCAGCCTCGTGCTTTCCCTCCGGCACCACCCTCGCCCTTCTCCCGAGCAAAAGCCACCTTTCAAACGCCTGGTGTGTGCAGCGGTCCCTGGCTGCTGCAGCCACACTTATCTCTTGCCCTGGGAACAGCCAGGTGCCTAGCGCCTGACGCCTCGTGTGTGTCAAATCCCTGCAGCACTGAGCGCCGGAAACTTACCGCGTGCCTCAGCAATTGATCTTAGCCTGGGAAGTGGGCTTGGGGTTCCCCGCTCCGCCTGCTAGAGAGCAGCTCCCTAGGGGTCAGGTGTGCTGTACACAGATGGGGCTTAGCCGGGTGGGCACAGAGAGAAGGAGTAGCTTTGTTCCATTATCTTTACACATCACAGAGGCCTCATTCCCTGAAAATCCTCCTCACCATCCTGGGGCTCCGCTGGGAATCTAGGTGCACAAGCAAAATCCTCCTATCTTCAGTTATTTGCAAAGTCATCCAGTGTCCAGCTTTCCCGTCAAGGGGGTGGGGTGAGCACTATGGCAGCCATGGGAAGGGGGGAGGAGATCTTCCTCATGCTTCCTCTTCCCATCAAGGCGGAGGGTGACTACATGTTGGCCAGCTGAGTAACCCCCATGTCTCATGGGCTCCTAAGGGTTTAGCTTAAGCAGTTGGCTCAGGGAGCTCTCAGGTGCAGCTGCAACATGTGATAAACGCCGCTGGTGGAATTGCACAGAGTGCGGACTAGTCACTGGAGGAAGAAGGGGTCATGAGCAACCTCACTGCCGGGGTCCTGTGGGTTCTAGCCCCTTCCCTGTGCTGTGAGGGCAGTGGCCGGGTATCCAGCATCTGACCAGCTGCTGACCACCACCCCCACCACCCCACCCCCAGCCAGCGATGGATGAGGACAGCTGAGACCCACTCACCCTGCAGAGACAGAGTCACACTGGCACTTTTGAGGTCTTTTCTTTGAAAGAGTTACTAAATTCATCATTAAAGCTAATCTCTATTGGATCAGCTCGGTGCTTTGTGACCACCTAGAGGGGTGGGATAGGGAGGGTGGGAGAGAAACGCAAGAGGGAGGAGGTATGGGGATATATGTATATGTATATGTATAGCTGATTCAGTTTGTTATAAAGCAGAAACTGACACACTACTGTAAAACAATTATACTCCAATAAAGATGTTTAAAAAAAGTTAATCTCTAAAGACCAATTTTGATGTATTTTACAGTCTAAACAGAGTTGCACTTTATCTCAAATTGAAGTAACTAAAATAAAATCCATGTTTGGTGGTGGAAGTCAGAGCATATAAAGGGATAAGATGTTTACGGTGAGAAGTGTGTGCACCTGAGGCACTGTGGTTCAAAATAAGCGTGCTGACATGGATTAATGTGCTTCTGAAATTACTAGACATCAAAGTCCTATCTATAAGGCAGACCATTAACAGCTATGGAGTCAGGAGGGTGGTGATTTCAAGGTCCTAGCCAAGACCATGCCTTGGAAATGGCTAGTTCAGAGAGATATGATTAATTCTGGGCACAGCGATTTCTAGGAAACTGCTGTAGCCAATCTCTAAGAGAGCTCTTTATCTGAGTGCCAAGTGTCTCCTGGTTAGATTCTGAAATCAGCCGGTAAGCGTTAAGTTGATATTAAAGCCAGCGGAGGTTCTCCCAGGAATTCCTGATGGGATGGGGGTGTGGTCAATGTCACCGACCCTGACAGGAAGAGGCAGGAGGCTGTTCTTTCTGGAACCAGCTTTGTGACCTTGGGCAAGTCACTTAGCTGCCAAGATTTCTTCCAGTCCTAAGTGCTCTGATTTATTAACTTTGGGGAGGTAGTTACAGGGTATTAGGTGGACAGAGGCTTTGCTGATGAGAAAAAGAGAAACACATGTTCAACAGTCTATGCTTTGTAATATGCATTGGAATCATTTCTCTGTGTTCATGATATCAGGCTGTAATCACTTAGATTACAGTGACTGGAATAGGGTGGAACAATTCAGGAAATGTTTGTAAAATAGGCAGGTCCTGAATTTAGAGGGAAAGGAGGAGCCTGACCCGGAACAGGAGGGATGTTCCAGGCAGGGATTAGCTTATCTGGTGCCTTGGAGGAGTGGTGGGTGGGATGAAGAGTGGGTGCTGGGGTTTGTGTGACAAGAGAAAGACTAAGAAGCGAAGGTCATGGTAAAAATGCTTTACTTGCTAAAATAGATACATGCAGACTTTTTGGAAACAAGAACTGTGGACTTGAACAAGAAATCTGCTTGTCTATCAGTTGCAGTTGGTTGTACTTCATGGACCAAGAAAATAAATTTCAGAACTATGATGATTGACATAGTGTAGCTAGCAAGATACTCAAAAGCAAAAAACAAACCAAACAAACAAGAACAAAATTATCTCCTATTAGTCTGATTTAAAAAAGGAAGATATGGCTACCAGAAATTGTTGGAATCATCTCAGAATTTAGACATAGAAAAAAGGTAGCTTTAAAAGAATTGAATAGGGCTTCCCTGGTGGCGCAGTGGTTGAGAGTCCGCCTGTCCATGCAGGGGACACGGGTTCATGCCCCGGTCCGGGAAGATCCCACATGCCGCGGAGCGGCTGGGCCCGTGAGCCATGGCTGCTGAACCTGCGTGTCCGGAGCCTGTGCTCCGCAACGGGAGAGGCCACAACAGTGAGAGGCCCGCGTACCGCCAAAAAAAAAAAAAAAAAAGAATCAAATAGCATTGTTCTCATATCCCTTCCCCATTTTGACGCAAATCAGCAAAAGCTGTCATGTACCTGCACCATGATTTAACTGACCCATTTTACAGACAGAGAGACTGAGCCCTGGGAGATAGAATCTAGAATCACAACATATGTTAACTTCCACGGGTTCTTCAGTAAACAGATCACTTTAGCAAGATCTATGAAAATAAAATGATTTGTGTGTAAGCAGATAGGGTACGGAGTCTCTGGAGAAAGAGAACCAAGCATGGCTTTCTTGACATAAGAGAAGACATTTTTGGCCCAAGCCATTTTGGGGTCTAAGCATGGCCACCATGCTTGTCCTTGAACAGGTCTCAGTTATCATTGATCTTGAGGGAACAAAAGAATGAAGAAATGTACACTGTCATCAGGCAAGGGAAGTAACAATAGCAAAGATAACATTATCAGTTGTAAAGGCTCCCAGTTCTGTTTCAATGATACAGATTAGCCGGAAGCACTCAACCACCAGATCCACTGGAACCTAGTGGATGACGATGTTGACCTTTTCTGACACTCATGACTTCAGTCAACTGAAGCCTGGACTTGGTCAGCCACCCAAGCTCCTTCATGAATGTGCGTATACCCTTCGCTTAAAGCTCCCCCAGTTTTGCTGTTCAGAGAAGCACTGCTTTGGGAAAGACCCCGGTGTTTCCCTTGGTTGTTGCAAGTAACAAATCCTTCCTTCTCCTGCTCTGTAGCTTGGTTGTGTCTTGGCTCTGACGCCGAAAGCTCAGCCTCTGTGCACTGGTGCCGAATCAAGTCTCAGAGACAGAGTTTTGGGTGAAGTAGAAAAGAATAGCTTTATTGCTTTGCCAGGCGAAGGGGGACAGAGCTGGCTCCTGCCCTCGAAAAACTATGTGTCCCAACTGGGGAGGATTTGATGAGGAGTTTTACAGCAACGGTTCAAGGGTGGGATGGCTGATAGGATTAGGGTGTGTGCAGGGCTTGCACTCCTCTATTCTGGTCTCAGGTAATCTTTTTTATAGAGTTTTTAAAAATTGTATTTTATTTATTTACTTTTGGCTGCGTTGGGTCTTCATTGCTGTGCACGGGCTTTCTCTAGTTGCGGTGAGCGGGGACAGCTCTTCGGTGCGGTGCGTGGGCTTCTCATTGCGGGGGCTTCTCTTGTTGCGGAGCATGGGCTCTAGGTGCGTGGGCTTTAGTAGTTGTGGCGTGTGGGCTCAGTAGTTGTGGCTCACAAGCTCTAGAGCATGGGCTCAGTAGTTGTGGCACACGGGCTTAGTTGCTCCACGGCATGTGAGATCTTCCTGGAACAGGGCTCGAACCCGTGTCCTCTGCATTGGCAGGTAGATTCTTAACCACTGCACTGCACCACCAGGGAAGTCCCTCAGGTAATCTTTTTTTTTTTACGGTACGCGGGCCTCTCACTGTTGTGGCCTCTCCCATTGCAGAGCACAGGCTCCTGACGCGCAGGCTCAGTAGCTGTGGCCCACGGGCGCAGCCGCTCCACGGCATGTGGGATCTTCCCAGACGGGGGCACGAAGCCGTGTCCCCTGCATGGGCAGGCGGACTCTCAACCGCTGCGCCACCAGGGAAGTCCCAGGTAATCTTCTTGATGAGCTTCTCTGGTTACTTTAATGTAGCCTCAGGTGGTCTTTCTCTGGTATGAAGAATGCTGACATTTTAAAGAGCTTAAAGACATTGTTATGTGTATCCCTTGAGGCGAAACCAGGACTCTGCCCCAAGGCTGCACTATTGTTTCTTAGCTGCCCCTCCCTTGTCTTTGCATCCTTTCCCTTCCCAGGTTAGGGACTGTTTGAATCTGCCCTTTGGAACACAGGGAAGGTCATGGAGGCTGGAGTCAAGAAACAGGGGACAGAAAGGCTTCTGGCTTCCGTGCCCAGGAGCCCCACAGGGTCCTGCTGGGTTTCAGCTCGACACCCACCAAGAGGCAAACCAGTTTTTCGGGTAACATGTCTTGCTCTTATTTGCAGGGGGAGCTTTGGGGTTGGGGGTGGTGGTAGCAGGAGACCTTTGTGTTATACTTTCTTGCTAGATTTAAATCCTGAAATATACTCTAAGGTCTAGAACATTTAGGATTAGAATTGTAGAATTACAGAAACATGAAGTCTTCATGGATTTAGTCTTGTTCCCCAAAAACTGGGCTCACCTCTTGGTGGGTGTCGAGCCAAAAGGTTGGGAGACGGAAGGGTTTATTATTGATACTTGCAGCAAGTAAGGAGAACCCCAGGGATCTTCCCCAAAGCAGGGTCTCCCCGAACAGCAAAATTGGGGAATTTTTAAGCTAAGGGTACAAGCATATTCATGAAGGGGCTTGAGCAGAGCAGAATTCAGCATAGAACTGGGGCCAAGGTCGACGGAGTCCTAGCTTTAGTTGATTGAAGTCACAAGGGTCAACACTGTCATTCTATCCTCCTGGGTGCAGAGCTCAAAAACTGTATCCGATTGTCATGTATTTCCCTTGAGAAGGAACTAGGACTCTTTTATCACTGAACGATTGTTTCTTGACTGCTTTCCTTTGTTTCTGCACTTCCTTAACTTCCCTTAAGATCACTGATTAGTGAGACCTGTTCAAGGGCAGGCACCGTGGCCAAGCTGAGATCCCCAAATGGCTTAGGCCAAAAATGGCTTCTCTTATGTCAAGAAAGCCACGCCTGGTTCTCTTTTTTTTTTTTTTTTGACATCTTTATTGGAGTATAATTGCTTTACAATGGTGTGTTAGTTTCTGCTTTATAACAACGCCTGGTTCTCTTTCTCTGGGGACCCCCTACCCTACAGTCTGTCTCCTCAGTTAACAGGTGAGTCAACTGAAGCCACAGAGACCCACATATGACTGATTCAGCTTGGTGACTAATAGGCAGCTGGACACGTATGCCCACAATGAAACTCTGAAGCCATGTGCTGACCACCAAGGTTGAAGGATGGCATTAACGTGGTCAGGCTGAATAATTGTGGGACTATCATTAATAACTGTGGGGAAGGGATACATATCTGATTGGAACTTTTCTATATAAATGTTTGTTGTAGAAATATAAGCAGATAAGGTAGGGGATCCCCAGAGGAAAAGAATCAGATAAAGCTTTTTGACATAAGAGAAGCCATTCTACATCTAGGCCACTTTGTGGTCTAAGGCAGGCCACAATCCTTGCCCTTGAACAGGTCTCAGTCATAATGATCTTAAGCGAACAAAGGAACAAACGACTCTTATCAGGCAAGAGAAGTAACAACAGCAAAGATAATAAATCAGTTGTAACTTCCAGTTCTGTATTAATGGTAAAGATTAGCCTGCAGCACTGTCTTGAGCTGTTTTGCAGAATTCAACACACACACCCCCACCCCCGCCCTGTCAAGCACTCACCTACCAGATCAACTGGAATCTAAAGGATGAGGGTGTGGACCTTCGTGACTTCAATCAACTAGAGCTTGAACTCTGTCGACCTAGGTCCCAATTCTATGCTGAATTCTCCTCCTCAAGTCCCCTCATGAATATGCATTTGCCCTTCCCTTAAAATTTCCCCCGTCTTGCTGTCTTTCCCACTACTTTGGGGAGGCTCCCCCGTGTTCTCCTTACTTGCTGCAAGTAATAAATCCTTGCTTCTCTTGATAGTTGGCTTGCTTGTGTCTTCTGGCTGAACACCCAGCAAGAGGCACACCCAGTGTTCGAGTTTTAGGGTAAAAGGAAGATGTTAAATCGGGGATAATTTAAAATTTTTTTTTCCCAAACAAACAACTCTTTATTGAAGTTTAGTTGATTTACAATGTTGTGTTAGTTTCAGGCATACAGCAAAATGATTCATTTATATACACACATACATATATATCTTCTTTTTCAGATTATTTTCCATTATAGGTTATTACAAGATATTGAGTATAGTTCCCTCTGCTATACAGCAGTCCTTGTTGTTTATCTAGTTTTTTAATTTAAATTTTTATTTTTTTATTAGGATATAGTTGTTTTACAATGCTGTGTTAGTTTCTACAGTACAGCGAAGTGGAGTTCCCTGTGCTATACAGCAGGTTCTTATTAGTTATCTATTTTATACATGTTACTGTATATATGTGAATCCCAATCTCCCAGTTCATCCCCCCACCCCCGACCCCACCCCACCCCCGGAATTTAAAATTGTTGACAAAGCACATTGATATCTGTGGAAGAACTCTAAAACTTCCTGAAATAGTAACATGCTCTGCTCACTTTCTAACGGGGTTGGCTGAGGGTTAAGGTGAGAGGTGTGGGGAAGGCTGGACTCTCCTCGGCGGGGCTTGCCTGCTCTGTGTGTTCCTGTGGAGTGAAGAGGGGCAAAGGCAGGGGTGTCAGGCAGGGCATCTCCACCAGGCCCCCAGGCTGGGTCTGTTCAGCTTCTACAAGACGGGACACAGGAGCATTTTTCCAGGGCTCCACAGACAGGCGATCCTTCCGCACATCACATGCTGCTAAAGGAAGCCCTGCCTTTAAAACAGGAAAGCTTAAAAAGAGCAGTCATGCCTCATGCCTGGAAAGTACCTCCACTATACCAAACACCATCACATCTGCCTTCTTATTTGACCTCCACAGTGAGCCAAAACAGATTACATAGGACAAAATAAAAGATCAGTGAACTTGCAGATTCACTAATAAAAATGATAAATTCTGAAAAACAAAGAGAAACAGAATAAAAAGATATCGACTGGTAAGACAAGATCAAGCCATCTAAAAAGGTGTAACTGGAGTCCCAGAAGAAATAAAAAGAGGAAAATATGGCCAAAAATATTACTTAAAAAAATAATGATATAAGACTTCCCAAATTTGATGAAAAACCATAACCTTATAGATTCAAATAGTTCAGAAAACATATGTAAGACAAATACAATGAAACACACACCTTGGCATGTCATAATCCAACTGCTGAAAATCAAAGATAAAGAGAAAATCTTGGGAACAGGAAAACAAAAACAAAAAAGCCACAATGACTATAGAGAAGCAACAAGAAGAATAATAACTGACTTCATATCAGAAAATAAATAAATAAATAGGTGAGAATGCAGTGGAGTAACATCTTTAACATACAGAAAGAGAATGCCTGCCAGCCCAGGTCTTGTTTATTTATTTTAAAAAAATTTAAATTGAGGAAACCCAGAATTCTATGCCCAGCAAAAATATCCTTCAAAAATGAAGGGAAAGACCTTTTCAGATGTCTGAAAATTGGGAGAATCAATTACCAGCAGATCCACATTATAAGAAACAAAAATGTTCCTCAAGTGGAAGAGAATTGACTCCAAATGGAAAATTAGACCTACAAGAAAAAAAAAAAAAAAAAAAAAGAGGACCAGGAGTAGTAAATATGTGGGCAAATATAAAAGATTACATATTTTTTATTCTCTTAATTTCTTTAAAAGACACAGTTCTGTGTAACACCGTATTGGGGGTTTATAAAGTATGCAGATGTAATATGTATGACAACAGCAAAACTAAGTATGGTGAGGAGTAGAACTCTATTGTTACAAAGTCCTTACATTTTCTGAGAAGTGATACCACATTAACTCTGCATAGATTGTGATAAATTAAGGATTCGTATTGTAATCCCTATAGGAACAATTAGAAGAATAGTGAAAAGAGATGAGCTGAAAAGCCAGTCTTTCAGACTGATGGACATTGAGTTATGCCTCTTAGATCCCCCTTCAGAAAAAGACTGGTTGCCCCAGCTGCTGGAGTGCCCTTGGCAGACAGCCTTCCACTGGCAGACCCTTCACGGGTTATGCTAGGTGCAGAGAACCGTCTTGCCCACCCCTCCTTGGGCAACTCAGGACAACCCTGAAGGACCATTGTAGGGGGCCTGTGGGGTCTCTGTGGGGTTTTCTGGGGCTATTGTTGCACCTACAGCACAGGTCAACTTCTCCCCCTGCCCCATTCTCCTTTCTCCTCCCTTCCCAAAGCTTTGCTCTCAAGGCCACGTCCTGACCAAGCACTGTGCATGCTTGAGTCCACCTCAGAGACTTCTCTGGGGAACCCAATCCACAGCACTTGGTAACAAGACTGGGCTGAGAAAGCAGGTGAAAATATGGAGTTTGGGAGCCATCACACACACTTGACTGGCTGGTGACGAGGACCCCATCACTGGTGACAGGTGGAGGTAGCCCCTGGTGCAAGGCAGTAGCCTAATGGCTTAAACTTTCTCTGGTGGTGAACCGGGATGGCCTAACAGGGCCAAGAGATGCGATGTGATAAAGCTGATGTGATATATCAGGTGCTTAAGAGAAAAATAGAGCCTGAGATTGATGATCAAGCAAGTGAAGGCCTCCTTGGTAGCATACAAAGATGCTCTCCTTTCCGGCAGAAGGAAGGAAAATAAAGCTGAGGATGACCCCAACTTATCGGTCAGAGTAGTCAAGCTCCAAAGGTTAAATGCCAACCAAGGCAGGTCGTGTTGCCAGAGTTGGGGCCCTTATGGGAAAGAATATGACCAGGACTCATGCAGTGGGGTCAACTGGGTCAGTGGTCTTCCAAATATATATATATTTAATATGTTCAAGATAAATTTCACCATCACAATGATTTTAAAGTCTGAAATTCAGTGGGTTTTAGTATATTCAAAATATCATGCAACCATTACCACTGTCTAATTCCAGAATTAGACAGTGGTACCATGTACCTCCCGATTTCCTCTTCCTCCAGGTCCTGGAAATCACTAATTTACTTTCTGCCTCTACCAATGTGCCTATTCCGGACATTTCATATAAATGGAATCTTACAAAATGTGGTGTTTTGTATCTGGTTTCTGTCACGTAACATAAAGTTTTACAGGTTCATCCATGCCGGGTCATCCACGTGTCAGGTCACTAAGACTTACACTTTTGTTTCTTCTGAGAGTTTTATAGCCTAACTCTCATGTTTAGGTCTTTGCTTCATCGTGAGTTAAATTTTGTATATGGTGTGAAATAGGGAGCCAAAGTTAGGTTTTGCACGTGGCTATTCAGTTGTTCCCACACCATTTGCTGAAAGACTTCTTTTCTTCACTGAATCATGTTGGCACTCTTGACAAAAATCAATTGACCATAGATGGTCACTCCATTGTCCCAGCTGCTGCCACCATGTCTGCACTCCAGACAGCAAGAAGAAGAAAAATAAGGAAGAAAGGCACATCAACATCAACTCTCTTTCAAGGAGACTTCCCAAGGTTCTACCCAATCTACTAGCATCTCCGTGGATGGAACTGGGTCCATGGCTGCACATCTCTGCAGAGGAGGCTGGGGGATGCAGTCATTACTCCAGTTGTTAGAACTCACTGTGAATTTTAATTTTTCATTCATTTACCTCATTGATTGGGAGCTATTGATAGATTAATATAAAAGTGTAATTCTTCAATAAACTTAAAAGATATTAATATTAATTAAATATAAAACATGCATATAATATAGAGATGATCAACCAAGCTAAAACAAATTCTTTGAAGAATCTAATACAAATGGACAAAACTTGGGTTAGATTAATGAAGAAGAATAAAAGAAAGCACAAATCACTGATGTAGTCGATGAAAAGAGGGACAGAAAGACGGATGCTGCAGTGGAATTTCCTCCTGCCTTAGAGATGCAGGCAGCTCTGCATTCTGCCGTATTAACCTCCTAACATCACTCAAACCTGAGCCCTCTCCCATGCCCGGAGCCCCCTTTGCTCGGCCCTTCGTTACTTTCATCTGTGCCCTTGCCCTGGCCCCTAACTGGACTTCCCACCCCTGCCCTCCTCCGTTCTACCTGAACCGTGCTCATCACATGCTGGTGGCCTGCAGGAGAAATCTTCCACCAAGAACCTGGCATTCAAGCCCTTCTTGCTCTGGAGCTGATCTCTTTTCACCTCTGATTTCTCTACTTCAGTTAAAATACGCTCCGTTTTCTAAATTCACCCCTGTAACTTCCAACCTCCACAATCTCACTGATGCTTCTCCCTGCACTTTTCCTCTCCTCAGAGAGCCCAAATGTCACCCAGTAAAACTGCACTATTCCTATCAAGTCCCCAGCTTGAAAACTGGACTTCTTCCACTCAACACTTTAATAATTTTGTGGATTTTTAAACTTTGATGTGGTTTCAGACATATAGAAAAGTTGCGAGAGTAATAAACAAGTCTGTGTACCATTTCTTACAGTTACTAACTACTAATATTTTGCACTATTTTCTCTCCCCCTCCGTACACACACACACACACACACACACACACAGAAAGGAAGTTGGCGACGTGGTGCTTCCTATCCCTTAAATACTTCTGCATGTATTTCCTAATAACAAGGATATTTTCTTACACAACCACAGTGCAATTATCAAAATCTGAAAGTTCAACATTGATGCAATACTATTATCTAACCCAAAGTCAGTATTCCAGTGTCTCATCAATTGTCCCAATAATGTCCTTCATAGCTATTTTTTCCAGTCCAGGATCGGTCCAGGACCATGCCCTTCCCTTAGTTGTCACGTCTCTGGTCTCCTTTACGGTGGATCAGTTCCTCAGCATTTGTTCGTCTTCCTTCTAGGGCTGTGACCGAATGTGTCATACAGGGCTTAACAAATCGGCAACCCAGGAGCCATCTTTATGCCTTCCTCTCTTTCCCCCACTTACCTACCATCACCAGCTACTGTTGATTGTAACCTCCTAAATATCTCTGGGGTCATCCATTTTTTCCATATCCATCTCTCAGTCTATCCAGCTAGAACACCTGTCTCACCAGGACTCCTGGAATACCCTCCTAATTAATTGTTTTTCCTCCTCTCGTGATTGGCCCTCTCCAATCCATGCAGTACCTGGCAGCCGCTGTCATCTTTTCCAAATGAAAATTGGATCCTCTTACTCCCCCAGTTAAAAACATTTGATGGTTTCCCACTGTCCTCAAGGCAAAGGCTACAAAGCCCTAGGTGGTCCCTGCACCCCACTGCCTCTTCAGTCTCGTGCTGAACCGAGAAATCTCCCCTCGTGCTCCAGAGTCCAGCCTCACCAGCTCCTTTCAGCTCCTTCAAGCCTGTGTGCCTCCCAGTGGGAGAGACATTGCTCAGCTTCCCCCCGCAACCCCGGGGAGCACCCTCATCTCCTTGCCCACTGCTCATCTCTGTCTCTGAGCTCTCAGCTCACAGAGCATTTCCTTCCAAGTTCTTTCCTGCCCGTCTGCTTGGGTGGGGTTTCATCATTATACCTGTGAAAAGACGAGTTTACCTTCCTCTCTCTCTTCTTCCTGAAGCCTGGCACCTTGTAGATCTAAAATAAGAGAAGGGCCCTTTTGCAACTCCAAGCCAGAAAGGAGATGGACAATCTTTTCACCTGGTGAAAGTACAGGAGATGTGCTGGCGGCAGGCTGACCTCCAGAGAGCTGGGAATCTGACTGGTTTGTAGATGTCCCTCCTGGAGTTGGAGCCACTGTGGGGGAGGGCTTTCTCCTGTGTCTCAGCCTCGGGGATCTGCACCTCACACCCCCTTCCGGCAGCAGAGCGTGATGGAGAAGTAACAAGTGCCCACCCATGCTGGAGGCCACACAAAAGGAGGGGAGGCTTTGGGGACCAGGAAAGAATGAAGTGACTTAAAGATACAAGGGCTTTGACATATATACACTAATATGTATAAAATGGATAACTAATAAGAACCTGCTGTATAAAAAAATAAATTAAATAAAATTCCAAAATTCCAAAAAAAAAAAAAAATGATCCGAGGGGCTGAGGAAAGACGGTATAAGAGGGAGGGTCCCCCCAAATCCAGAATTAAGGCATCTCTCTCTCCATGAGTGGTCTGTGCAGTCAGGGCAAGTGCAGAGGATGGTGCATGGTGTAGAGAATCCAATCCCGAATTTCTATAATTGTCTCTGGGCTAAAGTATGGAATGACTGAACACTCTTGGCAACCCACACGCGTGCTGGACTGGGCTTGTCCCGTCCCACTCCTGTGCCTTGACCTTCCTCCAGAGGATGACAGGGGTCAAAGAGCACATCCAGGCAGGAGAATGCTTTTGTTACTGACCTTGCCATCTTCCCTCTCCGATTGGAGGTTACATACATCCTCACGGTGCCCTGCCCGCTTGGCCACAGCTAACTGGACCAGGCGTGGATACCTGACTCATGACTCACAGATTCTCTTTTCTGCAAATCTGAAATTAGAGCTAGCAAGCTTTCTTTGATTTCTTGGTTTAGTAGGCCTTAGAGTTCAGGCAGACACATTTGCTGTGCGGATAAGGAAGGAACAAACCAGGTCTATAGAAAGTGAGAGAAGAATGGCCAGACACGCAAGAAACTCTGCATCTTCCAGGAAGGGAGACAGAATGAATAGACGCTTTAGTTGCTGCCACCTTTCCAGCTGCAGGCTTTACAGTGTTCAGCTCTAGTTTTGCATTTGGTCCCAGCGTTTCACCTGCCCTTGATCTCCATGAGCTACTCCTCTTTCTTCTGATAAAGTCTCCTTTCAACTCCAGCTAATTTAAGTGAACTTCTGTTTTTATAAATGAAATAATCTATTACTTAGAACCAATAATCTCTGAGTTGGTTTCCATTACTTATCACCAGTAATAATCTGAGATTTGTAGCCGACAGTTTTATGATGTGTACTTAATTTTAATTGCTTGTAACCCATCAAAAACAACAAATTAAACAAACCAACAGACCCAGCTGGTGTGGTTAAGACAGAGCTGGAAGGTCGCTGTGCCAGGAATCTAAGAAGTCCTCAGGTTCAGTGTTGCTTTGGTCAGCAGAATCCTAAAGATACCCCAGGCTTCCCATCCCCTGGCTGTTCAATCAGACACTAATCTAGATAAGAACTTTGCCGGTGCAGTTATGGTTAGGCATCACTTGACTTGTAGATAAGATTATCCTGCATTACCAGGTGGGCCCAGTGTAATCACATGAGTCCTTTAGAAGAAGAAGAGGCAGAAGGGGAAGGAAAGAGACATTCCAAGCAGAAGAAGGACTCAGTGCTCTATTTCTGGCTTTGAAGATGGAGGGGGCCACAAGCCCAGGAATGTGGGCAGCCTCCAGCAGGTGAGAACGACTCTCAGCTGACAGCCAGCAAGGAAAGGACCTTAGTCCTACAACCTCATTGGACTGAATTTGTCCAACAACACAAATGAGCCTAGAAGTGGATTCTTCAGATAAGAGGCCAAGCCAGTCGACTCCAGTGAGACCCTAAGCAGAGAACACAGTTGAGCCGCACTGTGCCCAGATTTCTGACCCACGGACCCTGTGACCTAATAGATGGGTCTTGTTTTAAGTTACTCTGTTTGTGGTACATATTATTACAGAAATAGAAAACTAATATGACTGTCATCTGTGGTACATCAGCACCACCTCGGGAATCCAACACACTCCAAGGCCAGAGGCCATCCTCTCTACCATCTGGTTCAGGTCTCTTGCTTGTAAATCAAACAGAGGGAAAAAGAAACGGAAAAACCGAACTTTAGGCCAAGCCTTGCAGTCTCTCCTTGGGACCTCTTCATGTAGGTGTGGGCTGTATGTGCACATTAAGGAGGTTTTTTAAATCACAATAAATGATAAAGTAACTGATATCCTTAACTGAAGGTCAAAGTCGTCCTAATTCACGGGACTAGGAATCTCCAATCGTGGAATTTATAATTAACCCTCCTCCCATGCAGGTTGGCAATACTTTAAAAACAACCTCTCTCAGGATATTTTGGGAGTTATATTCCCAGTGAGAAATGAGAAATGCAGACCCACATGGAACTGGAAAGGCTATCAAGAGAAAATAACTTGCTAATCTTCATGGGGCTGGAAAGGGAGAGAGAGGATACGATCTCAGGCTTAACATGTTTAAAAAGAGAGAGAAAGGCTCAGGGGAGTCATTTGGGTATTAGACCCAGGCTCCCAGCTGTGGCCACGAATCAGGGTGTGGACGTTCCGATCCCCACTCCTGGAGCTGGATAGGTCAGCAGAGCCCGGACTGGATTTATGTTGGTGGAGTTTATGGGGGTGCGAGAGGGGGAGTGTGAGAAAGTGAGTATTTTAGTGCTCCAAAAGGAGGAGACCAATGCCAGGGGTAGGGATGGTGCTTCTGCTATGAACGTGAGATTTGGAGCCCTGGGAAGGAAGGCGCAGCCCAAAGGCTGAAGGACCTCTGCTTGGAAGGCCTCTGCGTCTCTGAGCAGAAGCTTCACGGCCCAAGAAAACCCTCAGCAACACGGAGGCCGGCCTCACCCTCCCTCCAGCCCAGAGCCCCAGGCCCAGCTGCGCAGAGTGGGCAGCAAGAGGGTGAGCGGAGACACCTACTCACGGGGCTGCCGGCAGAAGGGTGATGGGGAAACGCCTGGTGAGCCAGAGCAGGGCCAGTCCGCAGGCTCATTTCCGAGGCGGGGGGAAGCCTCTGGGGTGGGGGGCAGGCAGCACCAGGGGCCTGACTTAGCAGATAAGGTGCATGGCCTCAAAGCCCTCACCATTTAGGCAGAAATGCCAAGTGATGTCATTTGCTCCCAAGGCTGGTGAGGCCAAGAATATTCAGTCTGCACCCTCATGCCCAAAACACGAGTGTGGGCTCCTTTAAGAGTCTGTGCCAAGATGGAAGACAGCTTTTTCCATTGAACAACAAAAGCAAAAAACCCGAACGTCCCTCAGAAGAAACCTGTGTCAAGGTGGAGCGGAGGGGCTTCTTTTAAACAGCCCTCCCTCCGGTCCCTGAACATCCCCAGGCATCTCCCCCAGGTCATAGAAAGCACAGTTCCACGAGGGCTAATCCCCATGCCCGCAGCCTCCCTCCAAGCCCCAACCTCAAAAAATTCTAAACACAAAAAATCAAGAACAACAACTCAGTTGAGCCCTGGTTTGGGCAAGAGATCCTGAGTTTGCCAGGGGAAGGCTACCTTCCCTGGCCTACTTTTAGAGCACAAAGGGGGGGTGGTGGGAAGGACTCGTCCTTCATTTTTACATCAACATGTATTTTTCCAGGTACAGGGTAGTGGGTTGAACGGTGGCCCCCCGCAAAAGACATGTCCTAAGCCCTAGACGTTGTGATTGTGACCTTATTTGCAAAAAAGGTCTTTGCAGATGTAATTAAGGAAAGTGTCTCAAGATGAGATCATCCTGGATTGTCATCCCTAAATCCCACGACAAGTGTCCTGATAAGGGACGCACATAGGCGAACCACAGGGCGCAGAGGACACGGCCACGAGAAGACAGAGACAGAGATTGGAGAGATGCTGCCACCAGCCAAGGGCTGCCTGCAACCCCCGAAGATGGAAGAGGTAAGGAACGGATTCTGCCCTACAGGGCAGCCTCAGGAGAGAGCCCAGCCCTGCCCACATCTTGGTTTTGGACTTCTGGTCTCCAGAACCACCAGAGAATAAATTTCTGCTGCTTTGAGCCCCTCAATTTGTGGTCATGTGTCACAGTAGCCATAGGAAATGGAGACACGCAGTTACAGGAATTAAGTCTACGTTTTAGCCTATACTCTCCACTCCTTCCCTTTCTGTCACTCTCAGTTCTGGTCAGGAGGCGGCAAAAAGCTTTCTGATGTCTTTATTTGTGACTGCCTCAAAGCTGGCCAATGCAACAATTGAACATTGAAATAACAGTAACTGAAGGTACGGAGCATGATGTCAGAATCCTCACTATTTTGAATGCTGGCAGCCAATGCTAGGAAGACTTGATTGACAATGGACTTGCGAGGGGGACACCGAGGGTCCGCAAGATTTATCATGTGACTTAGGAATGATCTGTTTCATCGTCTACATCGGAGGTCTTATCACCTGTGACGGGGGAGGTGAAAAGGGTGGAAGATGACGGATGAGGGATGCCAGTATTCTGCTATGGTTGAGTCAGGAGACACTTTCCAAGGTTGCTAGAATAAGAAATAAAGATTAAGGGCTTCCCTGGTGGCGCAGTGGTTGAGAGTCCGCCTGCCGATGCAGAGGACACGGGTTCGTGCCCTGGTCCGGGAAGATCCCACATGCCGTGGAGCGGCTGGGCCCGTGAGCCGTGGCCGCTGAGCCTGAGCGTCCTGAGCCTGTGCTCCGCAACGGGAGAGGCCACAACAGTGAGAGGCCCACGTACTGCAAAAATAAAAATAAAAAAAAGAAAGAAAGATTAATAACTTAATTTTTAAAAAGAAGAACTAAAAATTGTTCTGTGGTCATAAAATATGTAGAGGATTATGGGAAAGGAATGCTTACATTTTGTAGAAGAATCACTAGACCCTATCAGGAGTTGCTAAACAAGAAATGGAGGGAGTTTCCTGGTGGTCTAGTGGTTAGGACTCTGAGCTTTCGCTGCCACGGCCTGGGTTCAATCCCTGGTTGGGGAACTGAGATCCTGCAAGGTGAGCAGCACGGCCAAAAAAAAAAGGCAGTTGAAAAAAAAAAAAAAGAGAGAGAGAAATGGAAGTAACATCCAGCAGGACTAAAGATGGAGAACAGTCAGCTCTGGGAAGTCCTGAGAATGAAATCATTACTAAACGGTTAGCTCCGGGAAGTGGCCCCAGGGACGTGGGCGGTTCATAGGGAGATTGTTGATTTTCCACATTCCCGTCTGTATCTCTTTTTTTTATGTGTATGTATTATTTTAAATTGATTTCTTAAATAAAATAATCCAATAATCCACCTTCTCTCTCCCTTGCAGTGTATTTCAAGGTAGAAGTTGGGGGCAGTGAAAAAGGAGGACAGAGGAGGCAGGGTAACCACGAAGTCGGGTCCCCTGTGACCCTTTCTCCCACCCTGGGTATCAGGTGCCCCAGAAAGGACAACTTGTATGAGCTCCAGAGTTCTTGGAAGGTCGCAGTGTCACGGAGGCCCTGGTTGGACTTAGGTCCCAGCACCCACATTTCATGAAGTCAACTCTGGCAGCCCCAGGGTGCCTCTGTGCCACGCCTGGGCTGGGGTCACAGATCTGTGAAGACAGGGAATAGCAGGGGAATTCAAAGATTGACGAAAGCAGCACTGAACACATCTGGGATGCTGCTTCTCCGGGAATAGCTATGCTGGCGTTGTACCACCGCTCCTGACTTCACGTGGAAGGTACCGTGAGCACTAATATCTGTGGCAAGTAACAGAGCATGTTGTCAGCACTCATGGGCTTGCAGGTCACCCAGAAGATCCTGGATAATTTTGGACTTGGGAGGGCTTTAAAATTTATTTAGAAAAGAGTCAGGATAAAGGAGTCAATTCCATCCAGTTCCACCCAGTTTTCTCTCCCTCTCTCCCACCTCCATTTAGAATTCAGTTCAAAGGTGGATTTGGGAGGCAATTTTAATTCTTTGGGGGCTATGCAGCTCTGCTTATCACAGACAGAAATTAGCGAGCCTTTTCACTAGGTACTGGAGAAGCCTGTGCTCAGAAATGCAAGGGGCGACCCGTCATCCAACACTTTTTTGGGGGGGAATCCTATTTTCTATGATCTGGACCATGTCGATTTCAGGCAGTCACCATTTACCATCTAGAGCAATAAGGAAGGCCTTTTCCATGACAGACATGTGCGGCGAGCCGCCTCCGACCAGCAGAATGACGAGTCGCCACACGCAAGATTCTTCTCGTATCACACTTTATTGGAGCACAGCTTGGTTAAAGAAAAGATGGAAGGAAGACACCGCAATCCTATAGCAGTCTGCTTATATAGGGATTAAGAACATGTGTCGCTCTGTGATTGGCTTTCGCTGATGGTGCGACTTGTGAGCCAGCATCGGATAGGTCGCTACTTTAAAACCTCATTAGTATACTTAGCGCAAGCGCAGTGGCCACAGGAAGGATGATTCAGCTTGCTTCAGCTTCCTGCTGCGTGGCAGTTAGCTGACCGCGCCCTACAGACAGGGGAGCCAACAGGAGTGTGGATGGTGCCCACAGTGACCCATGGACATTCCTCGGGGTTCTGCCCAAGCCTCTTGGGCCACTGTTAACTGATTTGCAAATACAGAGTCAGGGACCTGGGAAAGTCAGCACTAAGGCTGATAAAGACACGGAACAGGCAAATACAGAAAGGACTTAGAATCCTGGTTTTAGACTCAGAAACCGGAGTCTGAATCCCAGCTCGTTCTCTTGCTGATGGTCTATTTTTTCATGTCTGAACTTCAGTTTCCCTGAAAGAGAAAAAAGCAGCATGACCAGGTGAGAACCCCACCAGCTTTAGAATCTGACAGATTTCGAGCTGGATTCCATCCTTGCTGTACTTTGTATGAGTCAACTCTCTGCCAACCTTGGTTTTCTCTATTCAAAATGGGCATGAAGATTAAATGAGATGACGTGTGTTAAAGTGTCTGGGACATTCTAGTTTCTATTCCACTGAAAAAGGTAAGAGATGAGGAAGTTAAAAAGAAATTCTGCCTTCCACAATGAGGCAGGAAAAAGAGGCAGGGAAGTGGGGAGGACTGAGAATGGAGGCAATGGCAAGTTTGGGACCATGAGGTGAGAAGGCTCTGGTTGCTCCTTGAATGACAGAAAGAAGCCTCCATTAGCTTGGAGGCATATATAGACTTGGGATCTATTTGCTATTAACTTTGAGGCATATATTGTATATTCTTGGGGTACGTTTGCTATTATATATTGTGTATACTGGGGGTACATTTGCTATTATATATTGTGTATACTGGGGGTACATTTGCTATTATATATTGTGTATACTGGGGGTACATTTGCTATTATATATTGTGTATACTGGGGGTACATTTGGCTACTAACTTTGAGGCCTGCATACACTTGGGGTACATTTGCTTCTGCAGCCACAACTACTCTCATAGTTGCCCAAGAAGGGTCTGTAGAATGAGAAGAAGAGAGTGATTTGGGCAGAACCTTGTTGAATGCCCACTTTGAGGCAGTGGTCAGAAGGAGAGAACCCACCAAGAGGTCTGAAGAGTGAGCTGGGGCCTCACAGAAGCCAAGGGAAGAAAGTGCTTCAATAAGGAGGGAAAGTCAAAGAAGAACTGCCTTACCAGTTGGATTTAGCCCAAAGGAGGTCTGTAGTGATCTTGTCCGGATAGTCTTAGAGGAGTGGTGGGTACCAGCTCCCCTGCGGAGGTTGAGGAGGGAGAGGGACGGGGGCGGACACGGGCTCTCTGTGCAGGGTGGGTAGCGCCCGGAGGAGAAGTGCGGTTGCAGGAAGGTGTCTTTCTTTCTTCTTCCTCCTTTCCTTTCTATCCTTTTATTCTATTCCCTTCATTCCTTCCTATCTCCCTCCCTTCTTTTCCTTCGATGAGTAGAAAGACATAAGCATGCTTAAATTCTAATGAAAGAGGAAATGGAAGCTACAGGCAAACAACTTCCAAAACTCTTATCTACTGCCCAGATGGCTTTCTCATAGAACCAGTAAACTGCCCATCAAACGCCTCCATCTGGATGTCCTTTGGGTCCCTGAAGTTCAATATTGTCTAAAACAGCTTCTTCTGTCCTTCCTCCCAGTGTTTGCTTCTTTTATCCTCTTGACAGGCACCACCATCCACCCTCCCAGTCGCCCCAGTCAGGGACCTGTGGGTCACCATGGATTCTACCTTCGTCTTGTCACCCACCCAGTACGGTCCTGCTGTATCCTCAACATCCCTCACGTCCGTCAGGCTCTTCCATCCCCACTGTCCCTTCTTAGTGGAGCTGCCCACCTTCTCTCCCCTGGACCACTGAGAGTCTCCTGAAAGGCTACCTTGCCTCTAGTCTCATATCTTTGAAGCATCTTTCCTCATTAAGCAACCTCATCTTCAAAGGAATACTTTTCCTTCTGTAGGAGAAGTCTTGCATTCTTCCAACTGTGATATGTGGCTTCTTCGTCTTTACCTTTGCAGTTCATGCTCCTCCGTCTGGAATGCCACTTATCCCTTTGTCTCAGACCCAACTGAAGGGCTTGTCTGACTCTCAGACAGATCCGATGTCTCCAGTGTTCCAGCCTGACACCTCTGATGTGTTCTCATAGTCTCTCCCTAGACAGTAAGCTCTTTAAAGGCAAGGATAGTATTTTATTAATCTCTGTACTTCTAGTCCCCGGCACCATTGCAGTAACTGATTGAATGAATGAATGACAATGAAAAAGACAGGGCTAAATGCAATTTCATGGAACCGATTCCTCATTACACTTTTTGGGTTCAGTCCTCTAACGAGTCATAAGCCGTCAAATCATATTATCCGTGTTCAGGCCACCCCACTCCTCTCAGTTACCCACAGGATATTGTCACAAACCTCATACAGCAATTTGCCGTGTTCCCTGTTTCCCAGAGTATGGCACCCGGAAATGTCAGTCCTTCAAGATGTTCTGGGAGAGAAGGAGTCCAAGGTCACAGTAAGTTTTGGACACAGTGCAAACCACATTCTCCTTTTGGGGGTGCACCATGTAGCTTAAGGGCTTTGAGAAGTTGAACAGAAAAAACGTTGAATTTGGCTGTCAAGGCTTCCCAAACTTATCTGAACCTTTTCTTTCTTCAAGTCACACTTTGAAGCTTTAATATTTCTGAAAGTTGGCCTGTGGCAGTCCTTCGATTTACTCACAGTGGGGTTCTTCTAGTAACACGTGACGCTGGAATCCTACCTGATTCCTATGCAGTGACTTTTGATGCCATCTTTTGCCGACAAAATGGCCTATGGCCGTTTTAACGATGTCTGTTTCCCAAATAAGCAATGTATCTTGAGTTTATGACATGTTTTAGAGGGTAATGATTTTTCCTCAGTTAAGAAATTCTATGCCTATCTGAAAGATTCCATGTATCTTATGAGGTTTACTTTTTTTGTTTTGTTTTTGCTTTTTTGTAGAAAACTTTTTGTTCCACCTAACTGGGGATTAAAAATAAGATATACCCAAGTTACCCTTTTGATTCCTTAATTGAAACGTAAGTGAGTTACAGTGAGGTCTTGCTTCCTTTTAGGCTTCACTCCAGGGTGCTTAAGGGAAAGCAACACTGTTTTCCAACATGACCTGGATGGTGAGGTTCAAACCTGAAGATTTCATTGTTTTAAATTTGAAATTTCAGAGACAGAAACTTAGGGTGTATCGCTACATACATCCTAGACTAAAATCCAAACGTCTTGTTTAAAAGTGAATAGATACTTCATGAAAAAAAAATCCATCTGTCTAGCTGACTTCTATAGCTCAGCTTGTACAGAGTGAAATGATATTTCTTTCTCTAACAGCACTTTGGATAGTTTAAGGGACGGTAGTGTGAGCAGGGAACACCGCCCAGCAGTTCATTCATGCGGCATCTGCAACAATTTCTGCCACTCACGTCCATTAGAGTTGCTTTTCCTGAAAGGATAATGTATACTAATCTCAAATCCTATTGCAGAGCTGGTATTTAAAAGCTCAACTTCACATTTTTTCCAAGCCAAATTTCCTAAATATTTGGATTAATTAATACTCTGGAGAAGGGACTTGCCACTGGAAAAATCGTACTTAGAATTATGATTCTGGGGTATTTGCATCATTTCATGTCTGGACGAGGATTATGCTAATAGTTTCAGACATCACATCTGCAAAACATTGTTTGATGTCCTCTAACGGAGATTTCTCAGTCATAAGATAGCCGAGTGGAAAGACTTTTAAAAAAATCGGTTTGTCTCCCCTGTATCTGGTGCATAAAACAGAATAAATGTCTGCCAACATCACGACCTGAGGATTTTTAGATCGTGTCTATATAATACCCACAAGGGCAGGAAGGCATAAGTCACCCATTGCCCTGCCAAGTTTCCTTTGTAAACTTGTTGTGTTGGCATCACCAGCTCATGACAAGCACATCAGGGCACATCAGAAAACGTCAGTGGAGCAATAATTAGCAACTGCATCAGGCGCCTGGGCCCATTTTGATAATGTGAGATCATAGCTTTCTTGCTCTTGGATGAACAGGAAAGAATGGTTTCTGGAAGCCACAGAGCATCTAAATCAGTTTTCCCACTTGTATTTGGGGTAAGGTATTAGACCAAAGCATTAAGAAAAAAGAGGTTCAGAATATATGAATATTTGAGACTGAGAACCAGATGAGTCACTGAGTTTCCCTAAAAGGACTCCGAGAGTTGATAGATATTGTAGACGATCTAGAAAAATGCCCAGTGTTACGCTGGGAAGTACATAAAAGAGAAATACACAATGTAGTCCTGGTCGTCAATGACAAGGTTAAGAAGACAGAAATAACTTGTATGACACAAGTGGAAAGGAGTACCTCCTGCTACGTGCTGTGTTACCGATCACAGAGTGATTTGATATGGGCGTAAGCACTCAGGAGTGAAGAGAAACAAGTCAAGTTTAGGAAAGAGGCATAGGGGAGGCATGATTGAGTGCAACTGGAAATGGAAAGAATTTTGCAAATAGTCAACGTTGATTGAGTCCCGCGAGTTTAATGCTCTTATCTATCCCCATTTTACTAATGAGGACACTGAGACTCAAAGGGGTAAGTGATGTGTCTAAGATGCACAGCAAATCAGTGGCAGAGGGGCAATTCCAGGGCAGCTTGCAGACCACTTAGCCACCTTGCTACAATAGCTAGCTCTGTTGTCATCAGAGACATGGGTATACATATGAATATGGATATAAATGCACACGTATGTATTCGATGTGGTGGAAGCAGAAGATGGTCACAGGGACCGCATTTCAGAGATGAGAGAAAGATTAAGTATAAAAGTAGGAACTGGCATGGATGTGAGGGGGTGGATGAAGATATATGACTATGGAAAGAAGGGCGTACCTCGGGAGGGTCGTGGAAGACCTCCGTGGGCAGGCTGGGGTTAGCAGGTAACAGGGAGGCTGGCTGGTCTGGAGCTGAGATGGACTGAATGGCCAATACTGACCACCATACTTTGTCTCTGTGCTTTGGGGGCAGAGAAAAAATATTTAAGGACAGATGCCCAGGCACGTCTTCTGATGTGACTGTAGCCCAAGAAACCCATGGTAAAGAGCTTGAACCCTGACTACATTTGGGGGTCAGACACATGCAGACTCAAAGGCGAGGAGCAACGGAAACCTGAGGGCTGAGGATGAAGGGAAGCCACATCCAGCCCCTTTGACCCCCACTCAACAGACACAGGTTCCCAGTGAGGGTGACTCTACTCTTCCCCGTCATTAGCAAGCCCCCCACGTGTACACACCACCATTCTCATCATACAGTTTCAAATAAGACGATGCTCCAGTTCATGCCCATCACTTCATCCGGTCCCTGCCCAGAGAAACCGTGATCTGTAATAGCTCCGGACCACTGAGAAGACTTTCAAGTAAGATTTTGGACCAAATACTCTTTTCTTTGTGTGCTCTGACTTGAAAACTTAACCCTTGAATGAGATATGATTCCACAGTGCACATGAGAGCCCCACCCACTATCATCTTAGATGTTCCTGGAAGGTACAAGAAGGAGAGGTGCAGGAAACTGTCCAAATGGATGTGGGGCACCCATAAAAGACAGTCCTGGGCATTCCCAGAGAAGCTTGGGTGTGAGAAGCCTGCAAGGGTTACAAGCCTTCCTGCAGGAGCAGAGCCGGGGCAGAGCTGCGGAGATGAACAAAGGGATCTTGAAGTGGCTGCATTTGTGAGCTTAAACTGGTGGCGTCCAGGAGAGCCACTTACCACATACAAACTGTTCCAGCGTGTCCTTAGGTGTGTTATGGAGTGTGCACACAAAGGGCACACTTTATCAAGCAAAGAAAGCACGTATTTTGCAGGAAGATCACGAACACCAATGATAGAAGCAGTAACAGAGCAGAAGAAACACAGATCCTTTCTTTTCGGTCACAGCCTTCTGATCAGACTTTAGGGAAAAATGATTGATCACCATTCAGCAAATCTTCTTTTTTGCCCATCTAAAGATAAACGTTTATTTCGAGGCAGAAGAATTCCATAGCTTATGGCTTCAGTTAACTTGTCCTCTGTGCTAAACCCAAGGTCACACTCAAGACGGCACGCACACAGACGATCTCCAATTTACAAGTGGATGGGGCTCTGAGAGGACACTTATGAATTGGTTCTCTGGAGCACAGGAGCACCTCCCCATCGACTCTCAGGCCAACCCGTAAAACTCTCTGAACCCCCTGAGTTGCGAAGCTGGTTCCAAGAGCCGCCTCAGAGCAACTGTGAGACTGAGGGTGGAGCAGGGCCAGGGGGATGGGGCTGGACTTGGAGGGCGGGAACTGTCATGCCCTTGAAAGGAAGAGCTCAAAGCCACGGTGGTTTTGGGGACAAGTTTTCCAGGACTGGTTGTCATAGCAATATAGCATCACTTTTATTTCTTAAATAACTTTTTGCGAAACAGTTTAAGACTCACAAGAAGTTGCAAAAATAGTACAGATTCTGTGTATCCTTCACTCAGTTGCTTTAATAATCATCTCTTACCTAATCACGGTATATTGTCAAAACCAGAAAACCGACATTGGCAAGATACTCTTAACTCAGAGATTTGACCAGTTATCTTTTTTTCTCCCTAAACAAATATAGTGCTTTGGAATTATTAGATCATATTATTTTTCCAATGTTACAATGCTAAAAAAGTCTCAAGTTTTGCAACAAAATCTTCCATTCTTTACTATAAAATATTTAACTGATGGTGTTATTTGAGTGAAAACTGAGTAGGTTTTATATTTATACAAATCACTTTAATTTTGATATTAAAAGGCAAAGATTTTATTTTAAGTTTCTAGGCTATACAATATTTGTAGCCAAGAGAATAATTTATGAAATGACAACTTTAAAAATTAATCTAAGTCACTGTTTGATAAGTGTTTGGGCCTGGCTCCTGGACCTACTGGTGCTATAAACTGAGTGACCTCATTTTAGATGAGTTACTTGATCTCTTTGGTTCTTAATTACTTGATTGCAAAATAAGGAAATTAGACTACATGACTTCTGAAATTTTTTTCAGCTAAAAAAACCCCTATGGGACCCCCATGTCAAAAGTATCATACAGAGATTGTTATAGAAAGCATAAGATAGTTTTATGAAGAACAGACAAAACAAAAACAAAAACCAAACCCTAGAGCTAAAGCGAAAAGGGGAAAATACCTTGTATTCACCTAAAAGTTATGGAAAGAGTACAAAAGAACATTTGAGGGCAGCATCACTGTGGAGGGTGAGGACCACTGGCCTGCAGGTGGTCCTGAGGAGCAGACATGGTCTGAATTCCCCATAAACTACTTAAACTTGTGTGACATTTGGACCATCCCAAGCCTCAGTTTCCCCATCTGTAAAAGGATGATGGACACTGTTAGTGGGGCTCTGAGGAGGAAAAGGGATATGACAGGTAAGGCGCATGACAGTCTTGTCCCATGAATGTTAACAGAGCCCCTGAGTGTCACGTGTGAGTGGGAATAGAGCGCATGTTGCGTTAGATGGTATAAATGCAGTGCGGGTCCGCCTGCCTCTGACAGTGTGGGTAGCTTAAGCGGGGAGCCTCCACTTCCGGAGAACAAGTTATGGGGCTTAGATGTGGTTGTCACCCTGGGCACTTGTGAACTGAGAAGGCGGACAGGGTTTCCCCTGTGATGCGGAAGAGAGACCCCCGGTCTCAGTGGGGGGATCTGAACCGGCAGAAACGAGGAACACTAATTAGAGAGCATTCTATTTTGTTTTTAGGAAAAATAGATATGTCCCACATACTTTTTATCTCACTGTAAATTTGGGATTAGAATTTAGACTCTGGATTTCAGTCTAAGGCATCTTACTATGAAAATGAAAGAAAGATGTATTATTCTCTCCCCATCTTGCTACTCATACTAGTTTCTTATCTACAAATGCCTTCTCTTTCGCCTGGCCTTTTCTCCTATTTATAGCCATGTCTCAAACATAGCCTTCCAATTGCGATACTCAAGGTAAATGGGAAAATCATCTAGACCACAATCAATTCAATAAAAAGATAGAAAAAAATTCATTCAATAAAAAGACAAATATTTGTATGGACTCCGGTCCAGCAGCCATTTAACACTGCTATGTACATCAAAATTTCCTAGTGGGTATTCTTGTTCTCCTTATACTATTTCTTTGGGCCATATTTTTTAAAGTTTTCATTTTGAGTTTTTCAAAGAGCTTTCACCTTTTCATGTTTAAGACATAGCTTTAAAATCTTACAACATCGAATATTCTGTCTGCCAGCATTCTACAACCTGCATTAGAAAACCAGTGTTAATATATACATATATATACAAACTGCACGAAAACTGACCTGGATTACTGTAATTTATACCTTTTATTTTTGTATTTAAAGGAAAAGAGAGCTTGAACTCATTGCATTTTACAGCCAGGAAATGGTCTAAATTATCTTAATTTCATTGTACTTTTAGAAATTATTGGCTCAACCAGAACTAGAAACTACTCTTTGACTCCAGTATAGACTGGGAAAGTAGACATTTGTAATTTGAAAAATACAAACAAAAATTAATTCCGGAAGGAAAGTAATCTACAAGCAGAACGCCTTGAAGCCATGAAATCAGCTAAGGACTCAAAGCCCCTTGGTGTGACTCTGCTAACCCGGGGCTCATCTCTCCAGACCACGTTTCATGCATAGACAGACTCTGGAAATCATTCATTGCCTACAGTGTCACAGCATCTGTTTGTGTCTGGGGTACAATAAAGAATTCTTACGGAGACATATGTTATTTTACAAAAAACAGGATTGCACAGGAGGCACTATTAGAGCCGGTCTGTGAATCCTTGTCCCCCGTCTGCAATTAGATAAGTGCAGAAATTGGCAGTAAGCACTTAGAAACTTTTATACCCATCTGGCATCGCCATGACATCCAAGCGTGTGACTGGTGTACAGGTCTCCCTGAATAGGATGGAGGCCAGTTCCGATGCTGCTGAATTCACCTTGGGGTTGTACGTGTCGTGAGCTGCAGTCTATTCGTGCCCAGTAAGACCCTATAGTGATCTGCAATAGATCAAAACAGACAAAGAAACATGCCTCCTTTACCACTAATGGGTTGAGAGGCATGGATATCACACGTAGTGTTTGAAACCTGTTTCTTTTACACCACGTGTTGTGAGTATCACTCATTTCAGTAACTATGTCCATAAACCTTATTTTTAGTGAATGAGTTATCCTTCAGTGTTTAAGTTGGATTCATTGAGAGGTCACTCAAGTTTTCATCGGTGCCTGCAAATCTCCTAAGTCTGCCTTTTCCCATTTGAAGATGGCATTACTATGATTTAGGTACAATGGTACTAAGAGTCAGAAACAGTGGATCGCTCTAGAATGCTTTGCCCAGGGGGACCACTATCACACTACAGAAGGCACCTCACTAAAAGACAGTTTCATCCAGAACGAGGTCCAGCCCCAGAAACTTCTGCGCAATATTTTAGCAATTAATAGCATAGTGGCCTCCTCACCGAGACTTTCACGAATCCCCAAAGTAATAGATGTTTTAAGAGTTTTGGAGACCCACGGGGAATACTGTGTCTATTTGGGACTTCCCAGGCTACACTGACAGTAGCAGGGTGACCACTGTTTCGCCCTCATACTCCTGTCCCCTTTCCTCTACCTGACATTCCTAATCAGCCGTGGCCTAATTTCTACTCCACCTCAGAGTTACCCTCAACATGCTCTAGATGGCTCCTGACAGATGACAGGAGTGGGACGTAAGAAGAAACCCATTTACCATTCCTGCCCTAAACCATTTGTGATGAAAAGGTTTTCCAGGGAGGAAATGTGCTTCACCTTGCACTTGTTGTAATGGCACAAGCATTGAAAGGAAAGTGGCAAAGGACTTGCTATTGTATATGTTCAGAGAGTAGAATACAAACTCTCAAATCTCTTAGGCTTGACTAGGTTTTTCTACTTTGTCAAAATTCAACTCTGGAATATTTTAGTGCTGTTTAGCATCTTCCTTCATGGCTACCATCTTCTCCAAAGATGTCTTTAAGTCTCATATCCTAGATGCTTCAAGTATAGGGAGCATCTATTTCCAAAGGATAATAGTATCTGTAATATTTGTCCCCCAAACCAGAAACTTTCCTCTAAGGAAGTCCAAATTGTAATCAAGTAACGAGAGAATGGATCAGAGAAACAAACGAACATTGGTCCGTCTAAATCAATGTTAGGGTCCAGCATTCTGCCATATAATAATGGAAGTGCTCTGTGGCTTTTTTTACTATGTTCACATACTAAGGTAAAAAATAGCTACTCCGTGCCTAATAAGGTAAGAATGAGAGCGTTTCAAATACTCTTACCCATTTGTTAAAAAACAAAAAAGAAAATAAGATTCCTAGTTTTTCCCCTTAGACCTGAGCACAGGCCACGATTCACTTGCCAAATTTTCTCAGTGGATTGTTTTCAAAAGTTTTATTTCTAGATTTATTACAGCATTCCCAAGGAAACTAATCTTTTTTTGTGCTTTACAAACAGCACAAATGTCATTATGACGTATTTTGGTAACTCAGTATGTGGTGAATAAACCCTGATACCTGGTATATCCATTCCTAAATGCGAGAAAAAAAATACCAACTATAAAATTTTAGATGAATAAACCCAAGCAATTACCTTTTCAAAAAGAGTTAAAGTCAGCATGCTTCACAAAACCTAAACGTTGTGGGCCAGTAGACTTTTATTGTTCTTATTCAACAATCATTTATTGGTCACTATGTGTGGACCAGCTCTGTCCAACAGAAATTCCTGTGGTGACGGAAATATTCTGAATGGACATAGTCCAATATGGTAGCCACCAGCCACATGTGGTTATCGAGCACTTGAAACGTGGCTCAGGAGAAACACAATCTTTCATTTCACTTAATTTTAATTCATTTAAATTTAAATAGCCACATGTGGCTAATGGCACCTTACTGGATGGTGCAGATATAGAATAGATGTCAATGTTTTAAGATAGAAAGATGAACATGATTTGGCTTTTCTCCCCAAAATCTACAGAGTAACAGGAAAAATAAAATGCATACATAATTTTACATAAAAATCCTGATCAAATTTATATGGAACTTAATAATAAGATAAAAGTTATATGGAAGAAAAAAGCCCCCAAATTGCCAGGGTAACTCTGAACAGGAGGAGGGTGAGGGGAGAGAAGAGGTGAGACTTGTCCTACCAGATACAAGAATCATCATAGAACTATCATGATTAATAGTAAAGTATTGTCACGGAGAGAGATAAATGAACAGCAGTAGAACAGCCCAGAAGCCTGTTTGTGCAGGATTTTTTTTTTTCTTTTTTGGCAAGAGGCAGAAAGCAGAAACTATAAAGAAAAATGATACATTTTACTATCAGAATTTAAACTTCTTGTAGTCACCAAGACAACATAAATACAGTTAAAAGACAAGCCACAGACTAAGGAGACAGAACATACACAGCTGACAAAGGAGCAGAATAAACACATATACGAATAACTTCCCAAAACGTCGGTAAGAAAAAACAAGTAACAAAGAGAACACAGCCAGAGGATATGAGAGGGTGATTCGCAAGAGATGAATCTGAAAGATGAATACGTGTCAAATGTCCTCAGTTACAGGAAATGAGCTAGATCCATATTTATCAAGGCTAATAGGTCTCAAAAATATAATGTGGGGACTTCCCTGGTGGCGCAGTGGTTAAGAATCCACCTGCCAATGCAGGGGACGTGGGTTCGAGCCCTGGTCTGGGAAGATCCCACATGTCGCAGAGCAACTAAGCCTGTGAGCCACAACTACTGAGCCCACATGCTACAGCTACTGAAGCCCGCGTGCCTAGAGCCCGTGCTCTGCAACAAGAGAAGCCACCGCAATGAGAAGCCCGCGCATTGCAACAAAGACCCAACATAGCCAAAAATAAATAAATTCATTAAAAAAATATATATATATATATATAAAATGTGGAGTAAAAAAGAAAAGTGACAGAAAAATAGAGTATCGTACCACTTGTGCAAACTTCAAAGCACCCCAAGCACTGCAGAGGTTTCCCTCGCTGTCTGAAAGTAGAGCTTTTCTTACGAAAACTTTGCTAAGCCAAAATGGCAAAAAGCGAAGAAGCAGCTACCTGAGGACACATCTTGCTAACAGATGCAGAAAAATAAATTGCAATGAAGCACAGATGCTCAGAGATAGTTCAAAGCTATGCCGGCTTGAAGCTGAGGTGCTGCATGTAGTTTCTGGGGAAGGAGCTTGGCAGGGGTGAGCACCGCTTCTATAAGGACTTGCCGCAAAACAAGAGGTGAACGCTGTTTTCGATTTTCATCTTTTATCATAAAAGTGAAAACCTCTTTGATTTCTTACGGTTAGGAAAAACAGATGCTAATGTAGGTCTTTCATAAAAGTAAAGTGGCATAAGGCAAACTTTTGTTTTTTATTTGTTTGTTTTGTTTTTGTTTTTTTGCGGTACGCGGGCCTCTCAGTGCTGTGGCCTCTCCCATTGCGGAGCACAGGCTCCGGATGCGCAGGCTCAGTGACCACGGCTCACGGGCCCAGCCGCTCCGCGGCATGTGGGATCTTCGCGGACCGGGGCACGAACCTGTGTCCCCTGCATCGGCAGGCGGACTCCCAACCACTGCGCCACCAGGGAAGCCCATAAGGCAAACTTTTGAAGAGCAAGGGACACTTGTCTAGTGTTTGTGTGTAGTACCTAGGTATAAAAAGGATTAAAACATGGAGGAGATGAATAACGACTTCATGATAACTATACCTGGGCAAGAGACGGCCTGAAACTTCATCAGAGGGGGCCACACTTTCGCCTCCCTCTCCCCTAGAGCCAAGGGCTTGTACCCACCTGAAGCCCATCCCCCTTCCCATCCTCCTGTCTCACACCAACACGCTGGGATCTGAGATCCCAGGTTTCCCTGCTCAATGGTCCTGAGCCCTCTTCCTGAGCCTGTGTGGCCTTTTCCCCAGGCCCACCTTCTGAAGAAAGGGTCTGGTAGCTGCTCTGGGAGGAAGGGAGGGGACAGGGGACAGGACCTGAAGGCATACGAAGGAGACTTCAGCTGTGTCTAGGAGTGTTAGTTCTTTATAACAATGTACCTAAAGCACGATAAATGACACTTGCTAATTCTGGGGAAGGGTGGTATTTTTGTACAACTCTCTTTATTAATAGTCAACTTACATATAGCATTTATCATGTTTCAAGTACTGTTTTAAGCGATTTGCATAAAAAATGAAAAGGTGTCATTGCTACTCAGTGTTACAGAAAAGGCTAAATAACTTGCCCAAGTCACTCACCATAAAGAGTAGAAGGGGATTTGAACATAGCAGGTCTGGCTCCAAATTCCATGATCTTAGCAACTGCTCTAGGTCTACTTGTCCAAATGCTCAGATTACTTCATTAAAAAAAAAAAAAAGGAGTTAAAATAGCCTGACAACTGCAATACAAAGAAAAATGTAGTAAAATTCCTTCAGAAGGTTCTTAGATGTGTTAGGAGCACAGACAAGGACGGCAGACATGACTTGGGGAAGAAGGCCGTTTCGGCGGTTGGGGAGGGCTCGGCGGAGGGGATGCGGACTTTCGGCCCAGGCCTTGCTGGGCAGTGGCTGCGAGGGCAGGAGAGTGAAATGCCAGGAAGAGGAAACTTCTTTGTGTGGACAGGCACAGATTTAGGAAAGTTAAAGAAGGATTTGAGAATTAGCAAGTCGTGGTGTTTGGCTGTCACATGGGGGGACAACTTGGTGAGGGACATAGGTTGGGATCTTGAAAGGGAACGTGAGAAATGAGTATTTTATTTGGAAACCAAGGCAAGCCCTTGAAGGCAGCACCTCCGAGCTGCTCCGTGGGAAGACAACAGTGCAGCCTGGCTGCAAGGACAGCGGCCGCAGGTGAGGGGCCCCTAGGGTCACTGCGAACAAAGTTGGTTAACAAAGTTGGTGGACGAGGAGAGGAGGCCGTGCCTGTGGGGGGCAGGGGAGGAGGGAGGTGTCAGGAAGCATCCAGTTGTCCCACCATATTTATGGAGCACGTACTAGGTGGTGGCAATATAGAAATGAACAGAACAAAACTTTCTGTCCTCGTGAAACCTGCCTTCTTAGTGGAGGCGGGGGCAAACGTAAGAAAAATAATAAATTTAGTAAACAAAGGGATAAAAATATGCATATGTTAGAGGGTGATAAGCACTTTGCAGACAGATAAAACAGGGAAGGGAGCTGGGGGCTTGCCTGTGTGTGTGTGTGTGTGTGTGTACTGGGGCAGGGGTGGTGGGGAGATGGCCAGGAGGGGTGAGCTGAGGGCACCTTTGAGTAAAGGCCTGAGGAGTGCTGGGTGTTGAGATGATATTGAGAGTCTGAGTCTTGGGGTGGGACCATGGTTACCCCAAAAGAGAGGGCAGAGGAGGAGCTGGGTGGGAGGAGGACAGATTGAGTCTGGGGTCCCAGGGGGCAGTCAATAATATGGACTACACCCTGGAGCTTCTGTACACACAGAAGTCGCTGCTAAGCAGGTGACAGATGAGCTTCAGTAGCTGGGAACAAGGATGATAGAACAGTGAGAACTCTCATTCAGTGAGCCCCTCATGTGTGCCCACCTGCCACCAGGTGTTTTATCCTTCCTAGTACCCAGGATCCTTAGGACATCCCTGCACAGTATTAACTCAGCAGCAAATAAGAACGACAGTAATAAGAGCTAACATGTGAAAGGGCAGACTGTGCGTCGGCAGGCACTTTATGTGTAATAATTCATTCAATCCTCACAGCGACCCCAGGAAGGTATCAGTCTCATTTGACAGATGAGAAGACTGGGCTGGCCCGGTAAGGTGCCCAAGGTCACAGCTGGTGAACGGAGGCAGCCTGGCTCCGGTCCTTGCTCTGGAAGGAGGAAAAGTCAGCCTGCGCTCTACCGGCCTCTCTACTCTCTGAGGAAAGTGAGCTAAGGGTAGAACGCTTTTCAGACGGCTGGGGTGGGGTTCTGGGCAGAAGAGCTGGAGAAATTCTCAGAAGATACGTCTTGACGGGGGAGGCTGGGCCAGGGCAGGGAGGGCGCTGTTAGGAGTGCAGGGTGAACAGCATAGCTGAAGGCTGCAGCCGCGAAGGGGCTTTTAACCCGGCCCGGGGAGGGCATCCGAGTGTGGACATGGACACAGCAGCCTGGACGCGGAGCAGAGGCCAGGACGCCAGATCGCACACAGCTCTGCGGATCTCTGGGAGCGAATAAGGGAGCTAAAAACAACGATTGAAACCAACCAACAAACACCCTTTCTGGGCGATTTCAGGGCCAAGAGCGAAAGCCTTGGCTAAAGAAACCTGTAAGGGGCTGAGGTCCGTTCTCACTTAGAACTCCAGGACTCTGAACAAGACGCCTCACACCCCTGTGGGTTGCCCAGCTGCTCTTTTGAAAAAGTTGGACGCTCTCTGAGATGTCGCCAAAATCTAATCCCCCGTGGTCCTAGCTCTGCAGTCGGTCCACTGCTCTGGGATCCGGCTGCCCGGCCCCAGGGGTGCGCCGGGCGGCTCTGATCACCCAAGGGACGATAACTGGCGGGGTGTGGGGGGAAGGGGGCTCCCCCGGCACGGGCGCGGGACCCGGGGCGCGCGCGTCGTCGGTCCCCTAGGCGGCACCCCGGACCACCTAGAGACCGAGTCCCAGGAGCCTGGAAGTCGCTGGGTGGCCCTGGAACTTTCTTCTCTGGAGCCCGATCCGGGACCGCCCGCAGAACAGGCTGCTGGCAAGGACCAAATGGAGCTCCGCGCCAGGCCGGAGGCTATGCGCGTCACTCGCAGTCCCGGGCCGGGTCCGCGGCGCGCGGTGGCGCTCCGCCAGGCCGCGCCGCCCGCGCCCCGCCGCGCGCCCACCCCGACCCCGCGGCGGCGCCCCGGGGGAGCGCGGCCCGGGCCTCCGCGGGCGCCCCCGGACCGGAAGCGGGTGCGGCGGGCGGGGGCCCCGGGGCCGGAGGAGCGGCGGCCGCTGGCGCGGCGCCCAGGGGCGTGAGGCGGGTGCGCGGGGGAGGCGGTGGGGCGGAGGAGGCGGCCGGCCGGCCCGCGGGTCACTCGGAGGCCCGGGCGGCGGGCGACAGGACGCGCTCGGGGAGTCGGGCGGGCGGGCGGCGCGCACCATGCCCTCCTTCGACGAGGCGCTGCAGCGGGCCGGCGAGTTCGGGCGCTTCCAGCGGCGCGTGTTCCTGCTGCTGTGCCTGACGGGCGTCACCTTCGCCTTCCTCTTCGTCGGCGTGGTCTTCCTGGGCAGCCGGCCCGACCACTACTGGTGCCGCGGGCCGAGCGCCGCCGCGCTGGCCGAGCGCTGCGGCTGGAGCCCCGAGGAGGAGTGGAACCGCACGGCGCCCCCCCACCTCGGCCCCGCGTCCTCTGAGCGCCGCGGCGACGGCCGCTGCCAGCGCTACCTCCTGGAGGCGGCCAACGCCAGCGCCGCCGCCCCGGGCGCGCTCAGCTGCGCCGACCCGCTCGCCGCCTTCCCCAACCGCTCGGCGCCGCTCGTGCCGTGCCGGGGGGGCTGGCGGTACGCCCAGGCCCACTCGACCATCGTCAGCGAGGTAAGGGCCCGGGTCCGCGCCGGGCGCTCCCGCCCCGCCGGCGAAAGCCGGCCGGGAGCGGACGGCGCGCGGAGCCCTCGCGGACGCCGGGAGTCGGTGAAGCCGGCCTCCGGGAAGGTCCGCGGAGGCAGGGAGCTGTCGGTTACCTCTGGGGACCGACCGGGTTCATCCCGCGCTTGAAAGCGTGGTGCTGCGTCGTAACTGCCCTGGCGGTGCCTTTGCTTTCTCTCTCTCTGCTAGTGAGGCAACGGAGTGGTGCTTCGGTTTAGGTGTGAACGAAAACCGCCCTGGAAGCCAAGTGCTAAGATGCTTCGCACACATCTCCTCAGGGATCGAAGCATCCTGTACGATGCTCGTTGACTGTGAGATGTGTGTGCGCAATAGTTGGAAATGACGGATGAACGCGGGTAGAGAACCTCAGTGTCTGGGGCGAGCGACGCTGAGCACGTCCGCGCCAGCTCGTGGTCCCCAGGGGGCGAAGGAAAGGAGAAACCAGCGTTTGAAGGCAGCGCCAACTGTCTGTAGTTGCCCAAATGATTATCTGAAATGCAAAAGTACAAAGGTCGAGGCTTTCCCGGGAGCATGATTTTGGCAAAACTGCTTTGGGGCAAAGAGCAACATTTGAGAGAAGTTGGGAAAGATGAGGTTTTGAATTAAAAAAAAAATTTTTTTTTTCCCTGCTAATAAGTGACAGGAACGCAGCAGAAGAGGCTGTAAGGCATACATAGTGGACACCCCACTTATTGGGGGGGGGTAGCTGCAGGGGTCGGGTGGGGACAGTCCCCACGGTTTTTTGGCTACGTTTGAGCTCTCAGTGCCTTGGGGGTTAGGTGCCCTCACCTTTGGCGGCAGAACTGTTTCTGCGCTGCGCTGGGCTGGCGGTTTGCATCTTCATCTTGGTGAGTTCTGACTTTAGGGACTGCCTCCACTGAGCTTGCAGGGAAGGGATGAGCAGTTTTATTGAACTTTGCTGCAAGCATGGATCAATTTAATTTCTAACAAGGGATTGAATGTGCTCAGGCAAATTGGGAAAGAAAAATGTTTGTCTTTCATTTATTGTCATAAAGAATTTTTAAGCACCTACTTGAATAATGGGGGGAACACTGGCTTCTGAGTTCGCAGTGCCTCTTCTGCCTGTTAATGGTGTTCTTTGGTCTGGTGGTGACCTAGTCTCTCTGAAGCTGGGATTGTAGGTCTTTGAGGTTATGCATGTTCTGTGTGTTAGCACACTGGGTGTGGTCCTCTGCTAAGTGCTTTAGAGATCAAACCCCATGGCAGCCCAGAAAGGCCATGTGTATGGGTGTTTGGGGTACTTTAATTTATACCTAATTTGAGGGTCATGATCGGGACTGCTTTATAAACTGTGGTGGTCTTGTTGTTAGGGGTGTCACTCTTGAAATGGATAAGGTGTGGGCTTGGGTGGGAGAGGGTGTTATCACTGGTATTTCCTTCGAGTTGTATCCATTAGGTGGCCGCTTAGTGCTACTTTCCAGGCAAACCAGAAGACGCTGCTCGGAGAGTAGATGCCTGATTTTTGAAGACGTACAGATCTCAGATGAAGAATCAAATGAACACACACTCCAGTGGGGTTTCCATGAGCAAGCATGATCCATAGACATCAGAGAGGGAGACATAAAAATCTCTAAGTTAGTGTCCAGACAGGTACTTTAAAAGCATTCTGGGGTTCCAGGGTTGTTTCAAGCATTCCAGGGTTATTTCAAAGGAGGGACAGTGGGTCTTATGAAGGTCTAACAGGCACTGTGGAAGGTGGGAGTTCCGGAGACCTGGTCCTGGCACGGTCTCCATCCAGCTGTGTGGCTTGGGTGGATAGCTTAACCCTTCTGGGCTTAGCTTTCTCATCTGTAGTATCAGGGCTTGGATTAAACCCTTTACAGTCCGACCAATGCCATCAGTGTCGTCACTGGATGGCTGTTCTCAGTGTGCTCAGAACAATGATAAAAATCTTCAAGGAAAAGTAAAGTGCTGTTCCGAATGCTCCCTTAAGGCCTCTGACAAGTTTTGGAAGTATATTGGAGAGAGGTTTTTTTGTTGTTGTTCTAAATTGTTTGCTTCTTCTGGTTTGTTGTTTTAATGTTTTGATTCTTGAGAGGAAACCCTCCATCTGTTCAGGAAGCTCAGCATCTAGAACAACTCCTTCCCTCGCAGAGTTCTGCACAGCTAATATGTTACTGTCTTTGGTTTTGCATATGATCCAATTAGTGTTTGTTCTTTCATATGCTGTTAGCGTGACCCATCTCAGTGTGTTTTCAGAGACTTGAGACCTAACATATGAGTCACGGAAAGGGGGTGACTTGGGAGACTTCAGAACGCGGAAGGGGAGACCAGATTCCAGAATGGCAACATACGGCTGTTATATTTAATCCTTGCGCCATTGCTGGGGAGACAGCATTGTCCCGGCTTTTAGAATAGGAACCTGAGGCAGGAGATGCGAAGGGACCCACTAGCGTCCCAGACCTTTTGTGTAGCCAAGGTGGGTTCAGATCCGGGGGTCTTGATTGTGAATCCGTCTCCTTTCCTCCAGGCAGTGCTCTAAGTCCTTGAAACAGGTCCACACAGCATGATACCAGATCACTCACACTTTAGAACCTGCAAGAAATCTAATTGAACCTTCCTGTTTACTTAGTTACTATCCTGGTCCTCTGGCCAGCGTGTCATTTTATTTCATTTCACGGTCCGGAACACGATCCGCTGCAGATGAGAGGCAGTCTGTACTCTCGGTGTGAGTGTTGCAGAATGGGCACTTAAACCTCATCCACCCTTTTTTCGTCTTACAAAGAGAAAACAGCGCCAAGGAGTTAAGTCAGAAGTCAATGCGAAGTCAGGGCCCTTTCAGTCCAGCTCCCCCTCTGGTTTCTCCTGCTAAAGGGGATGCAGTGGATTTTTCACCTACATTTAATGACCTCAGCACAGACTTTTCTAACGTCTGAATCTCAGCCCTATGTGGTTGTCAGACATTGGGCAGAAGAAAGCATGATGTGGTGCAGAGAAGTCCAAGCCCTTACCACCCAGATGTTTCAATTCATTGCCCAGGGAGTGAGACTCTGAAATTAATGTTAAGACTTTGAAATGCTTGCTTGCGTACCATGGATGGGGAGATAAAAAAGCTCCTCTCTCACTAGGAACCAGGCCTCAGAGCACCATTAAAAATAGACCGAATTGCCCTTTCTAGATAATTTTTCTCCCACACACAAAAAATGAAAGTCCATTTGAGGGAAGTGGCTGACCCATTGAAGAATGCGGAGGCTGCTTCGATCTCTGGGGCTGTCCCACTGCTTCTCATGTCTCTGCTTTGCTTCCTGCATGTCCAACCCACAACAGGAGGCCAACCCCAGACATTGTGTCATCAGCATCTGGTCCCTACTATTTGCTAAGCATGGAAACACACCGCCATGAATACTGGAGAAAGGAGTTCAGCCAGGCCCAAGTTTTGTTCTGGGCTGAGTCTCTGATTTGCTCTGAGCACTTGAGAAAGATCTTACTTTTATATTATTTTTATTTTTAATATTATTTGTGCTTTCCCTGGTTTTTGCTGAATCAACCTCACTAAGAGAACATCTGTTTTATTATTACTTCAAAGGACCAACTATGGTATTGTTCATTTTCTATTTCATTAGTTTGTCCTCTTTTTTTTTTAGTTTGCATTAGTTTTTTGAAGTATAGCTCAAAAAAAATTAGTTTATTTTATTGAAGTATAGTTGATTTACAGTGTTGTGTTAATTTCTGCTGTACAGCAAAGTGATTCAGTTATACATATATACATTCTTTTTCATATTCTTTTCCATTATGGTTTATCACAGGATATTGAATATAGTTCCCTGTGCTATACAGTAGGACCTTGTTTATCTTCCTGTTTATTATTTGTTCTGGTTTTTTGGATTTACTATGGGTGTGCTTTTTTTCCAATTTAAGTTAGCCGCTTAAGCTCAATTCTTTCCTGCCTTTCTTCTTTTCTAGTATAAATGTTTAAAGCTATAGATTTCCTTCTGTGTACCTTTTTTTGACTATACCCAGCAAGTTTTGAAATGCAGGTTTTAGTTATTATTCCATTCTTGGTTTTTTTTTTTTTTTTTTTTGCGGTACGCAGGCCTCTCACTGTTGTGGCCTCTGCCATTGCGGAGCACAGGCTCCGGACGCGCAGGCTCAGCGGCCATGGCTCACGGGCCCAGCCGCTCCGCGGCATGTGGGATCTTCCCAGACCAGGGCACGATCCCGTGTCCCCTGCATCGGCAGGCGGACTCTCAACCACTGCGCCACCAGGGAAGCCCCATTCTTGGTATTTTTAATCTCCATTATTTCCTCTTTGACCCATGATTTATTTAGATATTGGTTTAAAATTTTTAAACATACATTGATTTTTAATCTTTTAATTGTTCTAATTTAACCTTGGAGTGGTAAGAGAAAGTGATCTGGATGATACTGATTCTTTTTTTTTTTATAATATTTGGCTTTATTTTCTAAGTATTCTATTGACCTTTTTATTTTTACCATTTACTTTTTAAGTCTCTCTCTTTTTTTTAATTTTATTTTTGGCTGTGTTGGGTCTTTGTTGCTGCTCGCAGGCTTTCTGTAGTTGAGGAGAGCAGGGGCTACTCTTCATTGTGGTGTGCGGGCCTCTCATTGCAGTGGCTTCTCATTGCGGAGCACAGGCTGTATGCGCGCGGGCTTCAGTAGTTATGGTGTGCAGGCTTCAGTAGTTGCGGCACACGGGCTCAGTAGTTGTGGCACGTGGGCTCTAGAGCGCAGGCTCAATAGTTGTTGTGCATAGGCTTAGTTGCTCCGCAGCACGTGGGCTCTTCCCGGACCAGGGATCGAACCCGTGTCGCCTACATTGGCAGGTGGATTCTTATCCACTGTACCACCAGGGAAGTCCCTGATACTGATTCTTTGAATTTTATTGGAACTTTCTTTTTGGCCTTCTAGGAGGTCAATTTTTATAAACATTCCATACATGCTTGAGAAGAGTGTGCAGTCTTTAGCTATTGGGTGTAGGGTTTTATAGATAGATGTCCAATATTTGAAGCTTGTCAGTTGTGTTGTTACAATATTCTATATTTTAATTAACTTTCCATCTGCTTGGTCTAGCAAGCATAGAGAGTATTGAAATTTACCATTATGGTGGGGGGTTTGTCATTTTCTCCCTATATTTCCAGCAGATTTTAAAAGTTGTACACATGAGATTGGATGCATGTACATACAAATTTAGAATTTTTAAAAATCTACATAGCGAATTGAACCTTTTATTATAGTGTTGGTACTCTGTCTAAAATCCATGATGTATATTGTCCCGAGGTCTACTTTGTATAATATTATTTAGCTACTCCAACTTTCTTTTGGTTAATATTTGCCTGCTATACGTTTTGTTATCCTTTACTTTCAAACTTCCTATATTCTAATAATTTAGATGGGTTTCTTATAAAGTGCATATAACTTGATTTTGCATTTAACTACTATGCTTAGCCTATTCACCATTTCTTGTGGTAATTGGTATATTGGGGCTTATTATACCACTTTTTTCTTTGTCTTGCTCTTTTTATGTTTTTTCCCTTCCTTTAAAAAATGATTTTAAATTTGTTTCTCTTATTCTATTTACTCCTTCCTTTATTTGTTTGGAATTTAGATTTTTTCCCCCCGCTTTTCTACCTTTTTTTTTTTTTGGAAGTATAGTCGATTTACAATGTTGTGCTAGTTTCAGGTGTACAGCAAAGTGATTCATTATATATATATATTTTTCAGATTCTTTTCCATTATAGTTTATTACAAAACATTGAATATAGTTCCCTGTGCTATATCGTAGGTCCTTGTTGTGGAATTTAGATTCTTTATTTCAATTCTTTTAGTGGTTACTCCTGAAATTTTGCTAAGTTTACTTAAAAAAACCTAAATTTAATACTCCAACCTCCTCCTAAACAATTTAAGATCTTAAACACTTTCATTCAGTCACTTCTCCTGTATTAGAGGCATTAATAGCCCATATTCTAGGTCTGTTCCTTTACTGTTAATTTATGGGTTTTGTGTAAATCCTGTATGCTTGGGTTTATACTTACACTTTATCTACTCATTATTCCATACCCTTTCTCTTTTCCCCCCTTCCTTTCATATAGATCTTTAACATTTTTTCTTTAGTGTGTATCTCTAGGTGGTAAATGTTCTCAGTTTTTGTTTATATGGAAATGTCTTTATTTCACCATTATTCTTTAAGATTTTCTTTTGATGTGGACCATTTTTTAAGTCTTTATTGAATTTGTTACAATAGTGCTTCTGTTCTATGTTTTGGTTTTTTGGCCGCGAGGTATGTGGGATCCTAGCTCCCTGACCAGGGATTGAACCTGCCTCCCCTTCATTGGAAGGTGAAGTCTTAACCACTGGACTGCCAGGGACGTCCCCGCTATTATTCTTGAAAGATAGTTGTGCTAGGTAAATAGTTCTATGTTGCCAATTATTTTTCCTTAACCCTTTGAAGATGTTAGTTCTGCCTTGTAGCTCTCATTTTACTTTTGAAAAATCTGTCGTCAGTTTAACTGTCTTTTTCTCTTGGGTTGTGTCTAGATGGGTATTTCTTCTTTTTTTTTTTTTGTGGGTATTTCTTTTATTTATCCAGCTTGGTTTGCATTGCCTCTATAGGGTGTCTGACATATAGTAGGCACTCAATAAACAGCTGTTGAATGAACCAGTTGCGTTTCCTTTCCACTGTGAATTTTGGTTCTTTGGTAGGTTCTGGAAACTTCTCAGCCATTATCTTTTCATTTTCTGCTCTCTATTCTTTCCTTCTGAGATTCTACTTGGACATAAGTTGGACCTTCTTTTTCTGTCCTTCATGAGTCTTAACCTCTCTCTCGTATTTCTCATTTCAATATCTATATGATAGTTAAGATATTTTCTCAGACCTGTCTTCCAGATCACAATGTTTCTATTCAGCAGTATCAAGTCTGCTGTTTAATCCATTCATTGAAGTTTTAATTTCAGCAATTATCTTTTTCATTTATCAAAGTTATATTTGTTATCTTTCAGATATCTCTGGTCATTTATTGGTAGTCTCTTATTTTTTGCTCATTCTTGTGTTTCCATTTTTCAGTTTCTTTAAGGGTTTTACGTATGATTACTCTATATTTTATATCTGGTAATTACACTGCCTGAAGCCCTTGGTGTTTTGAATCTCTTATTTGTTGTTTGTTATGTGTTTGGCACTTGTTTGTTACATGTTGGTTGTGAGTTCCCAGCTGGTTGAGTGTCTCTGTGGGAAACCTGGCTGCCTGCAGAGAGGATTTGCACTTGCTTCTCTCTGAGCTTGGACACCCACGATCTGGAATCATTTTCTTCCTTCCAGACTTCCTGGTGCATCTACAACTGCTGAATCTGTCATTGTTGTTTGTTTTTATTAGAGGTGTATGATTTCCCCTTACTTTCTGAAACACCAACAATTCAACAAAAATTATGTTTTATGCTAAATCTCATTTTTTCAACAGGAGTCCCTTAAAATAACTAGTCCTTTCTGCTGATGACAAAAGTGTATTAATAGTTTAACAGATTTTTTTTTAATGGAGTGAAAGCAAGACCTTAATGAGTGAGCAGTCACCCCACTAGGTGTCTGCTACTTGGTGTTGGCAGCAGGATGACCAGGCAGATCCATGCAGTGATGTGTGTATGAACCCCAGAGCCAAAAGGAACGAGACTATGAAAAAGCATCACCTGCTTCTTTCTGGCAACTGATTTAATAGATTATCAGCTACAGATCAATTAAAATTTCTTTAGCATTTGTTATATGCTAGGCACTGGGCTAGGCTGGTAATACAAAGGTAGATAAAATTGTCTGATGAGTTCTGGCAGAGAGACTTGCCCCGAGACAGTAATGTACTGAGAGTGGTAACAGGTGTGGTGAAGGGATGCCGTCTTATGATTGACTGGGGGTGAATCAAAGCAGAGTGTGCACTGACCTTGACCTCAGCCCCAGTGGAGAAGGAGGAGTCCAAGAGGAATATATGAGGAAAAGGATGTTCTATTCCCACATTCTCTCATCTTCAACATCATTTATTTGTAGCCATTTATTGACTGCCCTCTGGAGCAGTGGTTGATGTGTATTCCTGTGACCCACCCACACAGACATGGAATCAAAAGATCAGGGTGGGGTTCAGGAATCTTTGTTGTTCACAAGCGTGTAAAGCCCCTGCAGGCGGTCCCTAGACTACACCTGAGGAGTGTGACAAGATCATCACAAGTGGAACAGCCCATGTGTGGGTGAAGCAAGTACCACCTCCCCCAAACACACCCTGCAGACCTTGGGATGGAAGCCTCGTCCCTTTACCCAAGACAGGAGTCCCACATTTTTCTTTAAGATGAGAAGACAGCCCTCAGAATGGGAGAAAATATTTGCAAACGAATCAACAGACAAAGGATTAATCTCCAAAATATATAAACAGTTCATGCAGCTCAATATTAAAAAAAAAACCCAATCCAAAAATGGGCAGAAGATCTAAACAGACATTTCTCCAAAGAAGACATCCAGATGGCCAAGAGGCACATGAAAAGCTGCTCAACATCACTAATCATTAGAGAAATGCAAATCACAACTACAATGAGGTACACCTCACACCAGTCAGAAGGGGCATCATCAGAAAATCTACAAACAACAAATGCTGGAGAGGGTGTGGAGAAAAGGGAACTTTCTTGCCCTGTTGGTGGGAATGTAAATTGATATAGCCACTATGGAGAACAGTATGGAGGTTCCTTAAAAAACTAAAAATAGAATTACCATATGATCCAGCAATCCCACTACTGGGCATATACCCAGAGAAAACCATAATTCAGAAAGACACGTGCACCTGTACTTTTCCTCTGGGACACACAGCTAGGTTGTGTTTCCCAATGTCCCTTGCAGCTGGTGGGGGGCGGTCCTGTGATGTGTTCTGGTCAGTGATGTTGGGAGAAGCAACACACCTGGAGCCAGAATAACGTTTCTCCTCGCAATCCCCCTACTTGCTTCCTTCCCTCATCTGCCGGCAGAGAGTCCTGAAGACCCCAAAGACAGCAAAGCCCTTAGCTGGAAGATCGGGGCTTGAAGCCTGCAGGGAGGGCACCCCCATCTTCCTCCCCTCCACCTCCTCTGCATGGGAACGTGAAATTAATGAAAAATAAACTTTCTTGTGTTAAACGGCTGAGATTTGGGGGGGTTTGTTACAGCTCTTACTGTGAGCCTACCCTGACAAATACACATTTTGGTGTGTTTCCTGGAGGCTACAGGCACCTGATGAAATGGTAGGGAAGCTGGTTCCATCGAGATAGTCCTCCCCTTGGTCTGCGCACAAGGTCACCATGACCTTGCCTGAGGCCCCTACGGGTCCCTGTCTTCTGCAGGCACCCTGCTGCAGCCCTTCCAGGGCATGCCTGGCTGTCCTCCCTGGGCAGTGAGCGTGCTGTTTCCTCTTCTCCAAATACCTTTCCTCTTTCTTCTTGAGGATGTTCCATTTTTTTTCCCCTAAAGATGCAGCTAAGAGTTACCTATTCCAGAAATACCTTCCCTGTCCCAACTCTGGGGGTCTGCTTTCCTTCGTCTGCCCAGCCACCCTTTCTTTTTTTTTTTTTTGTGGTACGCGGGCCTCTCACTGTTGTGGCCTCTCCCGTTGCAGAGCACAGGCTCCGGACGCGCAGGCTCAGCGGCCATGGCTCACGGGCCCAGCCACTCCGCGGCATGTGGGATCTTCCCGGACCGGGGCACGAACCCGTGTCCCCTGCATCGGCAGGCGGACTCTCAACCACTGCGCCACCAGGGAAGCCCCCAGCCACCCTCTCTGTGTGCTGAGCCTATTACCTTCCTCATCAGACTGCAGCTTTCTTTCTTTTTTTTTTTTTTCAGTGTAAACCCCAACACAAATACACCAACATGATTTCGTGCACTTAGAGGGGAAACGTTTCTTGGTTAAGTGGAAAATTGTGCAGATGCCTTCCGGAAGACCTTCATTCTAAGCAGCTTTATAGTGAAACATGATATTTAGAAGTCTGGACCTTCTTTCTTCCATTTGCTGTAATCTACATTCACTGAGTAGAACTTGTACTGATCATTGGGACCCAGTGGGTTCCAGGGTTCTGGGTTATTCTTTCTGTCCCGGCTGACATCTGGATTGAACAAATGCCAGGCGCAGGTGTACAGCGCTGCGCCAGTACCTCGTGCTCCAATAAATACAAAGAGGGGGATCAAACTAGAATGCTTCTTGGCCTGACCGATGATCAGGCAGAGCGTGGTTGCGACAGAGGCCTTGAGTCCAAATGGAGAGAAAAACAAACCTGCAAGGCCCGAGACTAAATGCCTCCGCGCCGCGGAGGAGTGGACGTCCAGGGTCACCCAGGACCTAGACTGCAGCTTTCTTGGGGGCAGAGACGGTTCAGTATATCTTTGTGATGAAATCACATGGCATTTAATAAATCCCGTGATTAAATTAATGAGTGAACGGGAAAGGGATTGAGTGAAATATTTGACCCCTTTTATAACTGGCTCAGCCAACCCTGAAATTGACCTTCGGAGACTCTAACAAGCTCTTTCCCCCTCAACAGTGCTGCTTTAGTTTTGCATTAATTCTGTATATTAATTTAGAGAAAATGGCCATTTTAACAATTCTGATTTTTTGAACATGGTGTATTTGATGTAATTTGAACGTGATGTGTTGCGGCATTTTCTTAGGCGTAATTCAGTCTCTCTCACAGTGTTTTGTAGTTTTCAGTATGGAGGTGTTACAGAAATTTCACAGGTTTTATTCTTAGGTGTCTGTTTTATTGATAACCTTGTACAGTGTTGCTTCTTCATAACTTAGCCAGCAAGGGCTTTTCTTCCTCCCCTTCACACCAACGGGCTCTGACAGATCACTGGGGGGGGCACGGCCACGGCCCTGCAGAAAGTGGCTCTAGGCCTCTGGAGCAGGGGGACAGCCGCCACCGCCCGACCCCTGTCTACATGGGGACTCTGTCGTCCTCAGATCCTAATTGGGGGATGCGACCTGGAACGTGAAAGGGAAGGAGCCGGACGGCTGGCTCTTTGGGGCCATTATTTTTATGTGCTGACGTCCATTGTGCAGAAAAGGCCTTTCTCAGCTGTCCTGGCACTTTTGGCCGCGTCTGTGTCATCAGCCGAGCTGGGCTCCGGGAGCAGCAGGGCACAGGTGCAGGGCACAGGTCAGCGAGGGGCACATGGGCGCCTGGCTGGCAGCAGTTCAAGGGTGCAGTACTGAGCCCTCCAAGGCCATTGGGGGCGGGGTGGGGAGACACTGCCTACATTTCAAAACAAACTAAAACCTCTCCAATTTTTCCTCATTTTTTTTCTTAAACTATAACCAAGAAAGGAAGTTTATTTCTATTCTGTGAGGAAATAGCAAAGTTCCTTAAGGTTCTTGGTGTAGCTTTCTAGAATGGTAATGACACAAGCATGGCCAATGACAGTTAATGCCTTTTTATGTGGGTGAGAGATCAGCAACGCGGCTGTTTAAGGATTGCTGTGCTCTAACTTTTCTGTGCTTGTAACAAAGCAAAGTAACTTCGGGGCTGGTGCTTGTGTAACACTAGCGGAAAACCACGAGGGATGCAGTGTAGGGGCTCATACGAAGGTGAATAAATAAATGTGATTAAAAAGAAAAAAATCTTGCGTTTAAATTGTATGGCTAGTACGGGCCCAGCCAAGCACGTCCCTCAAAGTGTGTGACCGATTTAGAATTTAACTTTAAAAGCTGTGTTCAGGGAAATTAAAAATGAAAGTCAGAAAATGAGTGTGGTGATTACCGTTGAATATTTTCCGAAAGCTTGGATCCTAGTCTCCGATTAATCAGTGAAGCAGACGTTGTAGTGGAAAGGGTGCTGATCCGAGATGTGGGACCCCTGGCACAGGTCGCTATGAGTGACTGGGAGTGACAGGGAACATCCCTGGACCACTGTTTCCTTATCTGAGTGGAGTAGTCAACTGTCAATGGATTTCCAAGGTTCCTCTACCTCTGTCATTCTGCAGCCAAGTTCATTTTCAGGTATTTAATTCCTGACCCTGAACTTGGGGTTACCATATCCATACAACAGTGGGAAAGTGGCTTGGGATGAAGCTAGCTTAAAAGCTGGAGGTGTTCAGTTCCGGAAATCAGGATGGATTCTTCCCCAGGACACCTTACTTCCTGGCGGGCGTGCTGTGAACCGTGTGGACAGAGGAGAGGGTGATGGCACGGGTGTGGCCACATTCTAGAGCAGGTGCCCGTCCCCGCCCTCTGTAGCATCTGCTGTACACCCTAGAGTTTCATGGGGAATCTGAGGAGGGGACACGCCCTGGGCCACCTACACAGTGGAAACCACCCGAGGGAGGCAGGATGGGGACAAGCTTGGACTTCAGAAACGAAGGTGATTATTCTGCTGTGAAACCCAGTCTTCTGAGACAGGGGACCTCCCTGTTGGAGGGTTATAGGCCAGAGCAGGAGAGATGAGCAAGTGACAGGTGAGGCTCTGGATTTGCGTTTTAATGGCCACCACTGGGACCAGAAAGTTGAGACACTCATGAGGAAATACAAACCGGAGCCTCACAAGCCTGTCCACACTCACCCGCTCTGGCCTCAGTTATCTGATTATTAACAATTTAACATTAAACTTAACATTTAACTTAAGTGTCAAGACATTTAAGTATTTGAAAGTAATTCTGACAAGACTGTGTCTGTTTAGGGAGTATATAACCTTTCTTTTATGGGTTTTCTTGTTAACTTGTGTTGTATTGATTGGTCATAAAATCTACAAATAAGTGTGGGAGACTGTGTTTTCTTGTTTCTTAGAAAATAGTTCAGGGAGGAAATTTGGAGGCTTCAAATAAGGTGAGAAGTGAGACACGTGCCTCCTGACCGGTGATTCTGGTTCCTGTGCAGGAAACCGCAAACCATCTGTCTTGCTCTCCTCCCCCAAATGATGGGAGACATTTTCCTCTTGGGTGGATGTCAGCTATTTTAGCAGTTGTTGGAATCTAACTGTTTAATTTTTCTTGGCTTCATAATGCAGACATGAGAGTTTCACTTGTCAGACGAATTTGTATATCATTGCCTGGAATGCAGTTTTATTTTTTATGCAGTGAAAAGTTAATTTTCTTACTGCCTGTATAACACGGGGGCAGCTTTGGTAAAATGGTGATTTTCTATGAAATGCCTTCAGCACAGCGGTGTCCAGTGTGAGAGACCCAAGTGAGGCCATCCTAGTCGGACGGAGCTAGGGCCGCCGCAGGCCCTGCTGCCCAGAGGAAAGAACATTGCCTTGATTCTTAGGACAGGGGGACCTGTGAGACAGTTTGGTATTGGTGACTTCTGAGGGCTTTGAAAACTTTTGCCGTTGGTGTTGTGAAGTCTCCAGAGCCCACCTCCTCAGGGGGCTGGGGGTACTGCGCCCCTTCTGAGAGATGACAGAGCATCCGTTGTCTGGACGGCGCTCATGTGAAGCGGGTGAACCCACTCCCAGGTGTGTGATGAAGGCGTCCCCCTGGAGAACAGCAAACACCCTCTCATCATCCTGTCTGCTCGATAGCGTCACGTCTCAGATGCCTTTCCCAGAGGTGGCTTATGCCCCTCGGACGCACAGGGTGGCTCTGATTTCACGGGCTTCTGCCAGCTGGAAGCGTCGTGCGGCCGCCGACAGCACAAGATGAAAGACGACATGTGTGTCTCTTGCCCCCAGGGAGGGATGCTGTAAGCTGATGCCTGTCAGACATAAACAGAGGGGCCTAGGCACCAGAACCTCTTATTCTGAAGATTGATGATAGCACATTTATGGGAATCCAAGGACCGTGGAGAAGACAGTGTGGGCTTTTAATATGGATAATTCTTTAAGAGCAATGCTTTGGAGACATTTATTGAGAGATGAGTGCCCTTTCATTGCCCTCAGATGAGGGTTTCAAAGCAAACCCTCATAGGGAGGTCACGTGGACAATTGACAGCCTTAAGTATCCAGGGCAGAGGAGAAAATTAAATGGAAAGTAATTAATATTAATTTGGCATCGACTTCAAAAAAATCAAATAAAGAGATAAATTTCAGAGTTTCTGTAGTGTAAAGGAAATTGTTCCAAGAACCTTTCCCACAGAGAATCTTGCTCTTTCTGTGTCTCAGCTACTTGGTAATAATGGTAATAACACCTTTACCTAAGGCCTCCATTTGTCCGCCAGCCAGCATCCCTGTCAGATGGCTGCGCTCCCCTATCCAGTGTGTATGTCTATAGGGCACTTCCAGAAGAATTTTAAATCAAACCAAGTGCATTACAGAACAAAATAAAACCACCTATGTCTTTATCCACTATATAGATAATTAGATAATGACCTTGATTGTTGCAAAGTACCGTGAAGAAATGATCAACTTGTAGATAACTCGTTCATTGTGCCTATCTGTAAGACGAGTGAGTGGCTAAGAACACAGGATTACTAGTTGTGTGAACACGGGCAGATTTCTTAGATTGAGACTGTTCCGAGCTCAGGTTCTTACCGAAGGGGAATAATCGCTGCTGGGTGGAGCTGATGGGAAGCTTATGTACGTAACGCATGCAAAGTGCATATCCAGTTGTCTGCCCAACCTAAGTGCTACGTGACTGGTGATATTGCCGTTGTTGGTCACAGATATTGTGGAAGTCCACTCAGAGAGGCAGCTTGGGTCTGGGAATTAGGGGCAAACCCCTAGAAGCTTTTGTTGGGCAGAACACTGAGATTCCAGCCCCAAGGGACATGGCAGGGATCACCTCCCTAGAGCTGGTACATCTGCAGCCCAGTAATAAAGACTAAGAAAAGACCCAGAATAGATTCTCACAGCTACAAGCTTTGGCAGGAAGTCCCGAGCTTCCATTTCTTCACCCCCCTCGGGCCCCTATGGATCTGGGCGGGGTTACGGTCCACAGTTGCTCAGAGGCAGACTGACAGTTCTGCCCACTGCCTCCTCTCCAGCCCCAGTTTGATTGAGAGATTGTGAAAAGAACTAAAACATCATTCTAACGTGAAGCTGCCTCCATTGCATATTTTATTCACAAGCACAAGAAATCCTTCAGTAAATCTGGAAAGCAAAAGTTTCTCTAAAGATGCTGTGGTTAGAACACCACCGACGTGGCTCACGCCTATGTTCTAGTTGGGTCAGTTACACAAATTTGCTTCACATTTTGGGGCAGTTTGCAATGGCCATATCATGTCACAGTTTGCTTGGCCTGTCATGAGAATCTGGCCTTAGAGAAAAGAGCGAAAGACTCCCCTCTGCCTCTGAAATCTATGAAATGAACACAGGGCAGTGATGGTGGGGCAGGAATTATGAATATTGAGATTCGGTTTGGGGTTGAGATAAATTTGGGCTTAGTTGTTCTATGCATTAAGCAACCCAGTTCTCGTGACACTGAATAGACACTACAGTGTAATCCATGAAAGTAGCTCAATACCCAGTAGGCACAGAAAGCCATACTATAATATACTACATGTAACCTGTTATTGACACACTTTCCTGCTTAGAAACCTGACTGTCTTTTTAATTACCGGATGACATTTAAACATAATGTTTTATGTTTTAACTAGCTAAACTATTTAAAACATAATGAACTCATTTAATCGTCACACACGCTGTGAGGCCTGGGCTGTTATCCCTGTTTTGTAGAGAAGGAAAGGAAGGTGCAGAGAGATTAAGTAATTTGCCCCAAGTCAGGCGTTACAGGATGGAAGAATTGGAAAAGATATTTTTGATGTCTGAACCAACAAGAGATTAATTGATAGCTCTAGAATATGAAAGGGACTTCCATAAATCACCAAGGAAAAGATAGCAAGCCTTGTAGCAAAATTGACAAAGGATGTAGACAGTTTTCATGAAAGGAAACCCAAAAGGCCATTCAGCATAGGAAGCCCATGCAGATTCATCATCAGAGAAATGCAGATACAAACAAGATAGTACCTTACCCTTGTTAGGCTGGTTAGAAACCAAAAAGCCCCGTGGTACCAACTGTTGGTAGATTTCAGATCTACTGCTGGAGGGCAGGTGGAGCTGTTCTCAAGAACAATCTGAAACTACTGATACAAATTAGGTGTCTACAAACATATACTGTGACACAGCAATTCCACTCCCATGCGTGAGTCCCAAAGTAACATCTCAAATCTATCAGGAGGCAGGTATGTTCACTGCAGCGTTATTTGGGCAGCAAGGAGTTGGAGACAAACCTACGCATACGTTGACTTTCAAAGGTGTTTTGTTGTATACTGAAATTTAACAAAAAGAGGCTGAACAAGCATCAGGAAAGTTGTGCGTTTTACATGAAATTAAAAATATGTAGATTCTGCAAGAATGCAAACAAAAGATATACCTTGACACATCAGGATGGTTCATTTGTGGGGATGGGATGGGAGTAGGAATAGGGACAAAATAGAATAAATAAAATAAGATACGGGTCTTTTATAACCAATGATTATAATACGTTATAGTTAACCCAACCTTCTGCCCTTGAGGTTCAGAAGAGACAAAGGGGTAAAAGGAAGGAAATGGATTTTTCTACCCAAGACACTTAATGGGTCTTGCAAGATGCCTTAGAAATTACCCCAGGCCCTGGCCTATTGAATGAATTGACCTATAACCTAGAAATGTAGTTAGGATCTAGGTTAGTGGATTTCAGACTGTTTTGGTGACCCTAGACATTGCAACGCCTGCCCCCTTCAGGAAAGTAATCTTACTTTTATCAGTTTTATTTTGGTGTTAAGATTCTGTTTTTTTAAAAAATTCTTTTCTGTTTTGTTTTTAAGAGGGGAAATAGAGTTCCGCTTCTAAAATAATGTTTGAAAAGATACAGGATCAATATTCCCCAGGATCCCTTCCAGATCCAAAATTCTATATTTTAATCAAAACAACCAACTTAACAAAAATGTTTTCAAGCTCAAAAGTTGGAGTGTCAGCATCCCTTATGATTATATATAAGATACTTTCTTGGGAAGGTGTTGGGAGCGTCTTTTCCTGAGTCTTGTTCAGCTTCTTTGTGTTAAATTTCAGTACACAACCAAACATCTTTGAAAGTCAAAGTATGAGTAGATTTGTACTTTAGAGACTGAATGCATCTGATGGTACTGAGCCTGCAGATTTCTTTATCCTCTTGTGACGGCTGACCTGAGACTTCCCCAGAGCTGTCCGCCTGTGGGAATCAGAGGCCGCACTGCTGAAGGTCGGTAGACATGACGATTTCACCTGGGGATGCTGTGTCCTCGGATGCAGACCACTGACTGAGGTGTGGATGGAGGCCTTTCCTGAGCATGTCACATGGAAGATGTCTCTCAGTTTCCATCTCAAAAGTCTCCTATAAAATGTCATCATTCAATCATCAAGTCCAGTAATGCATTCCCAGTATTGCCTTCTAGTTAATCCATAGCTTTTATTATGTTTTTATGTGATCTCAGATAGAGAATTTCAGGCATCACTTTTGCCTTCAGTGATCATATAATCTTCCTAGTTAGGAAGACGAGGGGGCAGATACTGTTCAGAACCTTCTGGGGGACTAGGTTCTGGAAGTCATGACTAGATAACTCTGCAAGTCATCCTGAAACGAGATGCTTTGATCCGTCATCTCTTTCTTTTTTACTGTGCCCTTTTCCCACTGTCCTTTGGTTCTCCAGGGAGGAACTGTCTTCATCTGAGTTCCCCACACAGCAGAGCCTGAGACAGGGCGTATGTGCTAGTTTACGTCTCTGGGCAGCCAGGGCGTAGAAGCGGGGGCAGGGAGGTGAGGTCGGGGAGAAGGGAGTGGACCCCTCACCGCTGCATCCTCTAAGCCCCTGTGCAACTGACCCCCGAGAAGCTGAGTAGAGGGTGGAGGACAGAGCTGGGGAGGGAAAAGGGAGGAAGAACATTCCCTGGGTTCTGCCTCCTCGGGGTCAGATGTTCCCTCCCAGGCATTAACTCCCTCACGCTTTCAGCTGGAGCCCAGAGGCGGAGCCCAGAGGCGCAGGAGGCCAGCAGCTGGGAGGGGCCTGCATCAGGTGATCAGAGCTCCCATGGGCCAGCTTAGGAGGCAGGTGGCGCCTAGAAGACCCGAGGGGGCAGGGAGAATGCGACATGGGACCAACAGATCGTTAGCTCCTGCCCAGACTCTGTCCCGAAACCTTAGCAGGGCCACGCCCAGTGGCTTTCTGCCTCCCTGTTTCCACACATCTGCACGCCCCCACTTTTGGTTCACCCTTATGTCAGACTCCCTATGCCCACCCCCTCCCTGTGCCCTTGCAAGGGGGCTGCCTTGCATCCCCCCTTTGTCTGCGGAGTTTCCACCTTATGGTACCGTGCTCTGCATGCCAGCCACCACTTTCGTCTTCTGCTTGCTGGTCTCTTAGGGTGACCAGCTGTCCCAGCTTGCCTGGCATTGAGTGGGTTCCCTGTGACTGAGGACTTTCAATGCTAAACCTGGGAGAAACCCCGGCAGACCAGGACAGTGGGTCATCCCGAGCACTCCACAGGTAGAAAGAATGCTTCACAAGATGTATAATAATAAAGAGCTGTGAACAACGCAGATGTGTAATATGGTTAAATAAACAGAATGTACCCACTCGATACAATATGACAGGGATGATAAAACTGGATTGACAGATAATAATGTAGAAATGTTTATGATGCAATTATAAGTTAAAACAAGAGGCTGAGATAACAGTGTGTGCATATTACATGATTTCAGTCATATACTTAAAAACCTCTGCATGGCAAATTGACGATTGAAAGTAGGGACTGCTACACAGAGATCTTGAAGGAGAGAGCTTGCCGTTACGGCCGCTTACACTTTTCTCTTAACTAATCGAGATATTCTTTTGCCAAAGACAGTGCTAACGTAGCGATAAAGCTGAATTAACTTATGGTCGTGCTACATTAAAAACTGACGAGGAGAATGCATGCAGAGTGTTCAAAGGAGCTATAGTTATTTTGTTTAGCAAGTCAAACCTGGAAATGAAAGCATGCAAATGACAGTGGGTTTTCAGCAAAGGAAGAGGCACCAGATTCCTTCTCAGCAAGGCCCACGAGAGAGAAAGGCTGTGAAAGCTTCTAGTTAGTGAAAGAACTTTATTGATGATCTCTTACCCAAAGTTGCTTTACTAGTTGTTTACTAGTTGCTTATGTGAATGAAAAGACTCTCAGAAAAGAGGAGGCCTGTTCAGAGAAGACAGCTTGGGGGAGAATAAAAGCCTCTGGCATCAAACTCACTCAGCCTGGAAACTGTCATAAGATGACAGAAGGACTTTCCTTCGCTCAGCGCAGGATCAGAAAGCGAAGCGGGTGAAGTGGATTCGTGAAGCCTATAATTGCCTCCCTTGACCTGAATCATCAAAAAGGCGATTGCTCCATGCAGAGGAACTAAGGTTTCATCGGACCTCCCTTTTAATAGCGAGCGTCTGTTTAAATGTCTTAGTTATATTTTGCCTTATCCAGTTCATATTGTTTTCTATTAGTGATTTTTTTTTTTTACTGAGTGACAAGATACATGTACTTGATCCATGAACCATTAATTTATGTGTCTGTCTGAGATTATGTACTCTTGGGGGCCATTTTGATTACCGTATTTATTTTCGATCATAAAAACATAGTAGTTAGGTATGTTCCAGGCGCTTTGAATATATTATCATCAGCATCAAAAGAGCCTATGAGGGAAGTGTTATTTTCCCATTTTCCAAAGGATGGAATCTCTGAGGCTGGGAACACCTGTGTGATGTGCCCAAGACAGGACAGTGTGAGAGTTGGCTTTGTCCTGAGGCCAAGCTCACCCCACACCAGTGTCCTGTCCCTGCCATCTGCCTCCAGAGCAGTGGCTCTCAAAGTGTCGAGTCACCAGGAGGCCTTGTGAAAACAGCTTGCTGGACCCCACCCCAGTGCTTCTGAATCAACAGGTCTGGGGTCGGGCCTGAGAATGTGCATTTCCAGGTCCCCCCGTTGCTGCTGATGCTGGGGGTGCCGGGGTCCCACTGCGAGGAGCCCCTGGTCCAGAAGGAGGTTTGCTTTCGCTACTGACTTTTCCATTGTGATGATGATTGGCTTACCTCGCACAGGGCCGTCCTTAAGTCAAGTTCCCGTGAAGTCTGGTTCTTCGCAGAAACTCAGTTCCTTGCTCCTTGGCGGCGTTTCTTTCACAGCCGTGTTTCCCCTTCCGGTCCAGCTTGCGCAGCTCTAAATGGGTCTTAGGAAAACAACATCTTGGTCACGTAACTTTCTATTCAGAGAGCAAGCAAGACTCTTGTCTATGAAACCGTTCAGGTGCCTCGATCCGGCGTCGATCTCACGTCCCTGCCTGATGTTCGGATGGCATCGAACCTTCCTCTGCCGCACGGAGGCTCCGGTGCCGCGGTCCTCCGCCCACCAGTCCCCCGGAAAGCCACGGCCATCACCGGGGATGCCCAGCCCTGCCTTCGAGAGGCGGTGGCTACGGAGTGGCTGGTGTGTGCCAGGTGGGTCGTAGGCACTGGGTCGCCAGGTGAGCGAGGTGCGCAGGCCCCGCCCCAAGCCTCCGCAGGCCCCTGCGTACCCCCGCCCTGGACCCCAACTCCTCTCCAGCCCCGTCCCGCTTAGATTCCGGGTCCCGTTCTGCAGCCGGGGCTGCGGAGCGCCGTGCGGGACCCTCACCCCGCGGCTCGGGGCCCCGTGCCCCCCGGCCGCGGGACCTCAGCGCCGCCTGGCCTTCCTGCCGGGTCCTCAGCCTCTCTCACTCTCGTTCTCCACGAACTGCCCCTTGCCCCTTGCCCCTCACTCTCAGCAAAGCCCCTCCCTTTACCTTTCCCGACAACCGAAGACCCGGGATGAGAGGCTTCTTCCGTGCCCTGCCGCCAAAACAAGAAAGGCACCCGTACCCGTTCCCAGCCTTTCCTCCTGACGACACATCACGCTGGAAGTCACAGCATCCCTTCCCACAGACGGTGTGTGTCTCCCCCTGTGCTGGGTCCTGCCCGCTTCTCAGGCCAATGCTACCTCCCCGCGCCCCGCCCTGTCCCCTCCACGAGCATCTTTGCCCGCCTTGCAACGCGCTCCAGTGTGTCTGGTCTACACAGCCCCTCCCCGATGTCTGTTGTCTGCCCACAGCTGAGGACCCGTATTTCGCCTTCAGAAGCACGTTTCTTCGAAGGGTTATCTTGTCTCATGGCCTCCCCGTTCTCACCTTTCACTCTCCCCTCGGCCGGTGCGGTCCCCTCCCACCCCGCCATGGTCTCTGGAGACCCCAGGCTGCTGCCCACTGGCCCTCGCTCCTGTTCTGGTGTGGAACCCCAGGGTGCCACCTGTGCTCCAGGGAGGAGCGTGATTCGTACTCCCTAGTGACCCTGCTGCCAGAGTCACCAGTTCACATTTCACTGTTCTGCTCATTTTGTGCGTCCCAATGCGTCTCCCGTTTCACTTGTGCAGCCCTGTCCAATGTGTGCTGAAGCCAAGCACATTTAAACAGATGGGCGCTGCTGGGCGTTCCCCCGTCTGCTGGTTCCTGCTCACTTCCAGGAACCCTGGATCCCAAATCTGGAGATGCTCTGCAGAAAATACTCTATTTAGTAAAATGTTGAAGTAACTTAGCTTAACTGTCACGTATTTCATTAGCTCCACTGTTGCCATGGTTACCCAGTGCCTACGTGGAAAGCGGGCGCTTTTAGATTTTCATCGTGATGACTTCATTTTGCCTTTGTTCTTTACTTTTGCAGTGACACTCCATCTGTAAACAACACAATCTCCAAAGCATGACAGAGTGTATTGATAAACTACCCCTGAATGCCTGTGTTTACTTGTTAAACCTTCCCAGTCAGGTCAGAATCCATTAATGTTTCAAAAAATCATGTAAATAATGCTGCTCTAGCATGCAAACATATTGCAGAGTATTAGGAAAATTTTAAACTCATTTGTAAGTACACACCTACGACTACTGTGATAAAGCAAATATTGCAATAAAGCGAGTCACACAATTTCTTTGGTTCCCCAGTGCGTATAAAAGTTATGTTTACACTACACCGTAGTTTATTAAGTGTGTGATAGCATTATGTCTAAAAAAACCTAAAATGCACATACCTTACTTAAAAAATTATGCTGTTGGAAAAATGGCGCCGATAGATTTGCTTGATGCAGGGTGGCCACAAACCTTCAATCTGTAAAAAAACACAATATCTGCAAAGTGCAATAAGACGAGGTGTGCCTGTAATGGAAAACAGTATCAGAATTTACTACCGTGTAGACCCATTATCAGAGCGAGTCCTGTGATGTGCTTGTGATGTTCATCGACTACTTTACGATATTCTCATCTCCATCGTTGAATCCTTAAATGGACAAAGTAAAATACAATAGCTTTCCATGTAAGTCTCTTGGAATGCTTTCTATCTTTTTTCTTTTTTTTTGGCCACGCCCGCATGACTTTCAGGATCTTAGTTCCCCGACCAGGTATTGAACCTGGGCCACGGCAGTGAAAGCCCGGAATCCTAACCACTAGGCCACCAGGGAACTCCCTGTCTCTTCTTTTTAACACAAGCACTTAGAGATTTACTGGAAATTTCAACAATGCTGTTTTATGGTAGAAACACAAATGTATTTCATGTAAATGTTTCAATTAAAAAATATAAAATTTTTCAAAGAAAAACATAACAGATATCCACACACTCATCACCCAAGATGAACAAATGTTAGCATTTTGTCATAGTTACTTTTGATTTTTTTCTAAAAAGAAAGGAACCATTGCAGATGAAGTTGAAATTCCACTTCCTATTGCTGTAGAAGAAATTACACCAAAACTTAGTGACTTAAAACCACCACTTTTTTTTTTTTTATTGAAGTACAGTTGATTTACAGTGTTGTTCCGATCTCTGCTGTACAGCAAAGTGACTCGGTTTTACACCGATTCCGTGGGGCAGGGGTTCAGAGCACGCACAGCAGGGAATGCTCGTCTCTGCTCCATGATGTGTGGCCTTGGGTAGGAAGGCTCAGGCTTTCTAGTCCTATATCTGGGCAACCATGTGAATGTCCCCTTGTAACCCTATCTTTCTAAAAACGAATCACAGAAAGCAGTGGAGATGCAGCGTCAGAACCAGGTGTTGTCAGTGCTCTTACATTATTATTATTTTATTTATTTTTTCTATAATAGTGTTTTTATTTTATTTTTACTTGTTGACAGTTTGCTTTATTTATTTGTGGCTGTGTTGGGTCTTCATTTCTGTGCGAGGGCTTTCTCTAGTTGTGGCAAGCGGGGGCCACTCTCCATCGCGGTGCGCGGGCCTCTCACTATTGCGGCCTCTCTTGTTGCGGAGCACAGGCTCCAGATGCGCAGGCTCAGTAGTTGTGGCTCACGGGCCTAGTTGCTCTGCAGCATGGGGGATCCTCCCAGACCAGGGCTCAAACCCGTGTCCCCTGCATTGGCAGGCAGATACTCAACCACTGCGCCACCAGGGAAGCCCATCTTACATTATTATTTATCAAGCTAGGTTAGAAGGAAGCTGGTATTAATTAATCAAAGCATGTACATTTGACTTAGTTATACTATACTCTCTAATACGTTCTAATCATTAGTAGTAAGTACTCACATCTTACTTCATGTCACATTTTACAGTGTTTAAAATACACTCGCATTTATTCCCTCATTTGAAGCTTCATGAAAATAAAACCTGATAAGAATCTTAAGTTCATATTTTGTATGAATCAAATAGAATACTTAATAATAAAATGCTTTAGAAACCGTATAGAGCTATCAACATGCCCATTGCTATTAAGACTCATGGTCCAGTTTTTCTGTGATCTAGTTTCGTACTGCAATCCTGCCCCATGCGTAATCCTGTATCTCGTTGGTGACCCTGTTCCCTTGGCTTCCACCTCATCTCTGTGTGTCAAAACACAACCAGATCTTCACGGCCCGGCTCCAACACTGCCTCCTCCAAAAGCCTTTCCTGGCATGTACTTCCCAGCTGGACTGCATCTCTCTCTGCTTTGTGCTTGCGTAGCATTCTGTGTTTCTCTTGTGAGATTTCAACACATTCCACCTTGTATTCTGTTTCACATACTGCATCACCGGTGCTCAGCTGGGAGCTTCGAGCAAACCGGAGCCTAGCCCTGCTCCCTTCTCACTGCACGACAACATGCCTGGCACCGGGAGCCTCCTGGACAAGTGTTTTCACTGTGCTTAGCTGCTTTTGCTGCTCTCAGACTGGGCAGAGTACAAGATCCAGACGTGCCTTCAGTGTGGCCATATCTGTCAGGACAGAGGACTCTCCCCTGGCTTACCCAAAGTCACCCAAAGCCCCCCAGTTTAGCGAGAGGACGCCAGCCTCTGACAGGGGCGTTTCCCGGGACTTACACCATCCCGGGACCGTGGGGCTCGTCGGTGAGGGCTGCAGTATCCAGTTTGGAGCAGATGTGGATCGAGAAGGGACACAAGAAAGAGAAAAAGACTTGGCAGCGGCAAGGCCGTTCAGGCCTTTTCTAGGATGGGTGCCTACCTCTGGTTTAAGAATTAAGTAATGAAAATAAATGAATGTCTGTCTCGTGTCCAGCTTCACTTGTAAGCACTGCAGTGACAGTGGCTGGAGCATCTCTGCCTCCCAGGGACACCGGGAGGGACAGACCAAGTGGGTGCACGTTATTTTCTGAGTGGCTCGCTTTGGAAGTCTGGCACCTAACGCTTCCCCAGGTGGGTTGGTGGACAGCACTGTGAGAAAGACCACGTGGTCACCTTACACCTTGGTGGCAGCGTCTCTCTCCAGAAACTTATCAGACCAGACCTGGACCTTTGATGTGGCTTGAAGCGGGGTCTCACAAACAGCCAGGTCCACATGAGTGCAGCCAGTCGGCACCACCGCCCTTCGGAAATGCCCTGTCATTTCGACCTAAGCAGTGCAGTCTTAGCAATGATCTGTTTTCCTGCCGTTCAGCCTACTCTGGGCCAATAAAAAGACATAAACAGTCAAGGTGACACTCTACTCTAGAACCTTCCTTCCTTTGCAAAACAAACATAATTTTAGGACCAAGATGCATACATACCTCTTGTACTCAAGAGCTTGTACTCCCCCCACCCTGCCCCTGCCAAGCAATTGGTTCTAAGAGCAATATAAAACTGCTAGAGTAATGCTTGAAGAGAAAGCAAAAGTATGGTGTGATACCAACATCTTTTTAATGTTAGACCAGTAGCAGAAAATTTTACTGCAAGCATGAGGCAATATTCAGTTGGCAAAAATATGATGGAAGTAGTAGCTCACCTACTGAAAAGAGAGCGCTTAATGAAGTCTAAGTAATTATTAAACATTTGTTTAAAGAAAAATGCCAAGGGTTTAAAAAAAAACTCAGAACAAGAGAGTTTTGGATATTTGCTGCAGTATATACATCTATCCAAGTAAAAGTAGTTAAAGAATGATCACTTGCACCTGCTTAAATGAAGAACGTATATTCCAGCAACTTTTTTTTTTTCTTTTTTTTTTGCGGTACGCGGGCCTCTCACTGTTGTGGCCTCTCCCGTTGCGGAGCACAGGCTCCGGACGCGCAGGCTCAGCGGCCATGGCTCACGGGCCCAGCTGCTCCACGGAATGTGGGATCTTCCCGGACTGGGGCACGAGCCCGTGTCCCCTGCATCGGCAGGCAGACTCTCAACCACTGTGCCACCAGGGAAGCCCCCGGCAACTTTTAAAAACTGCATTTCTTGGTATGAGGCTGCAAGGGTGGCAGGTCGGGGCATATGGGGTGTCACAGGGGGTGGACTCAGGAGTTAGACGTTTCAGGTCAGCCTTCTCCCCACCTGCTGACGAGCATGTAACCTCCAACTGCTTTCCTCATCTTCCTAATCTCAGTTTCCTCATCTGTAAAATGAGGGTAATAATCATGTCTACCTCACAGGGTTGCTGGGAGGATTAAATGAGATGGTGTATACGACGAATTGAAAGCTTGACTCTAGGGTACTCAGTAAATATTAGGGGTCAGTAAAAATGAGTTTCAGCCACTAGATTCCAGATGTGAAGCCTGCCAGAGTACCTATGATGAGACATCATCTCTATATTTATTCACCTGGACACCTGGATGTGTGGACTCAAATGGCCAGGCTGCTGAGCTGCTGTATTGCTGTGTCCCTATATTTATTCACCTGAACACCTGGATGTGTGGACTCAAATGGCCAGGCTGCTGAGCTGCTGTATTGCTGTGTCTCTATATTTATTCACCTGAACACCTGGATGTGTGAACTCAAATGGTCAGGCTGCTGAGCTGCTGTATTGCTGTGTCCATTATCTCTATATTTATTCACCTGAACACCTGGATGTCTGGACTCAAATGGCCAGGCTGCTGAGCTGCTGTATTGCTGTGTCCTGCTTATTTGGTTAATGCATGTTCAAGGCACTACCCGCCCTGACATCTGCTTTAAGGAGCCTTAAAACAGGGTCTTCATGAAGTCCATCTACATTTTTTTTTGTTTGTTTCAATAGCTCCAAGTAATCATAAGGAAAAACAACTTGTTTTTAAAATGTAGTAAGAAGCAAAGATTTTCAGTGTGGGACCTTGAACAACTAATGGTAATGTGGTCTTGGGTCCCATGAGGAACTAGAGTGGCAATCCTGGATGATACGTTAATTGTGCCCTGGAACTAACAGCGTCAGAGTGCATCTCAGTCCTGGGAAAGGAGCTGAGATGCCTTTCAAGCCTTCCTTCTAACACCCCCAACACCTGGACAAGGGCAGTTCCGGGCATCTTAAGGACTTTGGGAAATACACTGTTTTTTTTGTGTGTGTGTGTGTGTGTGCGCTAGAAATAGTGTTCAGAGTAATATAGATTACAAAGTTTGTTCTGTGCTTTGGGTCAAATATTATCATTATAAACTCAGTAGTCACAATGGGGAAACACTTGCAAAGCAGTGTTCTCCAGGTGGAGTTTAGTCAATAATCCCATTGTCCCAGACTTCCTTGAAGTGCTCTAACCAAAAATCCTGGCCCAGACTCTGCTGAGATTGTTTTCTCAAGCCTCTTTCCCTGATTCTAAACAATTGGAAATGTTATGAATATAATTCTATTGTCAAATCCCACTTATTCCGGCTCTCAAATACAAACCACCGAAAGAACAAAAAATAAACAAAGTGAACACAAGACACAAACGGAGGAAGAGGCCATCTACAGAGGCTCCTGAGAAAGCTTAGTTTGGGCACAAAGACTTAAATTTTACTGAAGTATAATTGATTTACAAAGTGGTGTTAATTTCTACTGTACACAAAGTGATTCAGTTATACATATATATATTCTTCTCCATTATGGTTTATCACAGGATACTGAATATAGTTCCCTGTGCTCTACAGTAGGACCTTGTTGTTTATCTATCCTTTATATAATAGTTTACATCTGCTGACCCTGAACTCCCAGTCCTTCCCTCCACTACCCCCCTCCCCCTTGGCAACCACAAGTCTGTTCTCTATATCTGTGAGCATGTTTTTGTTTCATAGATATGTTCGTTTGTGTCGTATTTTAGATTCCACATCTAAGAGATATCATGTGGTATTTGTCTTTCTCTGTCTGATTTACTTCACTTAGTATGATAATCTCTAGGTCCATCCATGTTGCTGCAAATGGTGTTATTTCATTCTTTTTTTATGGCTGAGTAATATCCCATTGTATATATACACCACATCCTCTTTACCCATTTGATGGACATTTAGGTTGTCTCCATGTCTTGGCTATTGTGAATAGTGCTGCTATGAACATTGGGGTACATGTATCTTTTCAAATTATAGTTTTGTCTTGATATATGCCCAGGAGTGGAATTGCAGGATCATATGGAAACTCTATTTTTAGTTTTTTGAGGAAGCTCCATACTGTTCTCCATAGTGGCTGCACCAATTTACATTCCCACCAACAGTGTAGGAGGGTTCCCTTTTCAGCACTCCCTCTCCAGCATTTGTTATTTGTAGACTCTTTAATGATGGCCATTCTGACCTGTGTGAGGTGGTACCTCATTGTAGTGTTGGTTTGCATTTCTCTAATAATTACTGATACTGAGCATCTTTTCATGTGCCTATTGGCCATCTGTATGTATTCTTTGGAGAAATGTCTATTTAGATCTTCTGCCCATTTTTCAATTGAGTTGTTTGCTTTTATGTTATTGAATTGTAGGAACTGAGTGCACATTTTGGAAATTAATCCCTTGTCAGTCACATCATTTGCAAATATTTTCTCCCAGTCCATAGGATGTCTTTTCATTTTGTTTATGGTTTCCTTTGCTGTGCAAAAGCTTTTAAGTTTGGTTAGGTCCCATTTGTTTATTTTTGCTTTTATTTCTATTGCCTTGGGAGACTGACCTAAGAAAAACATTGGTGTGATTTATGTCAGAGAATGTTTTGCCTATGTTCTCTTCTAGGAGTTCTATGGTGTCTTGTCTTATATTCAAGTCTTTAAGCCATTTTGAGTTTATTTTTGTGTATGGTGTGAAGGGTGTGTTCTAGCTTCATTGATTTACATGCGGCTCTCCAACTTTCCCAACACCACTTGCTGAAGAGACTGTTTTTCTCCATTGAATATTCTCTGGCACAGAGAATTTTTTTTTCTTTTTTTTTGCGGTACGTGGGCCTCTGACTGTTGTGGCCTCTCCCATTGCGGAGCACAGGCTCCGGACGCGCAGGCTCGGCGGCCATGGATCACGGGCCTAGCCGCTCCCGCAGCATGTGGGATCTTCCCGGACCGGGGCACGAACCCGTGTCCCCTGCATCGGCAGGCGGGAAGCCCCCTGATGGCTTTTAGAGAAGGGTCTTTAAAGGCAAGGTGAGGGAGAGGGTTGCAGGGTGCATGATCAGCTCATGAACGTTCTTCCAATTGGTTGGTGGTGAGGTAACGGTGGTATTTCTGGAATCATCATCATCAGCCTTCTGTTTCCAACTGGTCTACGTGCTGGTCGTCAGTATATAGTTAACTTCTTCCACCTGGTGGAGGCTTTAGTATCTGCAAAACAACTCAAGGATATGGCTCAGGATATTATCTGTAGCCCTTGAGGAGGAACTGTAGCCCTTGATTTTGTTTTATGGCCAAACTATTATTATTTTGTCTCGCTTGACTGCCTTCCTTTGTTTCCTCATTTTCTCACTTCCCTGATTAAATTTTTCTTTTTCTTTTTTTTTTTTTTTTTGCGGTACGCGGGCCTCTCACTGTTGTGGTCTCTCCCGTTGCGGAGCACAGGTTCCGGACACACAGGCTCAGCGGCCATGGCTCACGGGCTCAGCCGCTCCACGGCATGTGGGATCTTCCCGGACCGGGGCACGAACCCGCGTCCCCTGCATTGGCAGGCGGACTCTCAACCACTGCGCCACCAGGGAAGCCCTGTAACCTGATTTTTAAATCTACTAAAGTGTAGGTCTCTTTCCATATCAATAAATATAGACCAATGCCTGACTTAACCGCCCCAGAGAAAGCTGAATCCCAAGCTAGGGGCAGGAGGGTGTGCGATGGGACACGGGCAGGGACAGAGGGAGGAAGCTCAGGTGCCTGTGGTGCTGAGTACAGAGGAAACACATCTTTCATCTCCAGGCCCCCTACTCACACTCAGGGGTCTCTGAAGCGAGGGTGGGTATGGGGATTGAAGTGCAGGTATTTACAATGCAGTGGGACCTCTCCTGCCGGTCACTGGGCTCAAATCTTCCTTCCACTCACAGAATTTCTCTCTGCACCTTATCATAACTTCTCCTCCCCCCTTATGGGTTCCCATTTATGGAAAAACCAGCGTTAGCACCTTGGACTGCTCTGTGCTTCTCTTCTTTTCTCTCAGGTATCTCCTCTGCCTTTTTTCTCAGGTTCCTGGAAAACTTCTTCAAACGGATGTTCGAAGTCACTAACTCGCTCGTCCCCAGCGTTCCTCAGTGCTACTCACTGCCTCCGTTTGTTTGTAATTTCAGCAGTTACGCTTTTAATCTCCAGCAATTCCTTTTTGCAGATTGCTCCTTTTCCCCCGACGAACCACTCTTACTTTATCAATGTGATGGCCCCTGGCGTCTCACCGAAACTCTGAATTAGGGTTCTTAGTGATCCTGTTTCTTGCAGCCACTTATCACCGAGAACCATTTGCTCCGAACATTCAGATGGTTCTCGGTTGACTTTCGGAGCCTTGCCCCAGCCTGGGCGCTTTCCTCTGCTTGTGTCTGCAGATGGGCACGTGGCCGACTCGGAGCCTGGTGAGGAGTACGCGGTGTCTGTTCAGTTCTGCCGCTTCCCACTGACTGTGATTCTTCTCTGGTTTGCATGGGATCAAGAGGAGGCCTCCCTGGGCTCAGAGAGTTCTAGCAGCTTCTCCTCGTGGGGGGTTGACATGGCTGCACAAGACAGCTGGGCAAGGAAGGAACCGCCTCTGCTTCCAGCCATTCAGCAGCTGACCCTGGAGTATCTGTCCCGCAGACCCCCTCTAGACATGCGTGCAACTCAGGCCCAGCCCTCCCAGCAGATCGCCGGCAGCCCACACCGCAGGCTCCTGCACCAGCTGGATGCCCAGAACCCTCCCACTTCCTCAAGGCTTGGCTCCAGCCCAGGAGCTGTGAGTGAGGGGCATAGAGAGGGGAGGGGACAAGGGTTGAGTGTCTTTGCTCAGCTCCCCGACAGGCTTGCTTCCCTTAGCCAGGTTCTGTGGCAGCAGGTGGTGCCCACCTGGCTGGACTCAGACCCCCTTTGCTTTCTGCTGAAACTCCCGAAGCTTTAGGTCTCTGGGCAGGACATGTCTCTAGTTTCTGTGTGTGGTTTGCAATTTTTAGGATTGTATTGGTTGGGCCCTTTTAGCTGGAAATTGGGAGAGAGAGGAATTCATAAATATATGGATCTCTGTGGCCCTTGGCAGTTGGAAGCCAATGTGGATTTCTTAAGTCTTATTGCCTGAGCAGGTCGTGGTTTCCTCAGCTTTGAACCCAACCCCTTTAGATAGACACGGCCCACCCATGACCAACTGTGCCGTTCGGTGGTACACACAGCCCCACCCGCGTCGTGAGAGTCTCCAGCATACAAGGCAGCTGCTGCACCGTCACGTGGGGCAGAGCAGCCCTGCAGGGCATCCGTCTCAGTTACCATGTTGGTTTCACCTCCCGGTGCCTTCCTCTTTGTCCAGCCCCTTTATCTCACTGTCTATTTTCTAATCCCTCTTTGCTTTGTTTCTGAAGCCTCTGCTTTCCCCTCCACCTGGGTGGGCTGGGCTGTGGAAAAAGGAAAAGAGAGAAGAGAATGCAGGCGGAAGAAGGCTCAGGCGCAATGGGGCGTTGTGGCTTTATTCTTAACTGCATTCTTCAAGTGAAATCCTTTACGTTTAGGGTATCTCTTTAAGTCGTTTTACTTATTCTAACAAAATCTTATGAAGTGGTCCTATATCTTTTTTTCCAGCTTATATTCCCTAGAAAACAGACCTAGAAACAAAACTTAGGTGTTCAGTCTCTACCAGGAGGAGAACCTGCAGGTGGGGAGGGGGATAGGGGGAGTGAGGTGGGGTCCACAGCAGTGCCCAATTTGAAAAATTACTAATGTAAGTAACATGTTAGATTCTGTGGTTCTCAGACTCGAGCATGCAGCAGAATCCCCTGGAGGATTTGTTCAAACACGGGTTTCTGGGTCCCACCCCAGAGTTTCTGATTCAGTGGGTTGCAGCTGGATCCCAAGAACCTGCATTTCTCACAAGTTCCCGGATGATGCTGTGCTGCTGGCCCGCGCGTTTGAGAACCACTGTGTTAAGTCATTTAATATTATGAACAGAATGATTTACCAAACTCCTATGTATTTCTAAATCTCTACTTTTTTTCTAGTAAAACATTTTCTAGTAAAATGCTCATAGAGATGCATTTCATTATGAGCTTAATCCCCCATTTAGTTGTTTCTCTACATTGTCCTTCTGCATTTAGCCATTTTTCCCTTTGAGGACTGTAAACCTCCTTATTCATTATTCTTATTTTCTTAGAAATCAGCTTTATCAGAAAATGTGGGTATGTTGTTTTGAGATATAGCTTAAGAAATCAATAGCAATTAATCTGCAACCAGAATAAATATCATTAAAATAAAGATGTTACCTGCTTGCAGTTATTTACAAAAGACCAAAGGTAAAAAGAGAGAATAACAGCAAAGCCCACTATGTCTTAATAGTAAAGATATGGGACCTGCATTAGAAAACACAAAAATCCAGCAAGGTGTCAGCAAGGCCTGCTCCCTCCGAAGGCTCTAGGGGAGAATCCGCTCCATACCTCTCTGGTAACTTCCAGGGTTGACTGCTGTTATGGGCGAAGATATAACCCCCCCAAATTCATATGCACCTCAGAACGTGATTGTCTTTGGAGATAGAGTCTTTTTTTTTTTTTAATCCTTCAATGGCTTCCCTAAGCCTTATTTTTTTTAATTTAATTTTTATTTTATTTATTTATTTATTTTTGCGGTACGCGTGCCTCTCACTGTTGTGGCCTCTCCCGTTGTGGAGCACAGGCTCCGGACACGCAGGCTCAGCGGCCATGGCTCGCGGGCCCAGCCGCTCCGCGGCATGTGGGTTCTTCCCAGACCGGCGCACGAACCCATGTCCCCTGCATCGGCAGGCGGACTCTCAACCACTGCGCCACCAGGGAAGCCCCTAATTTTTATTTTATATTGGAGTATAGTTGACTTACAATGTTGTGTTATTTTCAGGTGTACAGCAAAGTGATTCAGTTATACATATATCCACTCTTTTTCAGATTCTTTAAAGGGGAAATTAAGTTGGAGTGAGGTTGTTCAGGTGGGCCCTAATCCAAGTGGCTAATGACCTTGTTAGAAGGAGATTAGGACATAGATACACACAGAGGAAGACCAGGTAAAGACAGAGGGAGAAGACAGCTGTCTTCAAGCTAAGGAGAGAGGCCTCAGAAGAAACCAACTCTGTTGACACCTTGATCTCAGACTTCGAGCCTCCAGAACTGTGAGGAAATAAATTTCTGTTGCTTAAGCCACACTGCATCATGGCAACCCTAGCAAGCAAACACACAGGCCACCCTTGGTGGTCCTTAGCTTGTAGATGCATCATTCCAATCTCTGCCTATGTCTTCCCATGGTGACCCCCCCAGGTGTGTGTCTGTGCCTCTGCTTCCTCTTCTTATAAGGACACCAGTCATTGGATTAGGGCCCACCCTGATCCAGTGTGACCTCATCTTAACTAATTATATCTGCAAAAACGCTACTTCCGAATAAGATCATCTTCTGAGGTTCCAGATAGACATAAATTGGGGGAGGGGTGGGGAGAACACTATTCAACCCAGTACAATGTGCAAAAATTAACTACCCGCCAGCAGGCATGTAAATCACTGATAAGCTCCATACGAGTGGTTTTCAAACTCACCTTCTTGTTAGACTAGATTCTGATTTAATTGGTCTGGAGCGGAGCTTAGGCTTGTTTTCACTTACTCCAAGTCATTTTAATGAGCAGTCAGTGTTGAAAACCACATTTTAAAACCACTCATTGGGACTTCCCTGGTGGTGCAGTGGTTGAGAATCCGCCTGCCAATGCAGGGGACATGGGTTGGATCCTTGGTCTGGGAAGATCCCACATGCGGTGGAGCAACTAAGCCTGTGTGCCACAACTGCTGAGCCTGCACCCTAGAGCCTGCGAGCCACAACTACTGAGCCCGCGTACCTAGAGCCCATGCTCTGCAACAAGAGAAGCCACCGCAATGAGAAGCCCACGCACTGCAGCAAAGAGTAGTCCCCGCTCGCCACAACTAGAGAAAGCCCGTGCGCAGCAACGAAGACCCAATGCAGCCAAAAATAAATAATACATTTATTAAAAAAATAATAAAACCATTCATTATGCTATTTATTATCATCAACATTAGATCAGTAATCATAATGCAATTGGGAACGTTTATTAGGTATTTAATATCTCGGGCATTGGGCTAAGTACTTTACATATATTACCTGAGTGACAGCATCAGTCCAGTTCTTACCCCCATTTTATAGATAGGGACACAGAGGGTTAAAGACACTAAGAAAATCACCAAGGGACACAAAGCTAGGAGTGTTAGATCGACACCTGGGCTGACTCCAGAGCCGCGGTTCCTCTCTGCCCTTAGATCTGTCCAGATTCAGAGCCTGTCATCTTCCTCTCATCTTCACATAGTCTCAGTTATTTAGAGAAATCGTAAACATTTTCAGATGAGTAATTGCTTGTCTTCACTACAAAGAAATAAAACAGCTTGAATGTTGATTTGAGGGTGAGTCACGAAGGTCTTCAGTTAATAAATGATGAGGCATTATTTGTATTATCCACCTTGGAGAGCAGCTGATATGACAGGTGATGCTCTATAAACCTTGCATCACACAGTGGTGCCTCTTTATGCCTGTGAAATCACCTGTTCTAAGTGATTGTTGCAGACTCTTGGGTTTCCTGTCTCGTCTCTGAGTCTTGCTATCATCTCCTTGGAATCTCGTTCTGTCCCGGGACCAGGGCTTCTGCTCTGGACCTCTCCATTTGCAACCTTCCAGACTCTTCCTCTAGCTTTTAGAACTTCCTCCTCCCTGTTGTGAGCTCTCTCGATGCCTCTGGTGCCCTGAATAAGAAACTCTGTCCCTGCGGGACCTGCGCCCCCTTCCCCGCTGGGGGCACAGACACAGGTGCTTCTTCAGCTTCAAACCTGAGCCTGGCACCTCCACTGCTGCAGGCAGATCTGAACCTCATTGGCCCGCACGCTTCTGTCCTTGAGCGTTGGCTGCCCATCGCCCTGCTCAGTACCCTTCTTTTCCCTTTTTTTCCCGTCTAAATGCAACTCCTTGTTGAAGGATCTGTTTATGTCCCACCTTCTTCACGAATGTGACGGCTCTGGGTCCCAGCAGTCCTTTCTTTCCCTGAGGCCCTCACGCATTTATAGTCAATCCCATTCCATTCAGATCTCAATTCCTCTGCATTTGCTGCCCATGAATTGATCCTGGCTCTCTAAGCCGTATAATAAGCTCCTCACAGAGGCAGAAGCAAAGCCTGCTCATCACTGGTACTGCTCCCAGCCTCGTCTGCATGATGCCAGGCCCACCATTGGAAGCTGTAAATACCTGATGGTTAGTTTTCATACCTGCAGCTCATCATGATGCTTCATACAGATCAGAAAAGCATTAACTTTTTGGTATTAAGATACCCAGCTAATGCTATCGGATCATGTTAAAGAAATTTTCATTGAAACTAGAATTAATAATGACATCCTTCCCCCTCATGGAGACCCAACCCAAATGATTTTCTTTATGATTACACTATTTTTAACCATTATTAGGCTCTGTGGTGGCGGCTTGTTGATTAGAAATGGAATCCATCCATGGGGGTCAACGTGTGATTGTCTGGCCAGTGCTAAGTGTAGCCAGAGGCACCCGACACCCAGTGGTCAAACCGAAGGCACACTGGAGTCAAATACTGTGATGTTCCTCTAAACTTAGAATCTCTCACGTGAGAATTTGTTCAAGAAGGCTAAACGAGACATCTATGGAAAAGCCAGCTGCCGGTCATCAGGGGTCATTCCCTGTGGTTTCAGGAGCGGGCAAGCCCCCCTCCTGAGGTCCTAAGTCTCTTGCATCCCTGCATTATTTTTACCTTATTTCCTACCTTTGGCCTTTGTATTTGGAAGATATTCTGTTACTCTGGTTCTAAGGATAATTTAGAAATCAAAACTTGAGCATAGATCTGATGATGACCTGCTCCAGCATTTTATCACGACAACCCAAGTTAACATAATGTCTATTTGGATTTTAATGACTAGGAAAAGCTAAAAAAATCACTTGGTTGGAAGCTCTTCGAAAGTATCTAATTAGGCTAGAGTTGTGCTTTCTGCAGAATGAAGCAATGTGATCCCTTCCAGCATTCCATGAACAGTTGTTTGAATCTTTTATCAGATTGGCTTTCTGCTCATGCGAAGGGGAGTAATTCTCTTTGTGTAAAAATGACTTGAAATTTAAATAAAAGTGACTTTAAAAGAAAATTAACAGGATGGGTACACCTGGATTTATGAGCATTTTATGAGCATTTAAAAATAACTTGTACACTTAGGAAATATGTACACTTAGGAAAAAAAAAGGAGATGCTTCCCTTGTTCTTGGAAGATTGCCTTAGGACAGACGTAAATGCTTGTGTCTTTGATTCAAACTTAGTTAAATTTGACAAGAGATGGGTTTTAGGTCTCCCTGGTAACTATAAACAGCTTTTAGTACTTTATTTCAGGAAAAAGTCTTCAGCCTATGACGTTCATTGGCTTTGGTACATGCCAACCTCTCTCTAGACACAAAAACATATCTCAGACCCAGAGCTGTTTTGGCAGCAGACAGCGAGCTCAGAGCCGATTAGGAAGCACCAGCCCCAGGAGGCAGGGGTCTGACTCCTGACTGTACGTGCAAGAGTCAGAACCAAGCCCTTCCATCCTTGTGACTGCAGTGTCTGTTCCCTACTGGGAACCTAAATGTGTGTGTGTGTGCATTTCTTTTAAAGGTATGTAATTTGTTTATATTAATTTCTTTTGTGCTTTTGAAAGATGGCAGGCTCCCAGTCATAAAAAGAGAAACTAGGCTAGGTATTTCAAGTGGGAAGGGATTGAATAAAAGGATTTGGGTTTGAGCTGTTTTGGAAAGGCTAGAAAAGCAAGGAAGGACAGCTCCTGCAGAACCCCTGCCCTGCTCCACAGCATTTGCCCCTTTGTAGCCGGGGAGTGGTTAAAAGCACTGACTGTTGTCACTGCTACAGTTGGAGCCAGTGCTGCTGCCACAGCCAGAAGCAGAATCCCCACTACCTGCCTTCTGATCTTGCACCAGCGCCCCCTACTGGCAGAACCTAAACAGAACGCCTGCTGGCAAGGATTCTGAGAATTGTAGTTTGCACTCCTCCAGCATCTGAGATGCAAAACAAAGTATAGAGGACTGACAATATGTGGTCTGGATGGTATCATAGTGCTTTAGAAACTAAGTTATCATAGCCCTTTAACCACTTAAACATTTATTTTATTTTACTTTATTCTATTTATTTATTTATTTGCGGTACGCGGGCCTCTCACTGTTGTGGCCTCTCCCGTTGCGGAGCACAGGCTCTGGACGCACAGGCTCAGCGGCCATGACTCACGGGCCCAGCCGCTCCGCAGCATGTGGGATCTTCCCGGACCAGGGCACGAACCCGTGTCCCCTGCATCGGCAGGTGGACTCTCAACCACTGCGCCACCAGGGAAGCCCTAAACATTTATTTTAAATTAATTTTGTTGTGATACAAAATACAAAAAAATCCTTTTTGACAATTTCTTTTATGGGAGAGTGAAAAAGATCACTTTTTTAAAAATAAATTTATTTCTTTTTTATTTCTTTATTTTTGGCTGCATTGTGCCTTTGTTGCTGCGCACGGGCTTTCTCTAGTTGCGGAGAGTGGGGGCTACTCCTTGTTGCGGTGCGCGAGCTTCTCATTGCGGTGGCTTCTCTTGTGGCGGAGCACGGCCCCTAGGCGTGTGGGCTTCAGTAGTTGTGGCTTGCGGGCTCTAGAGCACAGGCTCAGGAGTTGTGGCGCACGGGCTTAGTTGCTCCACGGCATGTGGGATCTTCCCGGGCCAGGGATCGAACCCGTGTTCCCCGCATTGGCAGGCAGATTCTTAACTGCTGTGCCACCAGGGAAATCCAAGATCACTGGTTTTATATTAGAGAATATCTTTGTGTTTAAAGAGTATTTCGGGGTATTTTAATTCACGCAATTCAAAAGCAGCTAAGTATGTTCATAAAAGGATAGCTCTTGCTGGGCCTTGCTGTGTCATCTATGAAAAGCATTCCTCTATCTTTAGTTAACCAAGTTATCTGAAGCTCAGCTGGAGGATTTGAGAGGTTATATTTGACACTGGCTGACATTTTTCTGTGTCAAAATACTTTCTCTGGCGGTTAAATCACCTGTTTGACCTCTGAGATTTTATATACTTTAGTTGCATCCTTTATATGTTTAATTCTAATGGGAAATTATTTCAGATAAAATAATCATCTGCAAGCTTACTTAAAATGAAATTATTCTGCTTTGGAAAACCAGTACCTACATTGACAATAAATCTCTTTTAAGTTACTCCTACTATGCATATATGTGTATATTCTTACTTCTTTAATCTCCATAAATCTTTTCAGTAAGTCTGTGAAGTGAGCCAGCTACTACTGACCCCAGTTTTTTTTTCCAGCTGTGTTAGTCGACAGGTCATTAGCTGTAGAATCAAGACAAGTCAGGTTCTATAAATAAATATTATTACAGTTTGCTTCTGAATCTGTATCTATAAGACCCCTCACAACTCCTATTCCAACAGCATTCATTTTCTCATCGTGCCACAGTCTAGAGCAGCGGTCTTCACACTGAGGCAAGCATACCATTTGGAGGTGTGCAGAGAAAATCACAAGGTAGAGGGCCTGGCTACTTTGAAGGGAATCAGTTTTCAGAGCCTCAACGCACATATGTCCAAAATGGATCTGTCTGAGGATATGTACATGATGAGGATACAGGTCTTTTCCTAACGTCCTTCTCCCCCTTCGTGGAAGGACTCCTACCTCTCTTCCATCTTCCTGCGATGTATTGACCTGGGGTTTTAAAACCTGTGGGGAACCAAACAGTGGGACAGTTTGGAATATTGGTAAGAAAGTAACCAAGAAAGAAAGTAAATGACCCTAATGATTTGATTAAACAACTTTTTGTAAGTCTGGTGGTTTCCATTTCTTTCCTGACAGCAAGACTGTAGGAGTCTTAAATGGCATGTTGGTTAATAGAAAAGTTAAAAATAATTTTGATGATAGATTATTCTGTAAATCTTGGCACTGAGAAGGAAGCAAAAGAATTGAGTAACAATACTGTAACAAAACTCTCTCCATTCCCATTAATTTATTTATACAGACAAGTTTTCTTGGCACATAAATTTATAAAAATGAAAAACAGGAATAGAATTGATGTTGAGCCCTAACTCATTCTAGTAATAAAAAATCTTCAACCACAGATTACATGAACTAAGTGGAAAACCCCGGACTTTTTTTAACATTCTTCTAGAAAAGGGGCAGTGCATTTCTAACAAAATTTTACTCCTGAGTAATAATTCTTTTTCAAGATTCATCATATGTTATGTTTTTGTCAATTGTGTTCTAAAAGTAACTGTTGTAACCCAATCAGAAAGGATTCTAATAGTTAGAAACATTGTCACAGAAAAAAATGTTAATTAAACGTCAATTTATGTACATAATTTATTACATGCAGAAGTATTTATTTGCCTGTCCATTAACATAATACACATTAACACAAAACACATTTTCTACAAAAAATATTAGGATATATGTATGTGGAAATGAAAATAAGAATTCAAAGAGAAAACAGATTAGCGTCAAATTTTAGGCTGTTGAAGAACTTGTTTTCACCGGATGGTGGTAGGCGTCACGTGGCTATAGTACTCTATCAGATACAGTTGAAAGAACGATTGAAAAATGTCAGCCTTTGTCGTGTACTGAAAGTTACATCCATGGCAGATAGTGAAACTGATAAAGAAGACGTTTATATATCACTGTAAAAATATCTGCGATACACTTAAAATTTTTGTTTAAGGAGCATATGAGCAAAAATGTTTAAGGATCACTGGTCTGGACAGATGATCGGGTGTCTTGAGGGTAAGCATTGCCACACGTCTCTGTCTCCCATGTGTTTTCTTTGTTTTCCCAGTTTGACCTCGTGTGTGGCAATGCGTGGATGCTGGACCTCACACAAGCCATCCTAAACCTGGGCTTCCTGGCCGGGGCATTCACCTTGGGCTATGCAGCAGACAGGTAGGCATGGGTGTGGCAGCCAGTTTACATCTAGAAAATGATGTGTACCTATGGAGAGGAAGATGTTTCATGTTAACTATTAGAAAACTATTCTTGCTAATTTTGGAAAAAAATCTGAATTCCTCCACTTGGGACATTCATACCTGTGGGGCTGCGCTAATTCCTTCCTTCGTAAGCTTCGTCTCCTCACCCCTTGAACTGTACAAAAGGTTGGGGCTGCTCCCCTTGGGTGTGAATGCATCTGAGAGGAAACACAGAGCCGCAAGGCCGTGACTTCATGGCGGGGCCCACGGCTGGCTGGCTGGATGCCGTGGAGGTGATTCCATGGGCTTCGGTAACTCGCTGATCGCGGCTTGACTCGCTGATCGCGGTTTGATGAATTTAGTTATGAGGTCGCCCCCTTACAAATCTGTTTCATTTAATTAAAACAAATTTTTGTATTTATTCTACAAATTAAAAACTCTGCAAAAAAAAAAGTTTTCCAAAAACCATGAAAAGAATTTGATCCATAAATACACAAATACACCAGTTAGTGGCAGAGACAAAGTGAGTGTATACATTCAAGACAGTCGTGCTCGCTCTTCAGAGATCCCCGTTTCAGACATTATTGATGTAGGCTGTTGTACTCCTGTTTAACTGTTCCTTTATGCCAGTTCTCGGTATGAACAGACTTGCAGTGATTTAACAGTTCTCCCTGTCCCCCATGTCTGGCTCACTGTTGCTCCCAGCACTCCAGCCCAGCATCAGTGGGTCAGCGTGACCCTGCTCGCAGTGGGCAGGGCTGGGAGTGTCTCTTGCAGAGCTGAGAACGGCAGTTAATTGGAGAATTCAAGACAAAATGCCCCCAATCCTGTAGGCAGTTGGTGGTCTGCACTTGACCAGACCAGGACTTCAAAATGGGTAGCACCTTTGGTTCCTGTCCCTTCCTCTGTCGTCTTTTTCTTGTGTTGTCCCCCAGCCCTCCTCGGCATGTGACGTCCTCCTTAATCCTCTGTGTCTGGTGCTCTCTCCTTGTCTTTTATCTGTGTCTTTCCTACTGTTTCTCCTTACAGCCTTTTCAATTCATTTTTCCTTCCTTAATCTTCCGCACACAACCCTCTCTTTCCTAACTGGCTGCCGTTTGGAATTGAGTTACAGATTTTCAATATGTATTTCTTTCATTTTGTTGTTACTCTTCCTAATTTAAGCATTAGGTTTTGCTTCTTCGGCATGTTTCTCTTTCACAGCCAATCAACGTATCTTCAAACTAAAGTAACTTGACTAAAGGAGGGGGCTTTTCCTACCTGTGTTCCAGGAGGGGCTGAGCATCTGTCCTCAGATGTGACCCGGTACTTTGGGGAGGAAGACAGAGCTGTGAATAATGCTGCCTCACCTCGGGGCTGACCATCTTTCAGCTCCTTCAATCTCTTATGTTCTTGAAGGAAAGGACAAGAAGCAATTTAGTAGGTCCTATATCTGTGAGAGGAGAGTGGGAAGGGCAGAGAGTGAATTTTAAAACCTAGGTAAACCGAGACTACATGTGTCTCTGGAGACTCTGAAGCAAGATGCTGTGTGAATTTGATGGAAATTTCTATGGGAAAATGTCTTTGAATCAAATCTCTCAAAGGTCGTTGATGACAGGGCTTCACCAGCCAATAATCTGGCTCAGCTATACTGAACCACTTAGCATCAGACTCTCAGAATATTGCCCGCGGTGACCTGTGTCTTTTGCCTAAGCGCTTTAATAATGGCTACGTAAATGGTGAAAGTAAAACACAAAACTTAAGAACAAATCACATTTATTGTGAACTTGATAGTTTGTAAAGAGCTTTCACATTAGCATCTCAGTTTGGTCTCTACAACCTCACTGTAGAAAAGATAAAGGAAAAAAAACCACAAGCAAACAAACAAAACCTGCATCTTGAATTGTTTAAGGAATTCACCCAAAGTTGCATGACTTGAGCCAGAAGGCCAGGCCTCCTGGCTGTCATGACCATTTTGACTTCTTTCTGTCCCTTTCTTCTCGGACCCCACCCACAGAAATGCTAGGAAGTGTCCAAGCTGTGCCACTGGAGTGACTGTATGGGAAAAAAACGTTGTAATGGAGAGGATCATCTCTTTGGAAACTGCAATCCCAAAGGAAGCATTCCATGCTTTAAATTTTGTAATGTCATTTCAGAGGCATATGTTTTCATTTGCCCTGGCTTTGCTTTAAAACAAAGAGTAACATTTTCAGCGATCCTTGACATGGTAATAGTGAACCTATAAAGGACACAAATTCTGTACTTAAACCTACTTTAACAACACTTGCAGTGAGAGTCTTCTCATTGTGTTGAAGAAAACGTTTAAGGTAATCTCATCCTTTCTCTTCCTCCAAAAGGTACGGCCGAATAGTCATTTACTTAATATCCTGTTTCGGTGTTGGCATTGCTGGTGTTGTGGTGGCATTTGCACCCAATTTCCCTGTGTTTGTGGTCTTCCGCTTCCTACAAGGCGTGTTTGGAAAGGGAACGTGGATGACTTGCTACGTGATTGGTAAGAGCTGGCTACGCCTCCTTGTCTGTTTGAGAACCAGGGTTAGGTGGGTGAGAAGTCCCGCTGGTCAGCCTTCCTCCAGCAAGTATGGCGAGGCTTCACTGCTGCCACGTTATTTCTGCAAATGGGAGGATGCAGGGGCAAGATGCTGACTCTTTAGAAATTAAAGTTCCATCTTGTTTTGGGAACCAAGTATGGACTCTCACCAAATACTGGGATGAACCACTTTCTGGCACGGCCATACGGTTATCACATGGTTTCTTGCTTTGTTTTCTTAGAGACTAATCTTTAGAAAAACTTCAGTAGTTCCTTGAAACTTTTTTTTTTTTTTGGCTGTGCCATGTGGATTGTGGGATCTTAGTTCCCTGACCAGGAATTGAATCCAGGCGTTCAGCAGTGAAAGCACAGAGTCCTAACCACTGGACCACCAGGGAATTCCCCCTTGAAACATTTTTAAAGCATTTTCCATGTATTTCTGTGATACAGTTTGAGATAACATTGCTGTGCTCTCAAATATTATTTCTTTAATTCTATTCCTTCCGCACAAGTGGAGAACTTTCTGCCGTGCAGGAGATATGGCCCGAAAAGGAGAAGTTCATTTGTAACCCTTTGCTATCTTCCATACCTAGAAAGTTGGACGTCTGAGTGTGAGGAAAGAAAAACTTCTCTTTGCTCCTATTACTGGGGAAGGTCCTGGCTGCTACCTTTCCAGTAGTGTCTTGGGTGGGCACCCACTCAAAGTCGTGGTGGATTTGTGACCAGGGAAATACGAAGCCTCCTCTTTGATTATCACCCCAGATCTGTGGGCTTCCACTCACTTCTGTTACTGCTGGACAGCCCCTCTTTGGGGTGCCCACTTTGGGGACCCTTTGAAGATCTTTTTGTGGGTGAGGAAGGAGAGAGAGAGCTGGGGGGACTGACGGTTGATGGGTGGGGCAGAAGGGATAACTTTGGACTATGAAGCGTTTTTAAGGAGACCCCAGTCTAGGTGAGTTTTCCTGGTTGTGATCTTAGGGCAGCAATAAGGTAACATACGCCAGGATGATCAGAATGGAATTAGGGACAGATAGAAACAGATCAGCAGGAGGGGAGGGGAGGAAAGGATGCCAACAGTAAAATTCCTCATGTGATTTTCAAAGAAATATCACACAAATGAAAGGTCCAACACTGTGGAGAGAATTATCACTTGATAGAAACTCTCTTGTGATAGTGAAAAATTTATCTGTAGAATCTAATGTCCATGATGAATCACCTAAAGAGACTGTAATATGCAAATCTTTAAAGACTGTGATAAAATCTAGCCACTTTATTGTATTTATGTTTTGATCATTACAATTACTTTTCAAAATAGTCATCGTCTAAGCTTTCCTAAAACCAACACATATATTCTTTGAATACCCGGAAGGGTGCTGGGCTGGGTGCGTAGGAGGATGGCATATGCTTGTTGATAACGCAGAGAAGAGGGGGAGAGGAAGGGACCTGAGCTGTCTGGGAAGCACATCCCCATCAGGGCAGTGCCTAAGGAAGCTTCGGGACCTTTGAGAGTCCTGTATAGTATTCTAGCGCCGCTGATGGATGGACGTCACAGGTGTAACGTCTGTTTGTTTGTTTGTTTGTCCGTTTGTTTTGGAGCTGGTCTTGAGCTTCCCTAACCTCTCTGTTTGTTTTCCTTCAGTGACAGAAATAGTAGGTTCAAAACAAAGGAGGATTGTGGGAATAGTGATTCAAATGTTCTTCACCCTTGGAATCATCATTCTCCCTGGAATCGCCTACTTCATCCCCAATTGGCAAGGAATCCAGCTAGCCATCACGCTGCCCAACTTTCTCTTCCTCCTTTATTACTGGTAATGTGGTTTTGGTCATTATCAAATCTATTCTTATTCCACAGAAATGTAGAATCTATGCTTCCAAACCAACATGAAAACGAAGGCAAGATTTTCTAACATCTCCAGAATGGCTGTGGGCTTTGCGAATTTCTAGAGATTATTTATTGGTTTTTGACTAATAGTTATTATTAAATTAATAAAATTGAAAAACACCTTTAAAATAGAGTATGAATTATGTTTTATTATTTTGTAATCTTTTTATGAAAACTACAAGGCAACAGACCATATCTGCCAGTATTTCAACACGCAGTTTAAATGCAGTGAACAAGATTTGCTTGTCTGTATGTTTTATTAAGCAAACTAATGTGACTCAGGAATTCTCAGGGGAATAAGAAAATGTTAAGAGCATCAGAAAATTAAGTTATCAGAAAGCTACCGGTGTATGCATTTGACTCCTGTTAGAATGAACATATTTTAATCATCCTCTAATCTAATTTTAATAGATGAGCAAACCAGTTTATGTAAATTGGGTTCTTAACCTTTTCCTAAATGTTCATTAAATCCCAGTGTTTTTCATCTTTGTAGTTGAGGACTGTATATTCTAAGACAGCCTTCTTGCAAGAGCAATGTAATATTGATTCCTTTTATCATGAGCAATAATTCAATTATCAAGTGAGCATTTTTTCCCGTCCGTTATAAACTTACAAAGATAATCTATGTTTCAGAGAGCCAGTTCTAAGCTCTCAGAATCTCCAAAACATGTATCTGATCGCAAGATCCATTTCAATAGAGAAATTCAAGTCATAAACTTTTAAGTTTTGAGATACGCAGGCATAACTCAAAAAAGACTTCTTCTCACCAGGGTGGTTCCTGAATCTCCCCGTTGGCTGATTACTCGGAAGAAAGGAGATAAAGCATTAAAAATTCTGAGGAGCATTGCGAAATGCAATGGGAAATATCTCTCGCCAAATTACTCGGAGGTAATCTTGCATATTACTAGTAACAAGTATTGTTAAAGTGGGTGAATTAATGTCACTTATGCACATATTATCAAATATATGACTAATCATTTTTAGTTTGACTTTAAAAAAACCTTGGGAAGAATCATATGGTGTATTAAAGAAAAAATAATTGCAAAGTTGTAATAGCATTATAATTGAGGTGAATTGGTCATTTAGTCCATATTTTAATAGTTGCACCAAGTTACTTGAATTACTATACTTGAATCACCTACTATAGGCCCCATAGTAATTAATCATTCATTCATCTTAATTGGACAAACTATAAATCTTTTCTTGACATTCAATTTAAGTCTAAAGATTTGTCTTTAAATTTAGTCTTGGAAGTATTATCTCTGCCGACCAGAGCTTGGGCAGTAATGTAATAATTCAACCTTTAGACTTAGACAGGCTGAATAATCTGCCCTCCCTCCCTCCCTTCCTCCCTTCTTTCCTTCCTTCCTCCAGCAAAGGCTTTTTGGGTGCCTCTGTGTCACTGCATTAAGAGAAAAGGGGGCTGTGTATTAAAAGCTCATTCTTGTCTTTTCAAAGATTTGATATGCAGCCGAAGACATATGCATGTATTTGAAGCAACGCCTGAATAATTAGAGAATAACATATAAAAAAGATATGATTTTTGCTTTAGCTGCAAAGACTAAGTGAATGCAGAATAACAAAGGATTATTATAAAAGGAATATTTAAGAATAATTTTTTTAAATTTATTAAATTTATTTATTTTTGGCTGAGTTGGGTCTTCGTTGCTGTGCGCGGGTTTCTCTAGTTGCGGCGAACAGGGCTACTCTTTGTTGCAGTGCCCGGGCTTCTCATTGCAGTGGCTTCTCTTGTTGTGGAGCACAGGCTCTAGGCACGCAGGCTTCAGTAGTTGTGGCATGTGGGCTCAGTAGTTGTGGCTCGCAGGCTCTAGAGCACAGGCTCAGTAGTTGTGGCACATGGGCTTAGTTGCTCCGCAACATGTGGGATCTTCCCAGACCAGGGATCGAACCTGTGTCCCCTGCATTGGCAGGCCGATTCTTAACCACCGCAACACCAGGGAAGTCCATAAGAGGAATTTTTAAATGTTTAATATTAATATTGCTAACATTGTTTTCTTTTGTAGCATTCAGTTTGTCTTGCTAGAAACGTTCTGATAAAAATGGGTTTGTGGGTTGTATTGTCAACTCCCCAGCTTCCTAGCTCCCCAGAACCTGGTCGGTTATTTTCGGATTTCTACCTTCTTCTTTCACTCTTACATTAAGCGACAAGCAGTAGGCTCTGTGTATACAAAGGTTTCAACTGACCAGTTGTCACTGTTGGAAGTAGATTAATGATTTACCTTGAGGTTTACAGGTCATAAAATATATGGTAAAGATAAAACGTGATCTGTTCCAACCATGAAGACTAGTTGATCCTTGTCATTCTTTGACTGAGAACATTTGAGCTGTGCTTCTAGGGAAAATAACATCCCACTGCCCTCTCAGCTTGCTCTGGTCACACGAGCCATTGGTCTGCACAGCTGGATCAAATGAATGATAATTTGTACTCAGTTTTAATGGCCAAATGAGTATTTTTGCTATTCGTTCATCAGTATCCTGAAGACATTGCAGGTAGTCCCAGAGCTAAGCATGTGTAAGATCTAAATCAAGGTTTTAAGAGTGTAGAAAACATAGTGTGTGCTGATGGCTTATGAAAGAAGATGTTGCATTAACCATGCACATTGTGTGTTACCATGCGTGTTGCTGAGATGCCAGAGGATGATTCCCCAAATAGCTGCTATTCCACATCCTATGAGTGTCCGGTCCGACACCCACTGACCCGCTTCGAATTCATGAGCAGGATAGAGATCGTTTCAGCAGGGAAGTACTTAAATGCTCTACATCGTTGTGACTGTAAATGATCGGGAACTATGGATCCGATGGCTTCCAAGACACTTGAACTCTAGTTTTTAGCAGTTAGATGATCTCCATTTGAAAGTCAGGTTTGATCAGACTTCGGTTTCTCCAGGACTTCAGTTGCTCTAGGATCCTAGCTACCGCTGTGGGCGTACGATCCTAGTGATAGGTGTTGTGATAGGTTGATGAGCCTCTTCAGTCTTTTTTTAATCTATAGGTTTTCTTTTTCTAGCAACTTTTTCTAGCAACTTCGGTGGAGAATGCTACGGGGTTTTCTCTCTGTTGAGTTTTCTGAAGTCTAAATTTCACTGATTACATCTCTTCGGATCCTTTAACGTGACCCTCTGTCTTGTATTCCCTGTGATGGAATACAGCTAAATATAACTAAATTGGTAGTTAGATCTAGAGTTAAGCAAGTTCAGGTTTGTCATTTTGGGCAAGACTACTTCATAAGTGGCTTTGTACATTTCCATTAAGAGACACATCTCCAGCCTTTAAAAATTGTACAACCTAAGTAGAAAGGCAAAGTATTGTCTTTAAAAAGAGAAAGAATTTTAAAACGTAACGACGTTTAAAACACCTTGCTAATAGCTGAATTCAGTCAAATTATAGGCCAAACCATAGTTTTCTATTTCAGAGATATTAATGTTTCCACGAAGCATGGTAATGTGCGAAATCCCTCTTTCAATGCTCAGAAATACTGGTGGGTAGTGCAGGCATTTGACTTGAACTCAGCACCAGCACCAAGGCAGGATCCTATTATGGTTTTGGGGGTAATGCTATCAATTACTCCTCTTTTGGCAACTCAAGGAACTATTGCCCATGTCAACAGTAGGACCACCAGGAAACCTTACGGTTCCACAGTCACCTCACACCTTCAGAAACCCTCCATTGCCTTAGCTGGTATCCCTGCTCTCTGGATATAATAACATCAAGGCACCCATGCCCAAGGCTGGTTGCCCAGTGCTCTCCTTACACTTTTCACGGAACCTCTCTTTGGTAAATCCTGACTTTTGGAAGAAGTTATTACCATGTAAATGACCTCGTCCCCCAAGACCTCTCCAATTCCCACCTCATCCTAGGGGTGCACATCCTAGGCTGCAGTGAAGCTAGAATGAATTAGAAAGAATCTGCTTGGTAGCAAAGCGGCCCTAGGAGATCTGGCAGGTCTACCCTCCTCTCATCACAATAGCCTCAGCTACCTCCCCACACCAGCCTGTTCCATCGCTGACACCAGAGGTGCTGCTCTATTTTAGACCCAAGAAGCAGAAGCGGTGGTGGGGTACCAGTTCAGAGCAGAAGCTGTAGAGGCATCACGAGTTTCTGACAGCTCTTTTGCTCTTTCCTTCTGCTACAAGAACAGCACATCCCAAACTGGAGCTGTTCCTTCAGCGTGGGTCCAGAATGAGAAGAGCTACAACTCGGAACAGAGCTATAGCAGCTGACCTACAGCTGAGACGTGGAATGTGGCCAAGAAATCATTGTTTCCCCTGTAAACTACAGTCTGCTAAATGTGTCTCAGTAAGCTACAGAGATTTGAGGGTGTTTGTTTTTGCAGCCAAAGCTAACTAATGTAGCTGATAGTAATAGTACTGGTTCAGGTGCCAAAGTAGGGTTTGGTGATCCAACACATTTTTTGCTATCTAGATGACACTGGATTGTGGTAGATTAGATTATTGTTTGAAATAGTCACATCTTCCCCCTCGTTTCCAATGCATGAAGGTACTTCCTGGCTCCGTTGATGCGGGGCAGAGCAATGTAACCTGCTCTGGTCTCATGATGGCTGAAGTGTACGGCCTGCCCTTCGACTTCGGGCTTGGCCGTTCGGGTTGCTCTGGCGAATGGTAGGTGACCAGATGTGATGCAGTAGAGTCATGAAACGTGCTTGGGCTTGATCTCTGGGCTTCAGCCAGCACTGTGAGAAGAATAGTTCCAGGTTCTCCTACTGACCACATAGAAGGCTAAGAGACATTTGGAGGAAAGCTGCTCTAGCAAAGTCTCCCCAAACCTAGATCAGCAGTCTCCCAGCCAGCCCGCAAACGTGTGAGCTCAGTGAATGCTTATTATTTTATGCCACTATGCTTGTTACAGAGCACTATTTATCAAAAGTCAACTGATATCCTGATTAAATAGCCATCGTCACTTACTGACCTGGATTCTACAACTACATAGGTAGTAACTCTGGCAGCAGTTTTGGTTTCATTTTTTTAAAAAAGGATTTTAAAGACGTCTCTCTCCCCCTCTTGTCTTCGTGTGGGATATGCTCATGGAAAATAGTAGGCTACAACTCTAGTTAACAAAGAGGCTCTGATACTACCGAACTGAATATGTCCGTATTCGTTGGCGATATTGTTATGCTCTGTTGACTCAAAAACCTATAAGGCTTGATTGTAATTTCCTTACTTGTATGATATGCTTATATAGTTCATTGTTCAGAGCTAATCACAGTTTATTGAAATGTCAGTAGTAGATGTTACACTGATAGTCATTCATGCATAAACACACTCATGGGCAGTTCCCATGGTGACGTGTTTGGGTGACATCAAGAACTGAGACTTGAGCTTTCTGATCGCAAAGGGAACATCATCACTATAAATGATCCCACTCTGATATAGTTCCAAGATTGGATATATTAAAACCTCATTAAAAAGTGTCAGGCTAATTTTTAGGTTACCTTAGTTACCAGAGAGACTTCCAACTCTTAACAGCTGCCGTGTTTCCTATATTTTAATGAACCGTCACAGAAGCATCAGTATTGCTCCAGAGAGGGACTTTCCAGCTTTGGGAATGCCTGTTTCTGACATTTGCTTTCCAAAGGGGATTTTTATAAACATAATTTTTGTTCTTCCGAAAGAGAAACCACACCATGATTCTGGCTGTCATGAAGCCCATGTGAGTTGTGTGGTATTTTCGTCCAGCTGTGCTGTCTTTGTTAGTTTTCGTGTTTAATTATTATCTCAGACTTGAAACTTAAAAACCCTCCCATAGAATTCATTTCAAAAGATCCAGAGAAAGTAATTTAGGCCCAAGCAGTGACCGTGTCAAGAGTGGGAAAGGTGTGAGTCTAGAAAATAGTAAAAGACAATGGGGAAAAAAGTCTCTGGAAACTTGTACATTACTTGCCCTTAACAGAAGCAAATCTTCATTCTTCGACTTCACACAGAATAAATGATTCCTGTTCTACCAGCAAAGCCGTCATCCTTCACATGACGTGTTAAAATGATTACTGTAATATGCCGCCACCTAAGCTTTAATTTAGAATATTCTTGAATGCATAAAAAAAGCCAGGGCGCTTCATATGCTAAACATAAAATGGACCTTTGGAGCTGAGAAATAATTTAATAGTACTCTAGTGAAATCCATTTTTGGAAATAGCCTGGGTTCTATAAATGGGCTATATTTCAATTCTAATTAGTTCCCATGTCTTTAACTTTGTGAAAATAACACAATATTGCATGAATAGGGAAAAATGTTTATGCTACCATTTAAAAAGCCATAAAAACAGCAGTGAAGGACTGTTGAATCCAGAGCGAGTTCCTTTCCCAAGCTGGGTGATTAAATAGTAAGTCTCTTCCACTAAAGGAAATTTGGCCTAAAATCTTCCAGGTCAGCGGGCTCTCATTTCACCTGTACAAATCTTGAGGGAGAGTGGTCCAGAGCATCATGTGGCTTTAACTGAGCTAGAAATCCAAGTGTCTTATCCCTTAAAGAAGGAGATTACAGCCGTGGAGAGGGCAAGGCAGATATTCAGAGCAGCTCCTCAAAGAGCAGCATCTTGAGTGAGGAACCCTGGGAGACAGGCCTTCTCTCCCCTTCCCTGAAATTGACCTTCCAGAGTCCCTCCTGAAATAACTGGGCTATATGCTCTTGCCACGGTCTTAAGGCTTGAGAAGTATACATCGGAACTGTGAAAGAAAAGCACTCAGCATCATTGTTACGTAAATATAAATAAATATATATGTAGATATAGTGATACCAGTCAGTCCTGGTGTCTGATGACATCTTTCTAACAAGTAATTGGATCTACAGAACCCAGGACAACTAATGGACTCAGATGGTGACCAGTAGGGTGACCAGTTGTCCTTGTTTGCCCAGGACCGGGAGGATTTCTAGGATACTGAAGTCGCAAAGCGAAATCTAAAGAAAGTCTCAGGCAAATGGGGGTGACTAGGTCAGTCCTCCCCTTCCCAGCTATGCTTAGAGAAGGATACCAAAGATGTACATTCTCTGGCTTCAAAAGCCCCTCCCAGCCCACTGGGACCCTGATCCCTATGAGGAGACAGTGGGATGCCTGGCCTGACTAGAGGATGGGACCTGGGATTTCCCGATGTCAGATGCAAGCTGCCGGGGCCCCCAGGTGGCTGCCAGGCTTCCTCTTTCTTCCTCAATCCCTAATTCTTTAAAAAAAAACCACACACACACAAAAAAAACACAAAAAACTTTTACAGCCTTTATTTGAAGGTCTAACATGAAGTGATATTCCTTTGAAAAAACCACACACTTTATTGACGTATGATTGACATGCAGAAAGCGGTACATATTTCATGTATACAACTTGCTCAGTCCCCTGTTTCTACTATAGTTCTTAACCTGGACTTGAACCCTAGTTGTTCGACTGGGGCCCTGGCCCCCTGCTTACTTTCTGCCTGTTCTTTCTGTCAAAAGTGGGGTCCCACTGCTGATGTCTTTACTCATCTGTTGTCATAGAGTTAGATGTTGCCCCTTCTGATAACTGCTGCCTGATCTTTCTGGAGACTGCAGCTGCTGAGAACCCGTCCTCCAGGTGGGGCCCACACGGGACAGCAGTGCTGGCCCACAGGAGACCCAGGTGTCCCCTCCCCCCACTGGCCTCTCTTGGTGTACATTCTTGGTCCAGACACAGAGCCAAAGCACCTCCATTCACCTGGCCTGCTCTCCCTAAAGCTGAGATTCCAGCAAACACCTAGGCAAAATGATGTTGGATTATGACACAAGGGGAAGAGTTCCAAGCTCTATATAGTGACATTTAGAGCCATGTCAACTCCTCATTCATTAGTTACAGAATCTGGGAACAATGGACTCCTCCCTTTTTCCATCTCAAAGGCTGATCCTTGCCCTTCAGAACAACAGCCCTCCTGTTTGAGCCCCAGCACCCCTGTGGTGATGCAGAGAAGCATTTGCCTTTTTCTGGCCTAGCCCAGGCCCCGGTGGCATTACGAAGAAAACTAATTAAAATATAAAACAAAATGAATAAGCCACACAGGCTTATTTTATTCTGTTAATATTGATTGCTCTTTTTTGTGAGAATTGTGAAAATGCCTACTTCAGTTATTTTAATTCTGGGTCTCGCTAATAGAATAAAAAGTGAGTTTGCTTTTGCTCTTGCCTTTTGAACACTTGCCAAGAGAATGGCCCTCTAACACCATCTTTGAAATCTTCATATTCTATCGTGTGAGAGAGGAAGATAGCAGCCTTTTCCAGTGTTTTGTTCCTGTGCCACTTGGCCCACGCTTGTGTTTTTGGCAAAAGCAGTCTCTGCAAATCCAAATTGCTGTGCTTGCCTACTGTGAATAAATGAGAAAATACTAGCTCTTTGGGAAAGTGTTCCTTGCTGTGGAGGCCATGATGGGTGCAACTTCCAGAACCCTGCGCATCCAACTCCCTGGCAGGATTTCCCGGGCATTATTCCTAATCCAGAGCTGCTGTTGCTATGACAGCGCTGCTTGCTAGATCTCCAGTCCATTAGGAAAACTGCCTTTTTTCAAGAAATAATCCTAAGAAAAGAGATGCAGCCTGGGTGAAATCATTTAAATTCTCCAGGGCTGGGCTTCCCTGGTGGCGCAGTGGTTGGGAGTCCGCCTGCCGATGCAGGGGACACGGGTTCGTGCCCCGGTCCGGGAAGATCCCACGTGCCGCGGAGCGGCTGGGCCCGTGAGCCATGGCCGCTGAGCCTGCGCGTCCGGAGCCTGTGCTCCACAACGGGAGAGGCCACAACAGTGAGAGGCCCGCGTACTGCAAAAAAAAAAAAAAATTCTCCAGGGCTAGGTTGATTGTTGGAGTATGCAGACATGCTCCTTTGATGTAGATAAACATGAGAAAATTGTGCTAAATAGTAACAGAGAAAACACACTGGGATCTATTCGCTTCCATCCCTAGAGGTTCCCCCCAGGTAGATGGTATAAAGGTATCAGGTGCTAGATTTTCAAGGGCTAAATCTTCCCTTCCCTGGAAAAAATAAAAATTAAGATCCGTCTAACAGATGGCTGGATGAAGAACAGCCAGGTTGTGTTGCAGTAGCAACACTTCCTCACGTGGGTGCAGATATGAACGGGACCAAGCCCATGCAATCCAAGGATGGCTAGATTTCTTGGTTTAGAACAAGTAACGTGGGTCTGTGCTGTTTTCGTTTTTCTTTGAATCTGGCACTATTGGAGGGAAGTATAACTGAATGTACAGAAAGGGGACCTGATGGAGAGGAAGCCTTCCTTCTTCAAATAGTGAAGGTACCTTTCTTAAGGTGACTGAATAAAGGAAGCTTTAGAGTGAAGAATCCTTATATCCTTCCCAGGAAAAGGACTTAGGGAACGTTGGGGGAAATGGCCTGAACCAAGGACACTCTTAGGCTAGAAAAGTAGATCTTTGTTACCATCCCTAGGAATGGGCATGGAGGGGGACCAAAGAGGAACGTTCTGGCTAACACACTCCTGCCTCGCAGCACCTGTGACCTCAGCCCCAGAGTCGATGGAAGAATCATGTGGTAGTCTGTCCCGGGGGGGCCACTGATCCTTGGGGACCATCAAGTTACTGCCAAAGTCCACAAACCATTTGCAGCCAAGTCTTGTCTGTAGAATGAATGAATACATCTTGGATACATGTATACTATTATTTCAGATGAAGGTAGATGGCCGTTGTGATGAATAATGACTAAGGAACTGAAAGGCGTTAAGTTCATAGCAAATCTGTGTTATGTTGTCGTCTCAATGAACAGAATTAAAAGCACAATTCCTATCATGTGCCAGAAGTTCTCATACTCAATTAGGACAAGAGTCAGTGATCAGTGAGCACAAACAGGATTAGTTTCCACCAGCTGGACAGCTGTTCCCTGAGCTCTCAGAGTTCAAGTTATATGACGTTCTCAGAAAAAGCTGAAGGACTCCACAGAGTCTCGATAAACAGAATTCTCGACAACTTCCGAGATTTGTTCAGTTTTTTAAAATTCAATAAAATAAACTCAAGTTCATTATTTTCTGCTCTTTCACTGACCTTAAGGACAAGTTCTTCCTCCGAAGTAGCGAGAGTTGAGCAACTTGGTGTACAATTGTCTTACTGTGTCTCAATGGTGGGTCCTCGTTTTCTTTCTTGTTCAGGTTTCAGAGCCAACACACCACTAACAGTTTAGATCTTGAGGAAGGCTTACTGAATGAATACTCAGCACGATTATTTCTATGGCCCCAAGAACGAGAGAGATTAAGTACTTGCCGCATGTGTTGATCACTAGTGGAGTCTCCAGGCTTAAATACTTCTCTTTGAAACCTGACGCGGACAAATCTTACCAAAGACAATTCAAGTATTCACTCTGCAATTCATAACCGTTAACATGCTGTATTTATACAGGCTGATCTAAAATTAGCAGGGGACAGATTGGATGGCAAGTGAGTGAAACATGGGCTCCATGCCATGTAGTGTCCTTCCCACAGTTCTGTAAACTATGTGGTACACTTGGTTGTCTAAAAACAACCGGCCTGTAAAGTTCAAGTTGATTATTAGTTACTGCATTGAAAATATTTTTCACCTGGCACACTGAATCAGGGAATATTTTATTTGGTCACCACATGTTTAGAAAAACCATTTAAATGTAATTGACATGAGGTTGTCCCACAAACGGACACACACCGTAGCAGGAATTCATCTTCATTTGTTCACCCATTTATTCAGCAAATAGTTACAGAGCACTGGGTTCAAAACATCTAGTTTTAAACAACCTCTGTGCAATAGTCACTTTCAAAAATGCCTCCCAACAGGCATTCAAGGTGCCTTACATTTTCTCTAATTCTCTATGGTTGGTCTTATTTCTTGTTTTTTTTTTTTTGAGCTGTTTTCAGGTCCCCCCTCTGATAGTTCCTTACCTATTCAAATATACTCAGTTTCATCATATAGATAAGTTTAATACAACTAAATATAAATATTTCCTCTCATTTAAGGCTGAAGAACAGCTTAAATCTCAAGTGTGGAGTTTGGAAACCGTATCAGTGTGTTTTAATTTTGATGGCATTGTCTGCAGAAGGGTATTCTAATTGGGTCTCAGTTAGTACATCTGTTAAGGCTGGAAACTCACCTATGTGTTTCTTGGAATATAATAAAGCAAGTCACATTTCAAAGTTAGAGTAGAGAGTGAATGCAGGATAACATTAATACACGTCACTGTGGTCCAGAGTGAAGCCATGAGACTGAACAGGCTTCACTATCAAAAACCTCCAGAGTCAGAATTCCAGGCATGGTGTGTACCACCCACTCGTGGCTTGCACTTAAAAGCATCTCATCCCTCTCTGTAGTTCTGCCTGAACAATAAAGTACATGCCAATGAACAATAAGTAACTGTATGCAGAAAAATATTTTGTAAATCAAGAAATAGAGAAGGGAGAAGCTTGCAAATTCTAGAACTCACCAAGGACTACGATATATATTGGGGTGCGTGTCAACTGCTCTTTTAGCTGTTCAGCTGTACTTGACTTTCTTTGGAAAATTTCTCAGCTTTCCCCAATGCACGTACATAAACATGAAACTAAGGGCTTTCTGAGGTGCAGAAGTAAGGCAAAATTTGAATAGTTGGCAAGCCTGGAAGCACTGAAAGCAGAGGAAGTTCCAAGCTGACCTCTAAGTAGCTCTGTAGCAGGTGGTTTGGGTGACCGTCATTTTTCTTTGAGCGCAGAGTTGAGTTAAGCCTGTCTCTCTGCGCGCGGTACAGTCATCGTTGGGCTGTGCAGGCCCCTCTCCTGTTTGGTCGATTTGATTTTCCCTTCCTCCACTCTCCCCACTCTGCCCTCAACAGGTCCCCAATTGAATGTGCTTGATGTATGCCCTTTGATGTTGATGTGTCCTTATAAACCAGAGCTTGTGGTATGTGTGGGTTTAGGTGACATACATGGCGTTGTGCTGCCCTAGATCTTGTCTCATTTCTTACCTTTTCATGGAGCAATGTTTTAAAGGTCTCCCTGTGTTGCCCACACGTGAGTGCTGCGTGGTTTTCGTCAGTACCTTCTGCTGTATTTGACATCTCCGTCCTCCAAACCTGGGCTGCCTCCAGTCATCCTGATAAATGTTTCCATACATGTCCCCTTTGTTTATCCATTCTCTATATAATAGTTTGCGTCTGCTAGTTCCAAACTCCTAACCCATCCCTCCTAACCCCTGCCCCTTGGCAACCACAGTTCTGTTCTCTATGTCTGTGAGTCTGTTTCTGTTTCGTAGATAAGTTTGTTTGTGTCATATTTTAGATTCCACATATAATGATAGCATATGGTATTTGTCTTTCTCTGTCTGACTTACTTCACTTAGTATGATCATCTCTAGGTCCATCCATGTTGCTGCAAATGGCATCATTTCATTCTTTTTTTCAGCTGAGTCATATTCCATTGCATATATATACCACATCTTCTTTATCCATTTGTCTGTCGATGGACACTTAGGTTGCTTCCGTGTCTTGGCTATTGTAAATAGTGCTGTTAGGAACATTGGGGTGCATGTATCTTTTTGAATTAGAGTTTTCTTTGAACATATACCCAGGAGTGGGATTGCTGGATCTTATGGCAACTCTATTTTTAGTTTTTGAGGAACCTCCATACTGTTCTCCATGGTGGCTGTATCAATTTACATTCCCACCAACAGTGTAGGAGGGTTCCCTTTTCTCATACATGTCCCTTTGGACATTTGAGAGGTTTCCCGTGGAGTATAATGCCTAGAAGTGGAACGACCGGGTCCTGGGTTGCATGCAAGTTTAGTGCCCTAAATAATGCCGCATTGCTTTCTGTGTACACCCATTGAGTGTCCTGTTTGCCCATGTACACATTTGGTACTTTCCAATTTTCTAATTTGGCCAGCCTGCTGAGTGTTTTAGGTTGCACGTCTCTGGTTACCAGTGAGGCTCAGCACATCTTCGTGCGTATTGCTTTGTTATTTGTGTTTCTCCTCTGTGGATTGCCTTGCCGTATCCTTGCCCACGTGTATGGAATTTTCTGGATTTGTTGGACTTATTGCATTGGATTTGTCCCCTTCTATTTATAGGATTGCCTTTTATACTCTAAACTTTACCCTGTTGTTGGTTTTAGACATTGCGAGTATGCTTCCCTCAATGTTTTAGCTACCCATTAACTTTGCCTATTTTTTGTTTCATTGACCAAAAATTCTTAAATCCTTAAATGATTTGATACGGTCAGATCAGTGTGTTTTCACCTATTGATTGTTTTCTGGGTTTTGTTTAAGAAATCTTCTGTACCCAAATAGGAGAATGTACAGACATTCTCCTATTAGCTTATGGCTCCGTCACATTCAGGCCTGAATCCACCTGCCCTGCTCCCTCAATGCCACTGTGAAGCAGGGATCCACCTTTATTGGTCTCAGTACTGAGCTGGTTTTCTGAGCACCAGCTAATAAGCGAAGCATCATTTATTAAGTTCCCATTTCTGAGTCTAAATTAGTTTACAGCCTAAAACCTGTCTACTATTTTTAAGGAACCCAACAACTCGTAACTTATATATGTGCTCCTGGGCTTCAGATCGGGGCTAAGATGCAGGCGCCTTGCCAGTGTTATCAATGAATGTCCCACACCTGTGAAGCTCCATGTGGCTGGAGATACGTGAACCAGATCACTTAGACCTCAGATTCATATACAACCAGCAGACAATCATGTTCACGCTCTTGGCCTTAAAAGATTGATACGTGATAACATGTTTGTTAGCAAATGCCCACATATCAATACTTATCCTCTAAAACACACTTTCTGATTCTGGACTTCGCTATCTAACTGCCCATCACTGAAATGAAGGAGAAATACTCTTCAAAGCCGGAACATCAGTCATGCAAAAGCAGAAGGGGTATAATGTCCCCCCAAGATACTCAAGTATTTCTTCAAAAAATGAGGATTGTCTCTGGGAGAATGATGCCTGCTCTGCATACCTCTCAAAAGGAGGTGACAGGGTATGAACATACTTCATCAGTGTAGAACGAGATCATGATTTTCAGACCCACCAACACCTTCATTAAGTGTACTTGGGGGCTCAAATGGGACTTGTTAACTGTTCCCTTCCCTGGGCAGTGGCGTAAGCTCTTAGTCACAAGCTTTCAATGGGACAGCAGGTCTACCCAGGGCTCCCTCTGCTTCTGTGTTAGTTTTATGATTTATTTCAGTGATAAACTAATTAGTGCCTGTTGATTGAAAAAGCAGTAGAAATAATCCTCATTCCTTTTTAGGAGTTTTAAAGGTGGATTTTATCAAAAAGACTTATTATTTATAAGAAGCAAACAAAATTTCATGAAAATTGCCATTTCCCCAAATTTAAGTTGAAGTCTTAGTTTAATTACTTCAAAATAGAAATATAATACTTAGCATAATAAATTCCTATGAAGAAGAGGGTATAGACCAGAGGGCTTTTTTGTAAACTTGAGAAATCTATGGACTCTTTATCATTCAGGATAAGCCAGGTGTGCATGTAACAAACACTCCCCAGATCTCTGGAGATTAAAACCACAAAAGAGAGACTTCCCTGGAGGCGCAGTGGTTAAGAATCCGCCTGCCAATGCAGGGGACACAGGTTCAAGCCCTGGTCCGGGAAGATCCCACGTGCCACGGTGCAACTAACCCCGGGCACCACAACTACTGAGCCTGCGCTCTAGAGCCCATGAGCCAGGTCTACTGAGCCCATGTGCCACAACTACTAAAGCCCGTGTGCCTAGAGCCTGTGCCCTGCAACAAGAGAAGCCACCGCAATGAGAAGCTCGCGCACTGCAACGAAGAGTAGCCCCCCGCTGGCCACAACTAGAGAAAGCCGGGGTAGCAATGAAGCCTGACGCAGCCAAAAAAATAAATAAGTAAATAAAATTTTAAAAATAAATAAAACCCACAGAAGATTAACTCCTGTCTGTGCCACGTGGATTCACTGGGGCCTCCTCTCCTTGTCACAGAGTCCTCACTCTTTAATCCAGGCTGTCCTAGCAGCCACTGCCTGGACCATCGCAGAAAAGGGGGAGTTCTAGAGGGTCTTGCTTCAGCAATTAAATGCTCACAACTCCTTGGCACATCTGGGGAGGGGGCCCCACTCAATCACGCAGGACCAAGCACTGCAATCCTATCACGTCCCTGTGATGGGCTGGGGAGGGAGGAGAGGAAACAAAAACATTTTTGGCAAACAGCGCTCGTGAGATGAGCACCACCATAGATCTCTTTTAAAAGAAAAACAAAATTAAGAATACAGAATTCAGTTTGAGAAACACTGACTTAGGAAGATACATGCTTTTGAATGCAAATGATTACTACAAAGTAACTTTCGCCTTCACAACTGGTTAAAAAAAATACTTTGGTCAAAGTGTAAACACAATTTCAAAAGTTCTTACTGAAAAATAGGAACTATGACGACCCATTTCTCAGAGAAACCACGGCTTAGGGGCATTGTGAGAGCAGAAAGAAGATGGTACCCAAGGCACCACAACTCTAGGAGCACATGTTAAATAGAGGACAAGGAAGGGCGGCCAGGCCTCTCCTCAGTCACAGCCAGCAGGCAGGGCCAGCTCAGCACAGGGATTTAGAGAAAACACCCTGAAAAGATGCCTGTGAACCTAGCTGATGGCGAACACCAGAGAGGACGCCAGGACCACTGCCGGCTTGCTGAGAGGCTGGTAAGAGCTGGACGAAGGCAAACAGGAGAGGGAGCCAGTCCCGGAGAAGAAGACCCACAGGAATGCAGGAGAGCTGACCCAACCCGCGGGCGCTCTGAGAATACCAACCTGGACTCGCCCTGTCACCACGGCTGGGAGCGCTTGTGCGATGGAGCTGATGTCGCCCTGGGTCGGCCTGGCTGTCGTTGGCCTGCATGGAAAGGGCTGGCAACCAGAGACAGGGTGGTAGTGCCTCCTGCTCCAGGCCCAGGCAGAAAGACACCTGCCAAGAGTCCTACTGGGCGAAGTTGCACTTTGGCTGGAATCCTGCAAACACCTGAAGCCCTGGAAAAGCTAGGAAAAGAAATGATGATAAGAATGCGGATGGGTGGAGATGTGGTTTGGCTTTTATTTGTGACACAGCAGATGATTTGTTTATTTCACACTAGCTTTCTCCTCTCTAGAAAAATCCTTGGCTAACTAGTTACTTACAGATACTCAATTTACCTATTTAGAACTAAAAATTTGTGTATCTAGACATGTTCGTGTGGTTTAAGACACTGGACATTCTTCTTTTAAATTTATAATTCTTGGAGTTTTTTATTGAGATAAAATGACATAATATTAGTTATAGGTGTACAACATAATAATTTGGTGTTTGGTGTATTGCAAAGTGATCACCGCAGTGAGTCTAGTTAAGACCATCACCATACATGCTTAATAAATTTTTTTCTTGTGATGAGAACTTTGAAGATTTGGTCATGTAGCAACTTTCAGATATGCAGTACGGTATAATTAACTATAGTCATCAGACTGTACATAGTATCCCCTTATTTTTTTGGACATCCTTTATCATTTGATATTTAGAACTTTTCTGTTTCAGCAGCAATCAGTGACATTTATTGGTGCCACTGGGGAGTTCAGTGACATGTTTAATCCCATCCACTCACATCAGATTTTGGTGTCCGACCCCTGCCAAGTTCTGAGTCTTTAGGATTAGAGTCTTAGAGCTGAGAATGCCATCTGTTTCTCCCTCTCTCTGTCATGTGCTTTAACACCTCTCCTCCCCCAAATCCTCGCAGATTTGTTTTTAAGAAATGAAGCAGTGTTCCACCATGTGACCCACAGCTGCAAGCCATCAACCTTTGCTGATGTTAAGGCTGCACTTTGGATCCCTGGGGAACTCTAGAAAGATGCACTTTTGCTGTTCCAGGGAGCGAGCCCAGTCGTGGGATGGGAGGGGGACTCCCTCCCGGGCCAGACGCAATCTCTCGGAATAAGTATCTCCTCAGCAGAGCATCCTCACGAAAGAGCTGGCTGAGCCCGAAGTCCAATACAGGGACCACCAGCCACATGTGGCAGTGGAGCCCTGAAATGTGTGGTCTACACGGAGGTGTGATGTGAGAGCTGCACCGTGGATTTCCAAGATTGAGTGTGATGTAAACACATCAACTATCTCATCAGTAATTTCACATTGATTACATGTTGAAATGATTGTACTGGGGATAGATCGGATCAAATGCAACATAGTCTTAAAATTAATTTTGCCTCTTTTTACCTTTTTAATGTTGCTACTAGAAAATTTAAACTGACGTAGATGACCCTACAGTTTTATTGGACAGCGCTGGTCTAAGTGTCTGGAATTTGGTTTTAACTATTTTAATAAGCGTCGAATACTGATTATCATTTTGATTATGAGCTTTGCTTTACCATATGAACTCTGTATGGTGAATACTTTATCTACTCTTGTTTTAAAGTATAATGAGGTTTTTAAGATTTTTCAAGCCACTGTGGGTAATTTCGCAGATTCTCTTTTATGTTTGCCAGGCAGCATTATTGCCACCTAGAAGCCGGCCAGTGTTCTATGACGTTAAACATTTACTCCTGGACCTTCTGGTTCTGGCCTTCATCTGACTGATGGGGGTGTCCGTGAGGCAGCGGCGGCGGCGGGGATTGGTGTACCACAGCAGTCACCGTGCACTTCCCCCTGGCCTCACCCAAGCTCTCCAGCTCCTGATGCTTCTAGAAACGACCTATATAGGTGGTTGAACTTTGAGCACAACTCCTGGTCCTCCAAATCAGTGAACGCCGAATCCTCAAGTCATATTTTGTTCACACAGACTTCTTAGAGGGTAAAAGGTTCTAGAGAACAAAGCATGTTGGGAATTTGTGACAACACTTACTAAGTCAGTGTTAGGTTCAAGAAGAGATGAATTCCCCTTCTCATCAGTGGCTTCGCCTTTCCTTGTGAAATATGACAACTGTTGAAAAATCCACCCACTGAGATCAAGCAGGTGAAACTGCAAGGCTGGAAATGCAGCCACCTGACGCTGTTCCCTCCCCTGCCGGCGCCAGACCCTACTGATCAGCTGGGTTCTTCCACCTAAACCCGGGGGACTCATGTTCCATCTTGGCCAAGAAGAATAAATGCTAGGAGTCAGCAGGTGAGGCAGGACTTCGTGGACCATCTGGGCTTCTCACCCGAGTCTCCAGGGAAGTTGTTAATATGCAGATTCTGATCTGAGGTAGGGCATCTTTAACAAGCTCCCTGGTGACCACACTGTGGACTCATGGACCACACTTTGAGCAACAGGGTTCTCCAAGCGTCATTTACTTGTGTTCACATTTGTGAGAAATTACCCTGTCTAAGGCCTGGGAGATCAACAGTGCCAGGTGAACATTAAATATACCTGGTAAACTTAAGAAAATCTAATAAAAAAGAAATCCATTCCTTTTTTTAAAAAAGGCACAATGACAGTTGTCTTTACAAGGGGATACATGTAGGAGTACCTTGAAAAGAATCTCCCCACCTAGTGCATTGTAGTATAAGGTACAGTTTACTAACTGAAAAGATTCTTGAAAGTGCCAAGTGAGTTATCGTCTGGAAGTAAAATATCCCTGAAATGTTGTAAAAATAATATTAGTGTCAACCGCCTCCATTTCTGAGCACTCACTGTGCGCCAGGCGTATGTATTGCTGACCTTAAACAAAATTAACGGTCATTGTTATTTAGCAAAAGTGAGTTTACTCGGGAATAGCAGAGGAATCACATTTTGGGACACGCAAACTATGGCAATGCATAGCCCAGTCTGAGGAGACAAAGGGAAGGTTAGCTTTAATTAGGTTCTGGGAAGAAATCGGGGAGGGGCATTTTGAACAAAAGTTCATTGGAGGATGAGAGTTTGGGGTTGTGACAGTTTCACGTCGGTGGCATTGACAGGCAGTTTGCTGTTACTGAGGACGGTGGAAATCTTTCACCCTCTGCTATGTAAGTTGAGGTGAGGTGTATGTGCCATTCATATGCTACTGATGAGAGTTTAAATAATGCGTGGGTAAGAAAATGTTCCGACTAAAATACAACAGCTCTAGCTTGACCCTGGCTGGTCGTCTCTCTCTTTTTTAAAAAAATTATTTTGTATTGAAGTGTAGTTGCTGTACAATGTCGTGTTAGTTTCAGGTGTACAGCAAAGTGATTCAGTTTTACATACACATGTACCTTTTTGTTTTCAGATTCTTTGCTCTTATAAGTTATTACAAAATAGTGAGTATAGTTCCCTGTGCTCTACAGTAGGTCCTTGTTGGTTATCTATTTTATATACATAGTAGTGTATATATGTTAATCCCAATCTCCTAATTTATCCCTCCCTGCCTTTCCCCTTGGGTAACAAGAAGTTTGTTTCTTGACCAGAAACCAATCCCATGTCAGGAGAGCTCTGAACACCATATTTATAACATTGTTATTTACAATGTCTTTCTCTTTCTTGGCAATTTAAATTAAAATGTCAACTTCAAAAAGTGTTTCAGAAAGGCACCAGAAAGAATTGTAAATAGAGCTGAACTAATCAAAAAAAGATGACTAAAGTATGCTTTCAACATCACTGTTGATGTAAAACAAAAGTCTTGGCAGAATTAAAAGACACTTAAGAGTCAAATAGAGCAAATAGCCATTAGTTCAGTAAATGAGTGTCGGGGCACCAGCGTGTACAGTTTACCTGTGAGCAACCCCTTTTTCAACGAGTGTCATTACTAGGTAACAAGACTCCAAACAGACAGATGTTGCCAGGAGCATTTCCCATCTTCCTTTGCTCCTAATGAAAGCAGGCAGACACCACTTAGATGGATAAATGTGTGACAAAATACAATGCCAAGCTAGATACGAAAGATAACATTCTGCATGGTTCCATTTATGTGAAATTCTAGAAAGGCAAACTGTAATGACAAAACGGAGATGAGGGTTTGCCAGGGGCCAAAGCTGGGGGCAGGGAATTGACTGCAGAGAGACAGGAGGAAACTTTTGGGGGCGATGGAGATATTCCACATCACGATGGCAGCGGTGGTTATATGACTCCACATTTGCCAAAATTCATTGAAATGTAACTTAAAATTGCTGAATTCTACTGGACATAAATTATATTTCAGTAAAGCAAATTTAAAAATCTATCTATCTATAATAACCTGACATAGCATTTCTATTCTTTTGTATCTGACTCAGGCTATGCAAAATCTGGTAACGCTTTGGCAATAGAAAAGAAGCATGATTTAATTTAAAAATATAGAGCTAGAAGTTGTTGTAAAAGAATAAGAGCTGCAACAGTTACTACACACGAGTTGCCAAGACTTTCCTGGATGAATTCCATCCAAGATACGGCTTTTAGTCTCTCAAGGTCTTTGGACACCCAGAAAGTGGGTCATCTTTCAGAATATCTGCGTCACTGTAGAGAGCGTGTTAGTAAATCAAAGACCAGCTGGATTTGTTCTTAAACTGGCAAAATACTTGCTTGGAAGCACTATTAATCCTTTCATTTACTGAATGGGGAAAATTGGTTTTATGGTCTCGATTACCTTCAGTTGCTATCAACACTTCATATTCTGTTGGTGTAGGATATATACTAGGCATTGAACTTGTGCTTAGGAAAAGCAGAGATCATGTGACTGCTTGATTCTAATAAATGTTAAAAGTTTGAAATTAAGACTAATACTAAATATGTTTATGGAGTAAATTTGAGTAGTGAAACAATTATTTTCATTCTTTAATGCAAAATTATTTTGCCTAAAGTATTCAGTTGTTATGCAAAAGCATTGTTCTGGACTGAATTCTCCAGATAATTCTGCTTTTGACAACAAGTAACAGAAAACCAACCTACATGGGCTTAGACAGTGAGCACAGCTCCAGGCTCCTGGATCTGGGATTCTAGAGATAGAACAGCATCCAGAGTTGTTTAGACCTTGGTCTCCACACTGAGCCATGGTTTCCTCCCCTCCTCCACCCTCCACTCGGCTTCTCTCCTGGGGGTAGGATGGCTGCTAAGATCTATTTGAGCCCACTCTTTCCTCATTAATTCCCTGAGGGGAGAGAGAGAAGATTCCTCGGATGCCTCTGTCTTAAAGGCAATGAAGCACTTTCCCAGAAGCCCTTTTTCTCATTGGTTCAAATTCGGTCACATGTCTATCCCTCATTGGTTCAGAATGGGTCATGTGCCCAGTCACTGACATAAAGGATAGAATTACCCTCAGATGATCAGACATCCGCCTACAATTGGACACAGAGTCAGCTTCCCTGACAACACGAATTGATGAAGTATGTGTGTGTGTGTGTGGGGGGATGGTGTAGTGGGGGGGTTCTACTAAGAAAAAGAAAGGGAGAGTGATACTGAGTCAACGACAAAAAAAGGTGCATAATGTCTAATTTAAATCCATTGCTTTAAAAGTGAGTTATCTTTTCTTGCTGCAAAAGTAATGTAGGTTTAAATTTTAATTTTTTTTAATAATGAAATATTTTCTATACCCCTATTACCCAGATTCAACGGTTAACTTTTGCTGAGTGTACTTAGGATATCCTTTCTTTCTTTTTTTTTTTAAGATGTTGGGGGTAGGAGTTTATTAATTACTTAATTAATTTTTGCTGTGTTGGGTCTTCGTTTCTGTGCCAGGGCTTTCTCTAGTTGTGGCAAGCGGGGGCCACTCTTCATTGTGGTGCGCGGGCCTCTCACTATCGTGGCCTCTCTTGTTGCGGAGCACAGGCTCCAGACGCGCAGGCTCAGTAGTCATGGCTCACGGGTCTAGTTGCTCCACGGCATGTGGGATCCTCCCAGACCAAGGCTCGAATCCGTCTCCCCTGCATTAGCAGGCAGATTCTCAACCACTGCGCCACCAGGGAAGCCCCAAATTTTAATTTTAAGAGAATATTTATAGCCCAAAAGAAGAAAGTAAAAACCACCTTAATCCCACTATCTCTGAGAACCATTAATGATATGATACAAGCATACTTTTAAACAATAAAATAAATATTACACTCTGCAGACACAGTACAGCATAATGGTGAGCAATACAGACTCAGGTAGCAACTTCCTGGTTCAACTACTCCTTGTCTGTCTTTGTTGGGTTAACTACTTAGCTTTCCTGTGCCTAAACTTCTTCTTCCCTGTAATGGAAATAACAGTACCTGTATAAGTTCGTCCAGCACTAACCCTCTAGTTCAGAGGTTGGCAGTCTACCGCCTGCAGGCCAGACCTGGCTTGCTGCCTGTTCTGTAAATAAAATTTTATTGGAATCCAGCCACAGCCATCCATTTATATATCCACTTATGGCTGCTTTCACAGAGCAGTGGCACAGTTAAGTAGTTGCAGCAGAGACCTGATAGCTCACACAACCAAAAGTACTTACTATCTGGCCCTTTGCAGAAAAAGTTTGCTGGGTTAGACCATCAGAGCTCTATGGTCTTGTCAAAATTTAACATGTCATAATTCTGTGGTCATGTAGTAACTTAACTAGCCTGGAGACCTGCTCAGGAAAAAGTGACATCTACATCTTAGAAAGAGTTAAGAACCATGAAGAGCTGAAAAATCTACAAAGGTGTTTAAGTGTCAAATTATCTATCTGAATTGACTAGAGATCTTGAAATATGTGAAGTTTGAGTTCCCTTAAACTCTGGGATGTTGACGTTGGATGGACCAGAATGAAAGTAATTTGTTCAGTCTTATCTAAGACATACGAGTCATGGCTATAGGCAGAAAATAAGAAGATTGAAGAGGAAATAAAAGAGAGTCCATAATAAATTGTTTTGAATATTGCTTTTGAAAAGAAAGGATCGTCCCTATCTGTGTGCTCTGAGTGAACAGTGATGTACATGTGTGTACGTGAGCAGAGCTGTCGGCTCTCCCTGGAGAGAAGAGAACAGTCTGAGATGAACATGACCCGGGTCTAAGTTGTGGAAAAACCCTAAGTGAAAAGATGAGAATCACTAGAATAAGTGATACATTCATGGAGGAAAATGGCTCTCATATGATGAGTGGTTTTAATCTTGAATTTAAAGGTCCTCAAAATCTAAATTATTTTAATCAAGGCCAACTTTTCCATAAAACAGTGTTTTAACTAAAGATTAAATACTTGGTCAAGTGCATAATATCCTTCTTTAAAATTATACAGAAGTCACCGTCAACCACAAAGAGATTTTCTGGAATAAAAAGCTTTTTATACAGTCAGCAATGCAGTGAGAGGATTAAGAACAGAGGCTCTCCATCAACTTCCTCGATTTCAAATCCTAGCTTAGCCACCTTCCTTCTAATGAATCCTTAGTGTCTTAAGCCTTGTTTTTCTTGTCTATAAAATAGGATCAATAAAAGTACTAACTTTAGAGAGTCTTGATGAGAATTAAATGAAATAATTCATGTCAAGTACTTAGCCCAGAATCTAAGAAATATTGCACACTCCATAGAAGTTAGCCATTTTAATGTGGGCAATATATAGAAACTAATTGTGAAAAACATTTTGATGACCTACCATGTAATAATATACAGTCATCCCTTGGTATCTGTGGAATATTGGTTCCACAACCCTCTGCAGGTACCAAAATCCTCGGATGCTCAAGGCCCTTCCATAGAATGGGTCTCAGTTGATGCTCTGTATCCACATGTTCTGCATCCACAGCTTCAACCAGTCACAGGTCCTACGGTTGGTTGAATCCACAGATGCAAAACCTGTGGGTGTGAAGAGCCAACTGTATTGTGATATACTAAGTTCTTTCACTTACGGTATTTCTGCTTTATTTTTGGAGCAGCAAAGGTGAAGGTAGGGGTCTTAGAGTTTCGAGGATTAGCTCAGGGAACATTTTAATAAGGATTGTATTAGTGATAGTACAGGTCGACTTGCTGCTGAAACACCGCAAAAATACGGTGACAAAAAAGAGAAAAGTTTCTTTTTCTTTAACATGCCCACCCAGCGTTGAGTAGCCCGGCGCTTAAGGCAGCTCTGTTCCATGAGGTCCTCTAGGACCCAGGTTCCATTTATCTTGTTTCTCCATCTTCGCCTGCAATAGGGTGTGTAATCAAAGCCGTTTCACCAGCATTGTCTTCTTCCATCCTTCAGGAAGGGAAGGCGGTGAATGAAGAGCAAGCCATTTCCTTTTTAAAGGATGGGGCACAGAGCTTGTACACGTGGCTTCTGCTCCCACCTCATTGCTGAGATCTTAGTCACTGGGCCACCCGTGGTTGAAAGAGAGGCTAGAAGATATGACTTTAGCTAGGCTGCCATGCCCCCAACTAAAATTCCATGGGTTCTGTTATCAAAAGGGAGAGGAAAAGAATGGATGGTGGAATCAATTAGCAGTTTTCCACTGGCGTTGCTATGGTAACTACTAATATTGCTTCATTGATCCCTAGATACTGTTAATTTTGAGACACATCATCATTTTATGCAACACTCAGTAAGAAAAACCATGCTATTGAAACTGGGCACATTGCTTTCTTATCAGCCGAGTTGTAGGACACGTCCTAATTTTGAGATTTTTCAGCTGTGAAGAGTGTGTGTCTTGGTATAGAAGAAATACAGTACTGGAAAGACTTAGGAAAAGAAAGTGATCTAAAGACATCCATTTTGCAGTCTTCTTCTGTGTGTGTGCCTTTCCTTGGGGCAAGCCTAGGCAGCAGATATGCAGCTTTGGTTGACCTGTTGAGCGTAATGTTTAGAACAGGTGATTGACAAGGTATTGTACTATCCGCGTGAATTTAAGTCAAATTCCTATGACTGCTGGTAGAGGGACTTTTGACTCAAAGTCTTGGGGAAAAGTTGCCTAGATTTTCAGTCATTCTGGACCGGATCTGGAGTTGAGTAAACAGACAGTGAGGGTCCTGTTTTTGCTAGCCAGGGTTCTCACTTAACAGAAGGACAAAGACCGAGGGCTATAGTCTGAGGGAACAGACGTGGCCATGGCATTTGACTTCCTGTCGCAACATTCAGTCATCACCCAAACACTGGCTGAACACCAAGCACTTTGCTTGGTGCCCTCCAAGACCTCCAGAGCTCATGCAGGGAGAAAAATAAGTAGACCCGTAAAGGCATGCAGTTGCGTATGGGCTATGATAGAAGTCTGGTAAGTAGAGGCACAGACTGGGGATCGTCAGTTCCCAAGACCTCCCAGTGGCAGGGAAATCAGGACTGGGGAGGTGTAAGGACTCTTCAAGCAGAAGTAACAGAATATGCAAGTGCATGGAAACGTGAAGCAGTGGTCACTTCAAGGGGACTGAGTTATGATCCCTTTGGCACACAGGACTAGAAGCAGTGGGTATGTCCCGCTTTGTTTCCCTTACAGTGCCTTATACATAGGAGGCAAACAGCAATATTGGTTTAATCGAATTAAAGAAAAGACCAACTTCTTGGATGGCCAAATAGAGCCGAGCTGAATTTTCCTGGATCAAAAAGATGCCGGATTCCAGTAAATGGACAGAAGCAAAAAGATACCTTTGGTGCCACGCTTGTTCGGGAACTTACCGTTATTCTAGCTTATTTGGCAACTTAAGGTTTGAGGATTTAATGGATAAAGGAACTTGTTTGGAATTGCTCTCACCAGTCTTATGCTTATTTTCTCCAATTTAATAAATGCACAAGTGTATTGTACTTTAGAACACACCTTTCATCCTTGTTTACTCAGCGCATATAGTACTGCTGGTATTACCGTAAGAATAGATTCTCAATGCAGCAAGTACATCTTTGTGAATTTGACCTCTTACAAAGGCTAGAGAATCAAACTTCTTATTCTCAGGTTTTAAGATGTAATAACGAAAGACCCTGGTCTGTTCAGTAAGATCATCTGGTAGCTTTGAATCTGGTCAATGACAAATCTATAATATGCAGATGTCTCTTGCTGTATATTGCTACTGAAATCTGCTTCTATCTTATATAGATCACTGTTACAGATGAGGAAGTTAGTAATCCATCCTTTTTAGATCTGGTGAGAACTCCCCAAATGAGGAAGTGCACACTTATACTTATGTTTGCTTGGTAAGTTTGACTTGTGATGGATTCAAAAGCTTGTGTCAAATTTACAATGCATCCCGTCCTTCAGATCAGGTTGAAGTTATCTCTTACTTGTTCTCCCTTGTCTTTCAATGTTGCTCCAGGTTCACAAGTGCTGTGGTTTATCAAGGACTTGTCATGCGCCTGGGAATTACAGGAGGCAACCTCTATATCGACTTTTTCATCTCGGGAGTTGTGGAACTGCCAGGAGCCCTCTTGATCTTACTAACCATTGAGCGTTTTGGTCGGCGCCTACCCTTTGCGGCAAGCAATATAGTGGCAGGGGTGGCATGTCTTGTCACCGCGTTCTTACCAGAAGGTAATCGTCCCCTAAGTCTGTTTGGCAGCCAAGAACTTGAAAAAAATCTTAAAATAATCAAGAATGGAGAACTTGCCTTTAGAAAATGGACCATAGCATCAAAATCGTAGTGCCAGTCGTGCTCTAGTGATGTCACTCTGTTTTCTGCCTAACCAGCCTAACTACTTTGAGTATAAAAGATTGGTTCTGTAGATTTTTCTGTTTTCTCCATTTCTCAGTTCATTTATGGATGAAATAGACGTGAGAAATCTAGCTTGGAGTGATGTAGTTTACTTTTTAAAAAATTTTAATTGAAGTATAGTTGATGGACAATACTATAAGTTTCAGGTGTACAATATAGTGATTCATAATTTTTAAAGGTTATACTCCATCTATAGTTATTATAAAACACTGGCTGTATTCCCTGTGTTGTAGAATGTATCCTTGTAGATTATTTTATACCTAATAGTTTGTACCTCTTAATCCCCTACCCCTATGTTGCCCCTCCCCGCTTCCTCTCCCCAGGGGTAACCCACTAGTTTGTTCTCTATATCTGTGAGTCTGCCTCTTTTTTGTTACGTTCACTAGTTTTTTGTATTTTTTAGATTCCACAGATAAGTGATATCATATTTCATTTAGTATAATGCCCTCCAAGTCCATGCGTGTTGCTGCAAATGGCAAAATTTCATTCTTTTTTATGGCTGAGTAGTATTCCATTGTGTGTGTGTGTGTGTGTGTGTGTGTGTGTGTGTGTGTGTGTGTGTGTGTGTATATATACACCACATCTTTATCCATTTATCTGTTGATGGACAGTTAGGTTGCTTCTTGGCTATTGTAAAAACACTGCTGTGAACATAGGGGTACATGTATCCTTTCAAATTAGTGTTTTTGGTTTTTTCTTGGATATAGACCCAGGAGTGGAATTAATGTCATTTATTTTTGATCACCTTTATCCAACTTAATTTTGTGATATCATTGACCCTGTTTCACATTTCTTCCACGTGGCCAATCCCATGTGAAACACTGAGGTTGCAAAGGGAAGGAAAACACGTCTTGACTTCAAAATATTGACAACCTAGTGAGGAATATAGACACTTCAATGCTCTCACAGCAGACTGTGATAAATGAACTAATAGAATGATTTACAAGATTTAGAAATAGGAACAAAAAGGTGCAAGAAGTGATGAATCCCTGGGGACAGTCAGGAGAAGCTTCCCAGAGGTGAAAACTAGGCACGTATGAAGAAGGAAGAGAAATGTGCCCTGCAGAGGGGAAGGCTAGGAGTGATTTTACAAAGGAAAGCACGGTTCTCAGAAGTACGCACCACCTTTGATGGTTCGGGAACCAAACGTTCTTTGTTATCACGGGAATATCCTGGCAAGGAGGCTGAGGGATCATCTGTCACCAGTGGAGATGGCCTCACAGCCAAGGCCGAGCCAAGAGCTTGGGCGTGGTCTTGTGAGCTTCAGGTGGAGGACAGGTGGCCTCCAAGTGGCTGTTGCAGTTTGGACAATGGCAATGAGGAGGAGAGAGGCTGAGAGCAGGAATCAAGGTCGTGGCAGTCGGGCCTGAATGGGAGACAGTGATTTCAGAGATGTTTCAGAGTTAAATGGGGAGGGGGGCGTTTGATGACCAGTGTATGGTACAGAGGTTGTCAGTGACTCCAAATACACTGTTAATGGAAAGCCGGTTATCTCTGCCTCAGAAAACAGTGGGCACTGGACAGAGGAAGCCTTTCAAACTCCCAGGGAACGCGTGTTTTAGAGCAGATCTATTATTTCAGCATTTCAGGAGGTGTGGGGTGGGAGGTGGCTGGCAGAGCTGGAGTCCCTGTTAGTTCTTTGTGTCAGCACAAGAGAAGCTGCCTTTTCCTTTGCGGATCCTCTGCGGATCAGGGAAGAACTGATAATACTGTGGAAGTCGAAACAGTCAGACATTTACAGATGAGTTTATTAATTAAATAAGCATTTACGAAATCCCAAAACATCAGATAGACCCTATTTAAATAAAATTACAGAAATGCCCATCTTCAGAAAAGAAGGGTGGAAAAAAGATGTGAAGTCCTGTCATACTGGAATGGTTGATGATAAACAACTGACTGTTTACATTTATCTCATTTTTCTTGAGCGTATTAGTTTCCTAGCGCCGCTGTAACAAAGTGCCACAAACTGGGTGGCTTGCAACACAGAAGTTTATTCTCTCACACACCTGGAGCCTGGGAGTCTGAAATCCAGGTGTGGGCCAGGCCATGCTCTCTCTGAAGGCTCTAGGTGAGGATCCTTCCCTGCCTCTTCCTAGCTTCTGGTGGTTGCCAGCCATCCTCGGCATTCCTTGACATCATTCCAATCTCCGCCTCCATCTTCACATGACCTTCTCTGCATCTCTGTGCCTTAACTTAACCATTATATCTGCAAAGACCCTATTTTGAAATGAGGTCCCATTCTGAGGTTCTGGGTAGACATGAACTTTGGGGAACACTATTCAACCTACCACATTGAGTTAACACATTATAAGAGCTGGGGAAGCTATTGGCCAATGCGCATCTATTTAGTGTCTATTAATTTCTGCCAGTAAACTAAGAATAGAGATAGTGCAGTGAACAAGACAGACATAATTTCTGTCCTCGGGAATTATGCACAATTTAGTAGAAGGTGACAGATGAGGAACATTGGAGACTTCACTGTTCTTTCTGTTTTACTTTGGCACTTTTTCGTTTTAGGTTTAATTTTTAAATGTAGTTCCCTAAGACAACGTCATCTGTTCTCATTGCATCTGGAACAGGAATCAAATATTAATTACGTATTCACTGCATATGAAGTTAGGAAAGTGGAGAGAAAGATTAATGACTGAAGTGTGGCCCATCTTTCCATTATGTAACTTTCCCCAGAAGATCTTCTCCGGCCTTAGACTGACTGGGATGACTTTAATGTGTGTTGCGTTCAGCATGATCCCAGAAGTCATTGAAGATCATATGTCCAAACCAATACTGAAGTAACTAAGGGGGTGAGAATCAAGCTATTTTATAGAGAACACTCTCATATATTAGAAAATATAAGGCAAAGAATAGATTTTTCTGTTTGGTCCGATCAGTTTTATTTTGTAGACAGAATTTCCCAATTTAAGCCTTAGAATTGTTCTTAGCAACATTGAAAATGAATTGCTCTTATTCTGGATACATTTCTATTTGTATATTCTGCAGATTCGGCCACTTTTATAGTCACACGCTGGTCATAATTGACTGCTAAGAATAAGTTCAAATCCCTAATGCTGGGAGACGCAAGAGGGAAGAGATATGGGAACATATGTATATGTATAACTGATTCACTTTGTTATAAAGCAGAAACTAACACACCATTGTAAAGCAATTATACCCCAATAAAGATGTTAAAAAAAAAAAAGAACACTGAAAAAAAAAATCCCTAATGCTGTGTGTGAATACCAAATATTAGCAGAGGTTTCTTGCTTGAGTTGACATCCTTACTTCCACTTAAGGGAACTTTGGGACTTGGTTACTTGGGCTGTTGAATTAACATTAGAAAGACTTTTCCTCTCAGCCTTTCTTGACATCATCACCAGGATGACTGCCCCTGAAGAGAATACTGAGTAGCCTTCTAGGGGAATCAGCTCTAAAATTATCTCAGAGAAAACGGTTTAACCAACTTTCCATCCACTAAGCATGACTTTTCATGGTCTGAAGAATGAACTTCTGGAAAAGAAAGGCTTTCAGGCTGTATCCTCATCTAAGACTCACTGTTTCTGACCCAAGTTTTTTAACTCTAATTAAAGCCTGAAAAATAAAGAGCTTTCAAAATCCATACTCACCTGCCATCTTTAATTTGACTTTATTCAAGATGGCTGCACACTCGGCAGTTTGGGTAAGTCTTTTTGAAATGAAAAAGTTGTCTTGGACTTTTCTCTTTCAGTAAAAAGTAAGTCTGTTTATCTTACTTACTAGGAATTTTCACTACATTTTATTTCAGAACTCAGAGCAGATGGTGCATTCAGAGGAGATGTAAAATTGTGTTTGTTTAAAATCCTGCATCCTTTCTTCAAAAATTGAGGTATTATTCTCAGTAATCTCTACCAGCTTGACCAAATCCCCATCAGAGGGACTTTCTTTCTCTGTGTTCTCAGGAGTTCATGGGAGGTAGTTTCAGTTTCAATCCTCATTCTTAACTTGTTGTTTTCTGCCATTGCTACCGGAAAGATGTCTGTTGCCGCTCCAGGGTGAACTTAGCATATTCCAGGGATAATCAGAAGTTTTTATGTGCATACGTAATAGTCATACATAACTTACACCTCCTGTGAATTGCTTTCATTTTACCCTTTAGTTAAAATGAGCAGTGCAGTGCCTTTGGGACTTCTCTTTTGTTACACATTTCAACAAAATCTCTGTCCCAGTGCAGTTAGATACTGGCCTTTACTTCTTAGAAAGAGTTGAGGGCCTTGAGAAAACCTGACAGCATTTTCTTAACGTTTTACTGAATTCACTAGCTATTTATCTGTACTCATGGAGCTAACCACATACATTTCTCATGGGGGGGGGAGGGGGTGTGTGTGTGTGTTTTAATTTGGTTTCTTGGTTTTTGTTTGTGTTTGTTTTTCCGCAGTCAGTTATAAACTTAAATTGTCATTGAAGTTGTCAGTGGGACTCACTTGTAGAGCTGTCGTGATTCAGTAAAAAAAACTATAGCTTAAGAACCTAACCTGGGTAATCAAGTTCTTTCCACGGGAGCCAACAGCGTTCTTCTCAGCAGCCTGAGAGCAGCGAGAGGTTGCCTGGTCAGGCCGGGACCCAGGGAATCTGAGCGCCAGTTGCCACTTAAGTTCCCAGCATCTGGCACCGCACCACCTGCTCACTGAAGGAGGGGGTGGAATGCATTTCCTAGTCCCCCTCCCTGGCCTTAATGAAAAAGTAAAGGCTAAATAAAACACTTGTTTACAACTGGGCCAGAGCAGATGGCGGGCCCAGTGCATCAGCACGACTCTGCTGTTGTTCAGTCCCTGGTGTGACGTTAATGTGAGTACTGCAGGTGTCCTCAGCTGGGAAAAACATGAAGGACACCAGGACGTCCTCGGCCAGTTTGCAATCAACATATAGCAAACTGGAGCCTCCCAGCAACGATCTGATTCTGGAACCCTCTTTTTCTTTGCTTGCCCTCCTAGGCAACTGTTTTATTTAATGAGTTTTAGCTTTTTTATTGGTTGAATATTCTCTAAAGAGAACACACAGAAGGGGAATTCCCTGGCGGTCCAGTGGTTAGGGCTCCTTGTTTCCACTGCAAGGGGCACGGGTTCGATCCCTGGTTAGGGAACTAAGATCTTGCATGCTGTGTGGTGCAGCAAAAAAAAAACAAACACATAAATCTACTGAGCTTCATCCTTTCTCTCGTCCTCCTCACTCATGCCTACTTTTCTACTAAAAAATTATGTATTCAGGAAAGCGTGATAATTCTAAAAGACAAGAGGACCATTTAGTGCTGAGCAAGCATAAATAAATATGAGTATAAAGGGAGAAGGTTTCCTTTTCAAAGATGGAAGTCAGGCATATGCTGAACGCCCTTGGCTTTGCTTTGGAGAGTAGATAAGCTGCTGTTCACGCGGTCATATGTCCTCACCCAAGTCTACTAAGAAAGGATGGCATAAAATCAAAACTATTCATAAAACGAGATATCGCCTCACACCCGTCAGAAAGGCCATCATTAAAACGTCTACAAATAACAAATGCTGGAGGAGGTGTGGAGAAAAGGGAAGCCTCCTACACTATTGGTGGGAATGTAAGTTGGTGCAGCCACTATGGAAAACAGTATGAGGTTCCTGTTGCCGTATGATCCTGCAGTCCCACTCCTGGGTATATATTCAGACAAAACTTTTGTTCAAAAAGATACATGCACCCCTATGTTCATAGCAGCACTATTCACAGTAGTCAAGATGTGGAAACAATCTCCATGTCCATCAACAGATGAATGGATAAAGAAGATGTGGTATATGCATACAACGGAATATTACTCAGCCATAAAAAGAATGAAGTAATGCCATTTTCAGCAACATGGATGGACCTAGAGATTATCCTACTAAGTGAAGTAAGTTAGACAGAGAAAGACAAATACCATATGATATCACTTATATGTATAATCTAAAATACAACACAAACAAACTTATCTACGAGACAGAAACACACTCACAGACATAGAGAACAGACTTGTGTTGGAGGGGGAGGGATGGAGTGGGATTTGGGGGTTAGCAGATGCAAACTATTATACAGACGATGGATAAACAACAAGGTCCTACCGTATAGCACAGGGAACTACATTCAACATCCTGTGATAAACCATAATGGAAAAGAATATGAAAAAGAATGTATGTATATGTATAACTGAAGAAACTAACACAACATTGTAAACCAACTATACTTCAATTTAAAAAAAAAGGATTGCATCAACTGCACAACTTTTCAAAAATTTAGAGCACTGACTTTTTAGAGCAAAAATGGTTTATGCCTTCTTCCCTTAAAGCACAAAAGAAAGAAAATATTTAGTAGAGAACATTTGGCATTTCCCACTAGTTACTATGAAGGAAAGGAGTGTTTCCTCATGTAACCAAAGCAGCCCTAAAACAGTTCATTTTTAAATGAATGAACAAATCAGTATTAAAGAATCTGGCTCCTTCTGGATGATTTCATAGGCAAAGTAGAAAGACCTGGGATGAGGGAAATGAGGAAAGACATACGCCCTGGTGATGACGCACGGCAGGGATGTCCCCTCCCGGAGATCTCAGTTCTCGAAGCCGTGCTGCGCTTTAGAAACCAAAGTCAGTTTCAGGTCCAGATTGTTCTTGGTCTGTTGGGAACAGTGATTCTGTGTGTCATCACTAAGGGGTATGAACAGAAAGAGGACAAACGGGCGTCAGACTGCTGTGATGGTTTTCAAGGGCACAGGCAAAGACTACCTTCCAGACAGAAGGCCAGTGTGCTCAGGCCCTCTAGGAAAGCACTGCTTGGAACGTTGTTCTCAAGGTAGTGGCTTCTCAACAAACGCCTTGACTTGTATTTCTGTAATCCAACCCTGCTCAGGAAGGCAGCTGGTGCACTAAATACTAGCTGTCCTCCCAGTTGCTGTTGTTGTTGAATTTGGGCTACAATATTAGGAGGTATCTATCATTTGCACTTAAGATTAGCAGATTTACGGCCGGGAGAACACTAAGCAAATGCCCTTTGTTGTTTTGTAAAATTGTATTGAAAGCAGACCCTTCCAAATTTTCTGTTTTTGCAGGAATACCCTGGTTGAGGACCATTGTTGCTACCCTGGGAAGATTAGGCATAACCATGGCCTTTGAAATTGTTTATTTGGTAAATTCAGAATTGTACCCAACAACATTACGGTAATTCCAACATCTGTATCGTGGTTTCTCCTAAGTAATTCTGCAGCCGCATGTTTGAAGTTGACTTAAAAACTATGAAATAGTTTTCTTACCTTGGCGACCTATTAGCCTGGGCTGGATTCAGCCCATGGAAAAGCTAAGTTTTGAGTTGTAGCTTCTTTTTGCATTATTATCATCAATATCTTCATACACAGTTGGGGGTTTGTGGAAAGGCACTAGACCTGAAATCAGAAAATCTGGGTAGCGTGCTTGGGTCATGGGTTACATCTTCCTTCATCAGCAGCGCTCTGTGTAAAGGCTACAGCCTCTGTTCTGACCACACTCCACAGCCAGTTATTGAAGGACAAGATGAAACAATGTGCATAGCTAGTGCAGATGGGCCTCCTTTCTTGGGAGAATATTCCTGAGCACACCTTACTGCCAATCTGGGGTGCCAAGGAGACACATAAGCGCCACAGAGCAGGCTGGGGAGTGAGCTGCTGATGGAAGATGGATTTCCACCAATACTGTGGACCCGCCCCCGCCCCCAACTAGCCTCACTGTGACTCAGCTTTTAGCCAGATGTGAACTGGTGCAGGTTGGAAACGATGCGCTTAGGGTATGAGAGAGGAGAAAGTTTCAAAGTTAAAAGCTAGAGAAGTGGGAAATATTGTTACAATTTCTCTGTTACTTAGATATCAGAAAATGTTACGTATCTTGAACTTATTTAAATACTTTTTGTTTAAAACAATTTTTTTGTTCTGCAGAAACTTTGGAGTTTCACTCTGTTCAGGTTTATGTGACTTTGGGGGGATCATAGCCCCGTTTCTGCTCTTCCGCTTAGCGGCCGTTTGGCTGGAACTACCTCTCATCATCTTTGGTAAGTTCTCCCTTTATATCCTATTCTTAAATGCTCTCATCCACATTTTCACGTTAATAGAAGCTAAAATGATCATCAGGCTGGATATCAATTTTAACCATTTGCTCTTTTTATAACAGCTGTTTCTGTTTTGAGGAACCACCATGAAATGTGGACCCTAAACCATTTAAATTTACTTTACATTAAGGGTTGCTATAAAAAAGTGTTCAGTTTAGCTTTCTTCGTTGAGGTTCTGAGTTAAAATCAAATATTATGAAACTTTTTTTATAATATTGTGGAACATAACCAATAATTTTCCAAATAGGACCAAATAATAGGACCTTCTGTATGTTTAAAAACAAGCCTAAACGAATTGTATTGTTAAGCGCTCCACGCCTCTCAATGTTGTATCTGCACGTGCTTTATGCTAAGCACGCCATGCCGAAAGATCAGAGACACAGAAGCCCTTGTAGACACGTACCATAACCTCTTTGATGCCCCTCAAGTTCATACCCTCCTTCCGACCTTCAGTCTTCATGAAACTCATGAAGGGATAGAACCATAGCATAGGGAGGGCCCTTAGGGTAATTCAGTCCAGTGCATCTCCAGTGCTGTTTCTGCCCAGATCTCATACCCTCCTCAGCAAGAGAGGATGCCGGCTGCCCCTTGCTCACCTACCTTTCCTCCACCTCCACTTCCTTACTCCCGGTAGAGGTTTTTTACCCATTGCTCCGCAGTTTAAGCTCCAATGAAAACATTGCCTCCATGAGGGCATACATCCGGAGGAATGCAGGAGTCCTTCAGTTGTGCTAGGGACCATAAAGTCGGCTTCTAATCAACTGACACCAGTGATTCCATAAAAGATCATTTCAAGCTCTTTCACGGGATCTGATAAACAAGCTCAGCATTGATTCTGGGCCAGCACGAAAAAGCAGAGAGAGGCCACTGTGCAACCAGGACAGAGCTGCCTGACAGCCCAGGCCGTCGAGGTTTGGGGCTTGCCTGTGAGCCCGGCTGGCGGAGCTGGGCGCTGGTGCCGCAGGGCAGGCCCTTGCTTCGCAGAGTCTGGCTGGGGAGGGAGCCGCCTTTCCAAACAGTCACAGGGGAGTGTGATAAATAAGGGCACCATGAGAGCACATCGCAGGGAGCACCAGCCCCGTGGAGTCAGGGAGCAAGGGGGCCACGTGGAGGTTGAATAGGAATTATGCACGTGAGAGGCGTGGGCTGGTGCTCTAGGCAGCGGGAAGGCCTAGAGTAAGAGGAAGTTAAAGGACAGAGTGCAGTGTGTAAGTTGGGGCCTGAAGAGAGATGAAGCTGGGGAGGTGAGCTGGGGCCGGACCATGGAGGGTCTTCTCTGATGTGCAAAGGGTCTGCTCTTTATCCAAAGAGCAGTTTCAAGCCGGGGTTAACAGTGTCAGGTTTGCATTTTAGAGACATGACTCTGATGGCAGGTATGCCTGTGAGTTAGAGGGGGACAATGCTATTGGTGAGATGATTCAAAGAACGTTGGTGTAATCAGGTAAGAGATTTCCTAAGGACTGGGTCTAGGGTGATGGCACTGAGAATGTTGAGGAGTGGAAGGATCCACAAAAACATATTGGAGGTTGAATTGGCAAAAGGGGGTGATTGAAGGGACGAGGGCCAGAGGGACCAGGGAGCTGGCAGCCGGCCTCTGGGCTGGCAGCGCCATAGGTGGCGGGGCCAGCCCTAGTTTAGTGAATGTCAGAGGTGCCCGTCTGCAGGAGGACGCGGAGGGATACTGTTTGGGCTGTTTGTAGCATGAGGTGCGTCTGAGAAATCCAAGTTGAAATGGTGAGAGGCCAGTAGGTTTGATGAGCTGAGTCGGGAGCAAAGTGTGGCCCTGTGATGAAGGTTTGGAAGCCATCTGGATGTAGATAGCCACTGAAACCATGGGAGTGACCGAAACCCCGTCTACAGGGAACAGGACAGAGTGAGAGGAAAGAAGGGGGCCCAGGACGGAGCCCTGAGGAACGACAGAGCATCCAGCATAAGCAGAGGGAGAGGAACCAGCCAGGGGATGAGAAGGGATGCAAGAGGGGCAGGAGGGAAACCGGGAGCGTGGGGCAGGGAAGCCAGGGGACAGCGGGTGAGGTCACCAGCTGCCAGAGCTGCCACGAGGCCAGGCAGCAAAGACGAGAAGCAGGGCCATTGCACCTGGCGGTGGCAGCAACTGGCGACCTGGCTGGAGCAAAGCCAGAGGGGACATGGAGCAGAGCCGGATTAGGGCAGGTGGAGGTGGGAGGTGACTCTGGTCCGCCAAGGTCAACTGTCAAGTTTTCAAGAATTTTTGAGCCAGTTTAAACACATCCATCATTAAAAATGGAATATATAAAATAGATTAAAAACAGAGGTAATAAATACGCACACCTCATGAGTTCCTGATTCATTGAGTTCTACTGCATCTGTCCCCGAGGCTGGTGCGTCCACCGTAGTCCATGGTGGAGATGCTGCCGCCCATCTCCCCAGAGCCTCACTCGCGACGTCACACTGCTGGTTTGAATCGCTCGCATCCACGATGGGCGTATTTACACCACGGAAACAGGGAAATGCTGCTGCACATCAGGACTCTATTTTCTGGAGAGCTGGTTGTTAGACATTTACCAGCACAGCGCTGGGATATGAAGATGTGTGGAAAATAGGAGAGGATGGTGTTTCAAGAACTGTGGTTCTAAAGAACGGAAGAAGGGAGGATGGTGAGGTTGATAGAAGGCTCTTTAAAGAGGAGAGATTTGAATATGTTTCAAGGCGACCACTGATGGGTTAAAGGTGCTGGAGGGAGATGAATCACTACAGCGCGGAGCCCACAAAGACGCCAGGAGATGCTCTCGGGCAGATGTGGGCACAAGTCTTGGGTGTCACATGATGGAAGCAGGAAGGGGAGGGGCAGGGTGCAGTGAAAGGAGGCTGAGGGACTCCTCACTGGTGGCTTCTATGTTCCCTGTGAAGTAGGAGGTGAGGGCTTCTCGGAGTGTTTGGCACTTGGTAGGTCCTCAGTAAATTGTGAAACGAGTGAATGAATGGATGGAGGCCAAGAGCACAGGAGCGATGGAACTGTCTAGAGTTTGAGGAAGGCTGAGAACCTGTGAAATCATGACAGAGGAACGCTGGGCAGGGTGACCAGAGGGCTGCTGCGGGGCAGGATGAGCCCAGGCAGTGAGCACAGCGGCTTCCAGACTGAGCAGGGGGCCATGAGGGGGCGCTGTGCGTTCCCGGTACCGTAACGCCTTTCTCCTGTTCCACAGGTATCCTGGCATCTGTCTGCGGTGCTCTTGTGATGCTTCTGCCTGAAACCAAGGGCATCGCCCTGCCAGAAACAGTGGATGATGTAGAAAAACTCGGCAGGTACGGCACAAAATGCAGCACATCCTAATTAAAAGCAGCATTTCAAACCCACTGGGAAAGGACGGTGCTAAGAAAATCGAATATCCAGGGGGGAAAATATAATATTAAATCCCTATCTTACATCTTAAGCAAAAAGTTCAAAGTAGATTTAAAAGGTTAATGTAAAGCAAATCTGTAAAAGAATACGTTTTATTTTTTAAATGTGGTTATGAAGAGGGAAACATTTCCAAATAAGGTGTTAAAACTCAGAAGGAATCTAAAGGAAAGAGACTGATGATTGGCCAAAGTAGAAATAATTTAAATGTGCATCGATAGGCAACCGATGGTGAAAATGATAATATATCTATAAAATAATTGAGATATATCTATATGGAAAGACATGGAGGATTTTCAAGATGGATTACAAAGTGAAAAGTCACAGAACAATGTGTTATAGTATTTATTAAAAAATAAAACCAAGAGTAATCCCTCTCTATAACTAGATGGGAAAATAAATGCTAGTCAGATGAGGATAGAAGAACGATAGCTCAATCGATAGATAGATAGGTGAATGATAAGTGATACATAGATAGAAAGAAGATAGGAGAAGGACAGTGAGAAAGACTGAATTTGGGAAAAGGGTGTCTAAATGGTGTACAGGGAAAGTTAATATCCAACCAACATATGAATATGAAATATGTTTTTGTTATATCAAGAAAAATCCACAGTACACATATTCTAATCTCTCTGAAATCTTCCATAATAAAAAGATAGGAAGAGAGAATATGAATATGAGAATGCATAGGAAAAGATCTAAAATGATAAAATATACCCTCTGGGGATAGAAATCGTTCGGGAAGCAGGGTGTAGAAGGGAGGACATTACTTTTATACCCCATAGACTTCTGAATTGTTCGATTTTTTATTTTTTTAATTACAACTCATGGTCTTGTATCATTTGTGAATTTTATTTTTTTTAATTTTTTAAAATTTCTGGCTGCACCGCGTGGCATGTGGGGTCTTAGTTCCCTGACCAGGGATCGAACCTGTGTCCCCTGCATTGGAAGTGTGGAGTCTTAACCACTGAACTGCCAGGGAAGTCCTCATTTGTGAATTAAAAAAAAATAATTTAACAGCTAATTTTATTTATTTATTTTAAATTTATTTTTGGTTGCATTGGGTCTTCATTGCTGGGCACGGGCTTTCTCTAGTTGTAGTGAGCGGGGCTGCTCTTCGTTGTGGTGCGCGGGGTTCTCATTGTGGTGGCTTCTCTTTTTGCGGAGCACAGGCTGTGGGCACGCAGGCTCAGTAGTTGTGGCTCGCGGGCTCTAGAGCACAGGCTCGGTAGTTGTGGTGCACAGGTTTAGTTGCTCCACGGCATGTGGGATCTTAGTTCCTGGACCAGGGATCGAACCTGTGTCCCCTGCATTGGCAGGCGAATTCTTAACCACTGCACCACCAGAGAAGCTCCTAACAGCTAATTTTAAAAATAAAAATCCATCTTCTTCTAAACAGTGACCTAGAAATTAAGAGTATGGATCTCTTGGGCTTCCCTGGTGGCACAGTGGTTGAGAGTCCGCCTGCCGATGCAGGGGACACGGGTTCGTGCCCCGGTCCGGGAAGATCCCACATGTTGCGGAGCGGCTGGGCCCGTGAGCCATGGCCGCTGAGCCTGTGCTTCCGGAGCCTGTGCTCCGCAACGGGAGAGGCCACAACAGTGAGAGGCCTGCGTACCGCAAAAAAAAAAAAAAAAAAGATCTCTAAATTTTTAAAAAGTGTATCAAAAGTATTTATGACAAGACTGAAATGTTAGTAACCTCATGGCAGTTTTATTCTTCACTTGACAGCCTGGGAAGAGAATAGAAACCGACATTTTTTAGGTCCTTATATACGTGATCGATGGTTTCATATATGTCATTTCATTTAATACTCAAAGTGATTGTGTGCAATACAAGTTCTTATCCTTACTTTTTTGTATACTAGGAAATCTACGCTCAGAGAGACTTCACAACTTCTACATGCTAGTACTGGGATTGATATTGTCCAGTGTACAGGTGTGACTGTTGTTTTGGGTAGTTTTATTATCTTATGCTGTATCCTACTTGATTATGAGTATTTTAATAGCAAGAATCCCCTGGTAGTATTGGAAATTTCTCTCTTCATATCCTCTTTTAATGAGGTCCCATCCCCCTCCCCAGAGATAGGCAACCATCGCTCAGAAGTATTTCAACCAGATCTTTAAAACCTATACAGTGATTTCCTAGTCCTATTTCTTGATGCTATTTTGAAAAATAAGATTGACGAATCATCTCAGAACTTTCCTAAGAAAGGCTTATCAGTGTACTCAAAACCAAACCACCAGCTGACTTCTAACAGGACTGGCCAATCAGAGCACAGGTGGACATTTGTCCCATGAAGTAACCCAATCAGATTCTTGTGCTTGTTTGTAAGTAAACTGATAGGTAATGGCTTATTCCTCAACCAAAGCTCTACCTATGTTTTACCGTAAAACAATGCTACGTGAAGTCTGAGGTGTGGTGGGAGATTCTCTTTAAGACATTGCCATTTTATAAACCAAAATTAAGTTAAGAAATTTATAAAAGGGGGGACTTCCCTGGTGGTCCAGTAGTTATGAATCTGCCTTCCAATGCAGGGGACTCGTGCTCGATCCCTGGTTGGGGAACTAAGATCTCACGTGCCGCGAGGAACCTAAGCCCACACGCCACAACTACTGAGCCCCCGTGCCACAACTAGAGAGAAGCCCGCGTGCCACAATGAAAGATCCCGAGTGCTGCAACTAAGACCCGACGCAGCCATAAATAAATAAATAAATATTTTTTTAAAAAAGAAATTTATAAAAGGTATCAAAACTGTCCTCTTGAGTGTTACATCATGGAAAGACTTGCATCATCCAGAAAGGATAAACATGCTGCTAGCTGTGTCATCACAGATAATTATTTGGTTTGTATGAGCGTATGGGGGCCAGATCAGGGTGGGCGGTGTCCAACCCTGTCACTCCAATTGCAGTCATGCTAACAGACCAAAGGAAAGAAAGAAGACTATTTAAGGTTAGATAAAGCAGGGGAAATGGTGAGAAAGGAAATAGGATTATCTTCAAATAAGATATCCAAACTTTAAGGGCAACTTCTCATGGGCTGATGTGCCCTGCGGGATCTGTTCAGGGCTGGGGTACGCAGGAGAGCATCCCGGCCGGGATTATAGGGTCAAAAGTAAGCAGTTCAGTGCTGACTGTTGGTGGCACAAGCCTGGGAATGTGTCATTGGAGTTTTAAGACGTCTAACTCAGTGGTGCAGAGTTCTTTTCCTGCACATCTGCTGCCCTCTTTTATGAATGCCCTCTGTGCCAACCCTCCAGTGACAGGCACTGCATTCTTCTTTTTGACTCGACTCCATTTGCTGCTGCTCATTTATAGTGAGCGTGATAGACTCATTCTTGATCCCCAAACCAGTCAGAAGTCAGATTTTCAAACTCATCAGGAAAAAGTGGAGGAAGAGGGAGTGATTTGAGATCAAGACTCTTTTGCCAATTCAAACATATTAAAAATAGAATTAAACAATTGGAAGAGATGGAGTTTTGGAGGTGAGAAGGCCAGCTCAATGGTGTGCAGGGAAAATTAATATACAAGCAGTACATACACAGGAAGAATTCGACCAACAAAAATTCAACTTACATGAATTTTTTTCTGTTTGTAAATTTTCATAATTAAAAAATTGGGTAAATTAATTAATTATGCCTGGTCCCTACCCTTGAAAAAACGTCTAATAAAAGTCTGATCTATGGTTTTACAAGTTAAGCACATTGATTGCATTCTATAATCACTTACTCAGGAACAAAAACTACTTAGCCCCAAGTTACGGAAACCTGTTAGCATTTTCCCTTCTGCAACAGCACTTAGTCATTTTCTCATTTCTGCTTTCTTTTGTTCACATCAGCAGCTCATTTCCAAACCATCTGTTACAGAGTAGAAATTCATAAAGAATTTATATGTGCTATAATGCTAATTAACCCCTGCCTAGGGATTGAGGGCAGGCCAAAAATGACTTGGAGACAGTTAATTTTGTTCCCTTTGAGTTGGGTTTTTATGAGCAGTTACGCATGAGTGTATTCGATCAAAACCAACTATGAAATTGAGTAATAACAAAAAGACTTCCTTCTCACTAGTTGTGTAACCTTTTATAAGGACTTTCTCTTTTCTCCTTTGTTTTGTTAGTCCACATTCCTATAAATGTGGCAGAAAAAAGAAAACTCAAGTTTTGAGCTCTCACCTTTGAGCCCCCTGCCAACGATGCAAGGGAAGAGCTATTCAGGCTGGTCCCCCCAAGGAACCGACGTGCCTTGCAGAGACGTGTGTGTGTCCACTTCAGCTGTGCAGCTCCAAGTGTTTTTAATACTTTACATAGACATTCAGACTATCCAGAGTATTTTTATACAATGTCGGATGAATCAAGACTCATCGTGCTGTCAAAGTTTCTGGGAACATGTAATATGTGACCGGTTTAGCCAAGAGCCCGTTGTGTGCACAGCTCCTCCTGAGGTTTTTTCTCACGCTGGGGCAGTGTCTCTGACCCACTGGGTTACAGAGAGACAAGAGAAGCCCCACCCAGTTCTCAGTGACGGTTCCATCAGGAATGCAAGATGTGCAAACCAAGGATCTGGGGCAAGTGTACAGAAATGGGCTCATCAAATCTGATCAAGACATGGAGGCTGTGAACTGAGGGTTCTGATGATTCCAGGGAAGATGAAGATGTGGGAATCTTGTTAATGCGGAGACTGAATCTAAGGACCTCGGGCCACCTGGCTCTGAGCCTTTGCTTTCTCTTCTCACCTTGAGCGCCTTAAGCTCCTGGAGCATCTAGGGTTGCAGGCACTTTTAGGCCTTGTTCCAGAAATAAGAACAAATCTGCTGGACAATCCAAGGATTTGGCTCTATTGTTTGTAAAATCAGATTGGTCCTGAGATGATTCAGGGTAACCGCGGTCCTCCTTTAGTGGACGCCTAGAGACACATATTCAGTGTTTTACTGGTGAAACCCATGGACTATGACTTCATGGGTCTTCAGATTTTAATCATACAGGGATATTTATCTTATATGTGTGAGTTCAGCTCTATGATGATGCCCATGGTCAAGAGTGAAAACTATGGACAAATCTCATTCAATCTTGACACTTTTGCCTTGTCTTGGGAAGAAGCTTACATTTTAGTTTGAAAGAAAGGTCAGTTATATCCATGCTTAAAAGAATGAGCGGAAGTTTATATTGTACATGACTTTACAGGTACTAATAAGGGATTGGATCTTTCTTTTTTGTTACTGAGACTTTTTGAAATGTGGAGTTTAAATACAAATATGCTGTCTTTATGATGTCCTGCTTTCTATGTCACATTTGTTATATTTTCAGGTTCAGTATGTATCTTATGCAGAATTGTTTAATGAATTATTTTGGGTGGACAGGTAAAATGGGAGCCAAAGGGAAACCTTGCCAGTGAGGAAGAAAGTTTCTATGTGAACGTGTGACGATATGTACGGTGTACGTGCTAATTGTAAAATAAGTTTTTAATCCTTAAAGCACATCAGAATTGAATATGAATACTTTATTTTTCAATGAAATAAACACAGTTCTTTAAGGGTGTAATGCTGCACTTACCCTTTGTTCATACACCCTTGCATTTTTGTTTCTTTTGCATTTTTCTCTTTGCTGTGAGATGACTGTTGCTTCTTGATACTATCACCTTGGAATTGTATTTTGAGTTGACATTTGGGTTCTGATAACAATAAAAAAATGTAAATTGTCAAGAAAAATCAATTGGCATCCTTTCTCTTCTTTCTGAACGTGAGTCACTGTAAAACACTCTTCCCATGTGACAAAGTATGCTGCATATCCAGGCAGCCAATTACTGATGGAAATTAAATCGTCCACCTTCAGTATATGTTCGTTGCTCCTTTCCAGGCTCTTGGCACCATTCCTAGACTCATATGTGACCCAGAATACCATTCAGACTCTTAGCTGGTCTTGTGTTACGACACTTCCATTGCCCGGTTTACTTCTCAGAATACAGCTGTCTGCCCAGGGTCTCCTGTGCTGGGCTAGAGTCAAGTTGTCAGTAACAGATTTCATTCCCAAGAACAGAATTTGCGCTCATGATTCCCCATATATGCTGCAGCTTTGAAAACATTCATCCCAGTGCCAAAAATGAAGACGTTAGAGATGTGTGACAAGGTAAATATATAGGTGACTTACTAGGGCTTCTCTATTCATCTTACAGGCTTCTCGTTCCTCTCTTCCTTATGAGAGGGAACGAAATCACTCAGGTCTGTAAGAGTTACACCATTTACAATTGGTAGGATGAACGAAGAGCATGAAAACAGTGAAAATCAAAAAATTAAGTCAAAGGAAGTACAGAGTTTATTTTCAACAAATGTCATAGCTGTATTGCCTCATTATTACAGAATCCAGCAGTCCATGGACAGGAACAAGTTATCCACAGCAATACAAACAAATGTTGCGGTTGGCAGTAGCTGGTAGCTAAGTACAGTGTCAAACTTAGTTTGATTACCGTCAATTAGTTTTGAGCACGCTGAATTCCCTACCCAGGTTCCAGCTTCAGATCTGCTGATGCTTCACTCTGCCTCCCATCTAATTAATTCTTTCTCATTGTTTCTTCAATCCAAGTGACAAACTTTGAAACACGAACATACACACCAGGCTTATTGGGGCGTGCACAGCCAAGACCCCACGAAGTGACTCCTTGTAAAATGTATTTGTCCTTCTCAAAGCAAACCAGAGGCCCTCCACTGTCACCCTACACAGAGGAAGGGAAAAAACCATGAGAGGATTAAGCTTCCATCCTTTTAGTATGGGATGTCATCCTTCTATTACCCAAATGTAAGTTGTTCCCAGTATTTGAACATCCCTTTCCAACCAGAAAGGAACTTAGTAACATATTATTGGAACATCTGCTGTGCTTCAGTACTAGGCAATGTACGTTTAACGAAACCGTACCATTTAGTGTTTCCCGGGGGGAAAAGAAATCCCTTGTGAAAACTGTATTCATCCCTTCAAGCCTTGGGGTTCTCTTAGGGAGGGTAACCCCAGGAACAATCTTAAAGGAGGTGTGGGAGGGTCTTTGTCTTATACCAACCTCCCTTTCCTACTAGAAAGGCCACGTCCCGAGTCCCACCCAAGATCCCCCTCCCAGAGGCGTAGGGGCTGTTGCCGTGATGGTGCTTAACTATTCCCTTACAACCAGTGTGGAACTCAAGGCCGAAGAAATCACCCTAGATGACCTGAATCAGCCTTCAGAGACACACTTAAAAGGTTTCTGGGCAACATTTAGACTGTGGCCTTCGACTGACAAATCCTTCTCGAATTTGCTGCTTTGGGGCTGAAATGTCTAAGGGGCCAAAACAGGCCAACACAAGATGAACTTTGACGTCTTTAGTCTTTTGTTACCTGGCAGCTGTCAGCACCTCCAGTCAGATGCCCCGCACACAGCTCGGTGGGTTTGACTCTCCCATTCAGATACTCATAGCGATTGCACACCTTGTTTTCAATCACAGGCAGCCGGGCTTCCTTGAGCAAGCCAGCGCCGTAAGTGCCTGTGTTTAAAAAGATGAAACGCACGGTGACTGGATCGAAAACGTGTCCGCAAGGAAGCTTCCAGAACAACAGAGCAGCAATGATAGATCTCATGTTCATCGTGAGGTTGGATAAAACAAGAAGTCAGTTCCCGGTACTAGTAGAAATCTTTCTTTTTTCTTTCTGACCCTTGAAAGTATAAACATTATATAAGATTTCATGTTCCCAAGACCTAGACTTAATTAACCTGGGCTTCTTTATGGGATTTTGAGGTTGGTTTGTGTTGTTATTTTTTGGTTTCTTTTTTTTTTAAACTATAAAGAAATTTACTTTTAATGTATAAAGGGAGATTGAGAAATAGTAGTGCTACTGTTTTCATATATTCCCTTCTAGGATTTTTATACGCTCCTTTTGCTACTTATATCACAGTGCACATTTTTTCCACACAAAGTTATATCATAAAGACTTTCATAAACCTACAATCTGTATAATTAATATTTTAGTTGGGAGTGACTGATGAATGGGTTCGGGATTTCCTTTTGGGGTGAGGCAAGTGTTCTGTAAATAGTGGGGACGGTTGCACAACGTTGTGCAGGTGCTAAATGCCACAGACTTGTACTCTTCAAAATAGTTAAAAAAGTAAATTTTACGTTACGTATATTTTACCACAATATTTTAAAAAAAGAACAACTGTCATTTACTGACAATTAACTTTTTCAGGCACAAGCTCATTATGTGGTGTAGCTCATTTCATCCTTAAAACAGTCCGATCACCGAGGCACTTTTGTCGTTCCTATTGTACAGTTAAGGAAACTGAGGCTTAGGAAGGGTGTGTCGTTTGCCCAGGATCACCCAGCAAGTACGGTGGAGCTGGGATTTGAACTTGGGTCTGCAACATCATGGCCCAAACTCTTCACCACCACGTTCATTGGCTACAACAGCTGCTCTCAACGTGTCACTTCTTTGTTCCTACAGGTTATTCATATTCCTTAGTATTTTCTTAAGTCTAAGTTCTGAGGGATTATATAGACATATTTATGGTTCCCAATATCTTTGCCAAATATTTTCTAAACAGGTGTGACAGTGTAAACTGTCACTAGAAAAAAAGCAGCGCACAACAACCTTCTGAGCGTGTGGGGTCTAATAATTTTCAAATGCTTGCTAATGTGATGGGTGGACATCGTCTTAATTTATTTCCTAATTTACATTTCTTTTCCGATTAGGGCCAGTAAAGATTCTTTGATGTGCTTGTTTTCCTCACTGTACTTCTTTCTTCGTGAGAAAAACTGCTTTTTCTTACTTTGGCAAATGGAAATAGAACCCGTGCACAATCACAAGAAGTGATGATGTTTTCCAGATGGACACACCCAGGTACGTCTCAGCATTTTCACAAATAATCCAGTTTTCCAATTTTGCAAGCCCAGCTTTCATGAGTTTTGCAAAATCTTTGCGTTGCCAGCGTGAAACAGCCAAGAAATAAGGTACTGCTTCTTCTCCAAAGACTTTTAATAAAATCGGAAAATTGTCTTGAGTTCAGAAAACTTACGCTGGAGTTGACGGGAGCACCTAAGAGAACCACCATCTGGAAAGAAGAGGCGAGTCCCAGCCCTGGGCAGGCAGAGCCACTGAGGACGAAAGTCCTGACCACAGAAGCATTGGGTAGCGGATGCATTTTCTGAATTGGGTGGATATGCAGAGGGTGCGGCCTTCTCAAAAATTAATTTAACTGAGTGTCCTGCTCTTACATCTGCTTTCTGAGCAAGACAGGCATCCCGAGGCTAGGGACAAATCCACTGCTAGTTGACCAGACGCCTTCGTGGTCTGTGCAGAGGTGCTGCCATCGTGTGGCCACAGGAGAGATGGCGTTTCTGAGGCTGAGGGTGACCTAGGGACCTGATGGGGTGGTGGGGACGTCGAAGCAGGTCCCCGAAAATACCCAGCGATTGCTGATGAGGGGCTGACATGAATGACCCCCTCGACATCAACCCTTACCTTGCTTTGGAATACGGAAGTCAGGGCAAGTCTGGAGACTAAAGGGGAGAATTCTGACCTCACACGGAGAGGCTGATGGATCTGATGTCATTACTGACACATAGAAAATCGGTAAACAGACCTGACTCATGTTTTGTGACTCCTGATCCAATGAATACATTGAGAATCATTTTCTCCAGTTAGACATTCATACGAGGCCTGGAGAGACAGGGGAACCCAGTGCAGGGTGATAGTTAGAAAAGTGTGGGTGCTGGGTGAGACAGAAGAAACAGTGAATGGGCTTGCGGGGGTCTGGCAGGCCTGGGTTCCATCAGGGCTCAGCTACACACAGGTTATGTGGTACTTATTGACGACAGTGACAGTGGTGATGACGGGGAGGGTTGAGGGCCGACCATGACGGCGATGGTGATGATGATGATCCTGAGATGGTGAGGGTGATGGTGAGGACGGTGGTGGTGATGACGGTGTCCATGGTGATGGTGGTGGTGATGATGGTGGTGATGGCGGTGGTGGTCGTATCATAGGCACAGGAGCTGCTGAAATACCATCTCCAAAGCACTGAGCTCTCCCTATGCACTATCTCAATCCTCACAGTGACCTCATAGGGTGGCACAGATGAGGAAACCAAGGCTAACATGTAGAACGTAATTTGAAAACACGGATTTTATGGATGAGGGCTTAGATGCCAAATGGTACAAAGAGGTGAGGTGACTTGTCCCGTTCGCCCAGCTGGTGGCAGAACCAGAACTACTTTCCAGGGTTCCTGACTCCCACTCCGGTGCTCCGACCAATGCTTCTGAGAAAGTGAGGCAGAGATCTAGGACATTCTTATAATGTTCCTAGGCCCGAGTCTGAAGGGTATAATAATAATTTTTATTATAATATAATACAGGGCATACTGCAAAGAGAAGACGGGATTCCCAAAATATAGTTCCAGCTGCTGAGCCAGGATCCTGCAGAAACGTTTCCTCTCTCATCCTCACCCCGTCAACCAATACCAAATACCATCCTAGAATTGGGACCTTTCTTTCTTTTCTCTGCTGTCAGTCTGCCCTGCCCCCAACAACGTCTCCACACAGAGCCAGGCAAGTGGGTATTGGGGGAGACTAGTTTAACTATAATTTTTGTTGTTGATTTGCACCATGTTTGGGAACTCTGTGCGCTTAATTCACATGAACGACAATCTAACACCCTTAATTTGTAGCTTGTGTCAAAACCCTACTTACCTGGGGACACAATATTAACCTTGGATTTTTGGGGTCAGAGTCTCAAGGAAACACTACCTTTCCCCTCATCCATGTCCCCTGATGACTGATTATAGAGACGGAGGCAGATGTCCAGACAAAGTCAGGAAGGGAGTGGACCTCACTCACTGATAGAAATCGGTACACATGCTCATTTTCCCATGTAGGTTGCAGGTCAGAACAAGTTCATCATGTGAGTCACAGAATTTATCTTACCTTGGGTTTCTCCCCAGCCAGTGATGTAACATACTGTCCGGTCCGCGACCACATAATTCGGGGATGGCAGACAAGCTGGGATTACCTTTTCGGTGATGATGGCAGGGCTGAAAGGAAAACATCAAAAGTTACATTTGACTGCCCTGCTGGGAGACTTCTGCCATTCATCTGTTGGTCGCAAGACCCCACCTGCCCCAGAGCCCCAGAACGCTCTGAGCTGGTATTTCTTTCTTGCTTCACTGACACAGCGCAATGTAGAAAACAACTTTTCATCCCCACATTTGCCTGTAGTATCTTATGAGTCAAAAAAAAAAAAAAAAATAGAACATTTTGTTTTAAAGGCACCAGTTGTGGACAAGAAACTAGAGGTGGGAACAGAGATGACAGTGACGTTTAAGGTCTATTCTCGCACTATGGGAATTTTATACCAGGTGCACACTTCTGGATGAAGTTAAGAGGGCTGCAGTCAGCAGGTGGACCATTCGGCTGAAATACAATCACAGGGCTTTAATAATAGCAAGGGCCTTGTGCCACTGGAGCAGAAGCTGCTCTGTCTTCGGGGTCCTCAGGTTCCTCACCCATGAACGTTACAACACCATGGCTGGAAGAATCCAATATAATGCAAGATACCAAGTCAAAGAGGATTAGAAGTAAGTACCTTGCATAAGCAAGGTAGTGTTGTTTTCCAACAACTTTCACGTTCGAGTTCCAGAGAATCAAATAGTAGAACTTTGATTTTTAGACTTGATTCTATTTTAGTAAGTTCAGGAGGAAAACCCACTGAAGATGAGAAATGCCTGATTCTGATTAAGAACCATCATGGCCTTCAACTTTGAAGCAGACACACGCTGTCAGAGCTACCAGAACAGATTGGCGTCTCACGTGGAGCGGGGGCCACAGTCATCACGGTATAGGTTCCCCTCGCGGAACGCCAATGCCTGAGACTCTTGGGGTTTGGGGGGCCTGGGGGTGGGTACCCGAAAGCCCGAGCATATCAGTCTATCGGAGAACACATCCAGAACCCACGTTCACTAAATGACTTGCTCGAGGATCACAGCGTTCCTGATGGCCCCAGGGGACCATGGAGAAAAGCGAATCAGCTCCTTTTTTAGGCTAAGCGAAGAAGGCCCTTTCTTTCCTTTCCAGAGCGTCCAAATACCCCAGGGAGTCACTCAGTTTACTGACCCGGAAAACTTGTGAAGTGTTTTCTGTCCAGACTCAGCGAGCCTCACTCAGACTCTTGACCCCTGGGCTGGCCACATCCTTGTCACCGTCACCGTCGTCCCGCTGTCATCTGGAGCCCATCATGCATGGCCGATGGGCTCCGCGTGCCTTGCTGACTGTCCCAAATGTGCCTATTCTCAAAATAGCAGTCTGTTTATTTAGCTCTCTCCCTTGTGACCTATTTCCAAATACTGCTCACTTTAAATGACGTTAACAAATTTATCATTTTGTCAGACTTAATAAAACCCCATTTCAACAGGAAACATAAATCCAGAGATAGGAAGAAGGAGAATCTGCACTTGTGAATTGTGAGTGTGCGTGTGTGTTTACATCGCCTTTTATGAAGTGCATCGAAATATACATAATCCCATTGGATTTCCCCAAATATATTATTACATTGAAAAGAGAGTGTCAGCCTGGAATAATTGAATAATTCTCTGATTATGAATGTATATTAGCTGACTGGGGAACATTAAGTGAGAGAGTTTGAGGGGTAACCTGTACCTCATGTTTCAACTCGCTCTTTTTCCGCAAGAGGAAACTGTGTCCTGGTGCCTTTGTCATGACCACGGCTAGTAAGAGGCAGGCGGGGCTGAGCCCAGGTTTTCTCACTTGAAGGTCAATGCCTGTCCCAAAGCCCCGTGCCTTTGGGGTCCTAGACGGGGCTGCCCACACACAACTCTGTTACGGCTCATAAACCCAGCGATGAGCAGATGTTCTCACTGCTCACAGGGTGAGAGTCACGGGCGAGCCAGTACCTGCTCAGCTTGAGCAAGGCCACGTCGGCCCGAGTGGGCTCCGGGAACAGCTTGGCCACTTGTATTTCCTGGACACTGTCTTCAACGGCGGTCTCTTGGTGTGCGCCCAGGATGACCTTGTATGATGCCGGCCCTGAGTAGCTAGAGAAGACAGCAACGTTAGGAACAAAATCTGGGCCAGCCCTTCATCGGGTGCCCTTCTGAGCCACAGCACTGCGTCTTCTCCCCACTGGGCTACCTACCATCAGAGACCTCCGAGTGGCAAGAAACAAGTTCACGGTTTACCTGAACCTGGCTGTTAAGGAATGTTCTCGGGGCTGCTTTCGGCCTGACCACAGAGGAAGAATGACACCAACACTGAAGTTGGCGCAGGGCAGATAGGGGTCTGTCTGCTTCGTTTCTCTCTAGAAACACCTCCTCCTCTCTCGTCCAATGGCCCTGGCAATTCTGCCTCAGGCCCTTCTCATCCACTCCCTGGTCCCCAGTGTCACTGCCATGAAAGGAAGGAGGGAAGGAAGGGGAGGGGACAGGGAAGGGGAGAGGGGAGGAGAAAAGGTGAAGGAAAGGAGAGAGGGGGAGGCGGAAGTCTTTAAGACGAGTGAGTCTTTGTGTCAGGGGTCCCCTAAACATACCTGTCCAGGCAGTGGGCAGCAGTCAACACCCACTCTGGGGATATTAAAGTGCCTCCACAGAAGTGTCTTCTAGGAGGAAATCTAGAAGGAAAACGTGCCAGGATTTTAGTTCAAACCTGATGATTTATTCCTCAGAAAGCCCGGAAGTGGTGCTCACTCTGTTGTGATATCGCTGACGTTCCCAAAGGACAAGGTGACCAGCCCGTCATCGGGATGGTGGGAGCTTTGAGCTGTGCTCCTGTGGTGGGTTCTCAGGAGGTCACTACACCACTCTGGAAGGTGGCTGGCGCGCAGGCGAGGCCCAGCAAAGCCACGCGACTCCAACAGGGGGTCCACGCCCATGGCTTTGACCCTTTGACCCTGGACTCCAGCTCCCTGTCCCTTCTTTTTGACAAGATCTATGCAAGACCCGATGAGTCATTCTTCAGGGAACTAAATGGGATCCTGAGTAGCCGTGATTCACGGGCATCTGCTAATCTTACCTGAGAAAGTTCGCTCTGGGGGGAACGTCCCCTAAATCATTTACTTTATAGGACTGCTTAGGCACGGGGTTGCTCATAAAATTTGTGTGAGCCGCTCCGAAGCCCATCATAATGAAAGGGACACAAATAGTAAGTGAATGACCAGCAAGGCGATTATCAATCTGGAAATAGACCACAGCACATCTTGGGAAAGAGGGAATATGAGATACGTGAAAGGTGAAGGCTCTGTATCTCAAGCAGTTACTAAATGATAAGACAAATAAAAGAAAAGCCAACTCAACCAGGGAATGAAATAGACTGTTTTCATTCATCGATAGCATCTCACAAGCGGAAGGAAGGAAGACCACTGAGCACAGCGATTGGGCACATGCGCTCTGGTGCAACATCAAAAGCAGATCAGCCTGTTTCCCATGTGTGCTTCGAATGAGACCAAATGGGCTTATTAAAGGCGAGCGCCACTGAAAGATAACCTGAACCTTCTGGGTCATGTAGGATGGGGACTGATCACTCTTAAATTACGGCGATCCTGAGCTACCCTTCACTGAACAAGGTGCGTTTTGCAAATAGGTGAGCACCCTTTGATTAAATTCAGTAGTTCACAAAACTGTGGAAGGAAGGAAAGAAAGAAAGAAAAGAAAAGAGAGACTCTGTATCTGTGATATATTATAGATAATTTAATCTTTACCCTCCCCCTCCAGGTGTCCCATTTCTAAAAATATCCCTTTCTCTTCATTTGACAAAGTAACAGTGGGTATCTATCTAAACCCTCAAGGCATCTTCCATACTTTTTCAGCAATATTGGAACTTAGTGTAAATTGCTACATTTATCAATTTTGATGATAGCTGCCCAGATCAAAAAAAAAAAAAGTTCTAATTCTGACTGTTTTCAAACTGAAGAACATAGAAAAGAATATAACAAAAAAAGAAGCAGACTCACAGATATAGAGAACACACTAGTGGTTACCAGTGGGGAGAGGGAAGGGAGGAGGGGCTATATAGGGAGGGGGAGTGAGAGGTTCAAACTGTTAGGTATAAAATAAGCTACAAGAATATATCGTACTACACGGGGAATATAACCAATATTTTATACTAACTATAAATGGAGTATAACCTTTAAAAATGGTGAATCACTATATTGTACAACTGTAACATATTGTACAGCATCTATACCTCAACTAAAAAACATAGAAAATATTTTTTATAGTTTTCCTTACCCCTCTGCAGAACTTAGAGGCAGGTACTGATACTGAGGGTATGTGGATTTAGTGTGAATGTAGAAAGGTTTTGCAAGGAGTACACAGGAGGATGGAATACACTGTTTCTGGAAATGGTGTTACCTTTTTCGAAGGCTGACTTGCCAGGGCCAGGAGTGTGGGGTGGACACGCACCCACCTACAACCCTTCCGGGACACTTCTTCGGCTCTATCTGGGGCTTTCCACAATCAAATGAAGAGGAAGCTGTGGCACAAAGTGGGAAAAATTTGCATTTGAAGACGTGAGAGAGCAACTCATGATAAATTCATGGCTCATGGCTGAAGCACTGAATTTTTGACATCCCAAAGCCCAAACTAAATAGTAAAATCATAAACAACTTTTGGAATATTTTTTCTAAGTTTCAAGAGTGGTAGGGGACAACAGCATTTCCTTCTCCTTTCAAGAAAATACAAGTACTTTTTTTTTTTTTACTGCTTTCTTAAGGAAGTGATTAAATAAATTTGGAAGAGTTAGGCATTAGAATGAGAGCTTTTTGGAGAGGAGCTTGACTGACACAAATTGTTATTCTGACTTGATGTGAATATCTAGAGAGTGAACCATCGTCACCATCATCATCTGAACCATGTAAAGTTTACTGAAAACCATAACTGTCATCCCCATTGAAAGGCACTAAGAGTATTTTTAAAATGTGAATCTCTGTGTGTGCACGTATGTGTGCGTGTGTTTGTGTGTGCACGCATGTGTGCGTGTGTGTGTGTCTGTGTGTGTAGCAAGGATAACAGTCCTAAACTGAAATAATGGCTTCTCTCAGCCAGTTTCAGGATGACTTTTCCAGGGAGCCTCCCAAGACTAACCCAATGCCATGGGGATGACTTCCGTTCGCTTGCCTTCCTCTCTATTCACTCTCCCACCTGCTTTCTCTCTCCACCTGGCTTGCAGGGTTCCTGGAGATTAGGGTTAATGCTCCATCTCTGGTTGGTGCCACTTACTAATGTCTAGAACAGTTCAGGGGCTACACAAGGTATTCAAAAAGGGCTTCTCCACTGTCTGGAGTCCTTTAAGATCTTCAAAAACAGAAGCATAAATCATCTTGATAATGACATTACAAGGAGAAATTTTTTGCTCTTAATCAACCAAGAGATTCTATCCTCTAGTGAATCTGGAATCTGAATTTTCCAAATACCTTTCCAATTGTCTTGGCCTATTCTGAGAATCTATATACAGAAGTTGTTTTTTTTTTTTTAAAGAAGCATGCAATATAATGAAATCCTACTCTCTAACACTGACCTTAATTTCTCTTACTGTGTCTTACACAGAATAGACTTACAGAAATGGACTAAGAAAAGAATAACTACAGATATTATGGTACCCCGGTCTTAGTATTCAAAACAAAACTGAAGTTCTATTTATTTTTAATTACTTACTATTTGTACTGTTAGTGTTGGTGGAATTGAAATGAGTTGTTAAAACCAATTAACAAAAATTTACAATTTAAAATAAATGAATATAAATAAATAAAATTATGTTTAAAATGGGCATCTTTCAATTTTTATTTTATTTTATTTTATTTTATTTTTTTATTTTATTTTGTGATACACGGGCCTCTCACTGTTGTGGCCTCTCCCGTTGCGGAACACAGGCTCCGGACGCACAGGCTCAGTGGCCATGGCTCACGGGCCCAGCCGCTCCGCGGCACGTGGGATCTTCCCGCACCGGGGCACGAACCCGTGTCCCCTGCATCGGCAGGTGGACTCTCAGCCACTGCGCCACCAGGGAAGCCCACATCTTTCAATTTTTGAGGTTAATATTAAAGAGAAAAACAATACAATCCCTTGATAAAATTGAGAAGCAGAATACTGGGCTGAATAGAATATAGTTCTGATTTCAAATTGTTTGACTTATGCTCTTACTTATGTGCAATTTGCATGGTGCCATTGTTTTAATAACACGGAATATTTACAAACATTTTTCAGGTGAGTTGCTTAAAGAAGCTTACGTGTAGCCTAAAGAGTTAATCAGTGTTACTTTTTCATTTTAAAGGTGTTTTCCATGTGAATTACAGACAATGTAAAGTTTGGAAATTTTAAGGAAAATTGCTATTAGGAAATTTCTCACTTACATAAAGGAAATCCAAAATCTCCCAGGAATAAGCAATAAAAATCTTTTTTTAAAAAACAGAGAAAATGAAAATGACCTAAAAAAACAAAGTCATACTTCAAAGAGATTTCATATTCTGTAAAATCTGAATAAACTTATCGAAAGCCATCCAAGCACACACACAGGAAGTACCCTTAACCTGGGATAGCCACCCTTTTAAGCACCGACCTGACATGGTGGAGGAACTGTGATTTGAGATTTCGTTCATTTATTTGAATACGTATTTGCTGAATTTACTCATTCAGCAAATATGTATTCAAATATGTATACGTAGTGCCTGGCATGTACTAGGCATTGCTCTAAGCACTAGAAAGAAGGAAACAGCTGAGGTTTGTAATCTTTACCTTCTGATGGTGGGTACGTAAAACGATGTTGCACTGGAAGATTCAACAGAGGCCCCAAGGATGCCCGGGGATGTGTAAGGTAAACCTCCATCTGCAGACTTCAAGGCAAATAGCCTCTTCTACAATGCTGATACACTTACCCAAGTCAAAGATGGAAAACAATCAGGTTCTTAAGATGGAAGAAAGAAGAAAGGATGGAGAGAGGGCTGTTCCAGCAGACTGTGAGGTCCCCGCTTCCTCATGATGTGGGCACGTTATCAGACCACGTGGTCTGATCTTGAGACATATTTCCTGAGGAAGGATACCCAGGCCTGCCTCACACCTGAGAAGCTGATAGCGTCTGGTGGTGACTGAGGGCTGCACCTGGGACGTTACTGTACTTCCCTTCAGGGGGAATCAGAGGTGCATGAATCCCAGGCACAGCTGTAGAGGCCGGGGCGGGACTGTCAAGCTATACAAGTTAAAGGCAATCGTGCCACGTAGGCAGCCTGTCCAGGATAGCGAGGCCACACGGTAAGAGGCAGTGGGGTACCAGAAAGCTGCAGGGTGGCAGGGAGGAGTGGAAAGGGAGGCGCTAACCCCACCAGGGGCTCTCAGATGGAGGGCCACCGAGAGAGCTTGTGCACAGCAAACACACACTGGAGAACGAGTCAGCTATAAATTCCCCAAGTCCAGAGAGCACAAGGACAGCAACCAAGTAGAATCTTTCCTGTCACCCTGACCTCTCCCTCCTCCCCCTGCTCTACCCAGCAGTGGCCCCAAATCAAAGCCCGACAGTGTGGCTCCGGAGCTCTCAACCCCTTCCCCAAACTGCCTCCCAAACCATCTCCGGACGTGGACTTAAGTGGCTTCTCTGCTCCAGCCTGTCCCCGCACGTGGCAGACACAAGCAGATGCAATCAAACGGTGCAAAGGAGAAGTCCAGACTGATTAGCGGGAACCAGGACAGATGGTGTTTGCAAAGATGGGTCAGCGGAAAGTAAGGTAGGGTCCAAATCAAAGTGGTTTACATTGTTCTCCAGACCTATCTATGGATTTGTTACCCCAGACTTTTCAGAACTAACGTCAACTCCCCTTTCCCTGATCCAAGCTTCTCACTCCCTAGAAAAGTCTCAGAGAAATGAGGAAAGAACCCAGCAAGCTTCCTCTACGTTGTCTGACTAATGCGTGGCTAGTGCATAGTCATCTTAGGATAAAGAAAGCTGGGGCTTTGTAAAGAGCTGTGTTACTTTTCATTGAATTCTTAGGATGACAGTTTATAGGTTTACAATGTATGTTGTATGTTTAGCAGTTTCCTGCTGTTTGTACTTTCTTTCTTCTCAGCTGCTGAAAGAGAGAGTTTCCTATCTGGGTGACTCTAAGTTTGTGTTTCATGCCTCCCACCCCAGACACTGGAGAGTTCAGTGGAACTGTCTGGAGGCTGATTAGATCACCTCTGAAGTTGCTCTTTTGGAGAATTTTGCATTTATTTTGTTTACGGAGTCAGAGGAGGGGGCGGTGCCTAACAAAGGGGGCCACGAGTAGGACAGATTCAAGAGGCCCAGGATGAAAAGAGGGCTCCCAAGGAGAGGGGACCCTCTCTTGCCCAGAAGCGCTCAGCCCAGACTCTTGTCTTGCAGATCTAAGACCAGGTGATGCTGCATTTATTTAGAAGTCATTTCCTTCCAAAAAAGAAAGAAGCTTACCACAGTGAGGGACATCACAGTAGTCAAAAAGTTTTCTTGGGTTTGTCGTGTAGCACCAGGGACCATTGACATCACCATCAGGATTGCGGCAGTACTGGAAAAAGAGGCTGGCATATAGGGGGTGGCGCACACCGGGGCGGGAGAGGGCAGAGAATGTCACGTGAGGCTGGCATATAGGGGGTGGTGCACACCGCGGCAGGAGAGGGCAGAGAATGTCACGTAAGGCTGGCATATAGGGGGTGGCACACACCGGGGCGGGAGAGGGCAGAGAATGTCACATGAGGCTGGCATATAAGGGGTGGCGCACACCGGGGCGGGAGAGGGCAGAGAGTGTCACATGAGGCTGGCATATAGAGAGTGGTGCACACCGGGGCAGGAGAGGGCAGAGAATGTCACGTGAGGCTGGCATATAGGGGGTGGCGCACACCCGGGTGGGAGAGGGCAGAGAATGTCACATGAGGCGCAGACACTGGTTTCACTGCTGTCCTGAGAAGATGAAGGGTTAGTGCTCCTTTCGGGGGGAGGCAGGCAAAGCTACCATTTCAGGATGCGTGTCAAGCCTCTGACTCACAGAATGCCATCCGTCACTTCTCCTCGTTCAAAAGGAGCTCCAGCCTTGAGGCCACTCCCCTGGGGAAGGGGTGAAGACCCTGAGGCGTCTTGAGGTAGAGACTGTATAAAGGGGCCTCCCCGCTCAGCAGCCTGTGTCCGTGGGGACCGTAGGGACCCGACAGTAGGGGACTGTAGACGTGGATGACTCGTCCTGTACCTTGTTCATGTCAATCTTCTGCTTGATGGTGCCTGTTTGCTGTGGCTTCAGAATTGCTTATTCCCCTGGCCTGGGCACCCTCTGTGGGTCAGCTGTGGAAAGACTGTGTCTTCCTTTTCCTTCCCTCTACACACCTATACCCCAGAGGAAACCACCCCAGAGAATGTGTGGGACTGGGGGAAATCCTAGTGGAGTCCTAATTATGCATCCAGTTTTTTTCTAGAAAAATCCAACTACAATGTCATGAAGGTCATCTTTGATCATTGGAAACCATAAACCAGTAACAAAAGCAGACAGGAAATGTCACACATGGAAGTGATAAAAGCAGGGAGGTTGGCTTGCCCGTGCTAACCCTCCCTCCCACGCGGAGGCTGGTTAGATCCTACGCTTGGTCCCCTGAAATCTCTCGCACTGAACCTGTGTCAGGCTGACTTTCTGTAACAGAGAGTCAATTCAGTCTGCAAAGACTCGTCAACAAAAGGCAAACTCGAGTCCAAATCGAAGCGGCTTACATTTTTTTCCAAACCTGCCCGTGGGTTTGTCTCTGGAGTGAAAATGTTGTGTTTGTGGGGCTCCTGGGCAGCCCACTCCTGGCAGGGGACACCGGCCACCGTGGTCGCCTTCTTGCCCCGGTATCCTTTACCAGTGCCGAACATGCAGTCTGTAGGGGAGAGAGAATGGTGGTCTCCTGTCATTACACAGAGCCGGGTGACAAGGAACAAACGCAGCAGTGCTAGGTTTCTCTCAGGACAGACTGTGGTCACATCCTTCAGAACACAGGAGTGCCGAAGACTTCAGTGAGCTCTGCGGAATTTGACAAGTTACCAGAAACGCTATTGGCTCAGAAATAGTCACAAGCCGAGATGTTAGAATGGGAAGTTTGGCCAGGACACTAAGACAATCAATTTTATAACAAGCTGAGTGGTAACACAGATGCCACCGTGAACTGTTAGATGATTCTTGAACACCTCAACAAGGATGGAGAGAAACAGTGCGGATTGAAAAGGATTTTATAAAAAATATTATTTTGGCCAGAGCTGTGCTGTGAGTTCCCACCTTCTGGGATGAAAGAGGTAATAAGGAGATGACTAGAGGCCCCTTCCCCAAACTCATCCCTCACCTCAAGCCTTGCGGTTGGGGGATTCGGCAGAACCCCTCAGAGAAATTGATGTGTGTTACATATGGGGACCCAGTGCCCAGTGCTCTGATGGCCACTTGGAAAATCCACAAAGCAAAAGCTGGGCCAGCTGGCTTCCCAGTCAAGGAGCAGGGCTGGGCTAGGCAGCCTCCAGTGTTTTCCAGGGCCAGGGTGTGTGAGTTACTCGTGCGCCAAGTGTGGGGCATCACGTGAGGCCATGCGAGGTCTTATCAGGGGGGATCCCCAGCTGGAGCACGGCACTCAGAGTCTCACCAAGAAAGAGTGGGGAGAGATGAGCTGGCCCTGTGTGTACAGCAGCTGTACAGGTGTACAGGTGTACAGTAGGGAGCAGTAGGTGAGGTTTCTCCAGCATCCTGGAGGAGGCAAGTCCACCTCCAGAAGGAGAGGGGGTCTCAACTTGAAACCAAGCTCTCATTTAATCATTTCTGTCTGATTTGGGATTATCTGAAAGTGGTCAGACAAGCCATGGGACCCCTGAGTTTTCATTCCGGGGCAGGGGGAGAATCAGCCCCCTCTGTTTCCTTACCCTGCAGCGGTACAGAGCACTTCCTGCCACCTGACAACCACAGGACCAGGGGCTAAGCACTTAGAGCGACACGCGGGCGAAGGGCCAGGGAAACACAGAGGACTGTGATATTTTCATGTCTCCCACCTCAGATGACAACGACATTCTTATGCTCAGGCCCCGAAACCCTTGGAGCTACGTGTCCGCTTCGCCAGGTGTTTGTTGGAGATGATCTTTGATGGTCCTCCTAGCCCTCCTAACTCTGTACATTCAAAACCAAATCAGCCATTTCTATCCCTCCATGCAAAAGGCAGAGACTTGCTTTTCTAGAATGTCCCATCTCGGCCACCATCGTCAACCTGTCAGTCCACCCAGGCTCAAAATTGTATCCATCCCGCACAACCAACTAGTTTTCAAATCCTAAAGAAACGCCCTACCCCATCATGCCAGCAAGAGCAGCTCTGGCTCCCCCAGGTGATACACTGAGGCTTCCTTCCATATCGCAGACTCAGCCAGCGCTCCAGCTCCCTGTAACAACGACGCCTCTGCAGCCCAAAGATTTTCCATCTCTTATCATCCCGATACCCAACCATATAGATGTCTGGCCACAGACTTCTTACCTGCTTCAGAAGGATCCTGTATACTTGGAGTCTGGGGAGCAGTTGGAGATTCTGTGACCTGCTCTTGTGTTCCTGAGCATTTCTTCAGGTTACAGAACTCCCATCTGACGCTCGGATCAGTGGTATAACACCAAGGGCTTTTATCAGCATCTGGATTTCTGCAGTAGTTCATTGTCAAGCCACTGTAAATTCCACAACAGTATAGGTCATGAGAGGTGAGCGAATCTTCAGGGGCACCCCAGCACCCTCTGAATTTTGTTACAGCAAAGTGACTGATATATTTCCTTTAAGATACCAAAGGTACCAATTATTATTATGATGTCACAAGCACAGATGGTCCTCAACTTCTTACAAAGTGGGTAAGTTTTTAAAAATAGGTTATAGTTTTTATTTTAAAAAAATCAAGGGACTTCCCTGGTGGTGCAGCGGTTAAGAATCCGCCTGCCAATGCAGGGGACACGGGTTCGAGCCCTGGTCCGGGAAGATCCCACATGCCGTGGAGCAACTAAGCCCATGCGCCACAACTACTGAGCCTGTGCTCTAGAGCCTGTGAGCCACAACTACTGAGCCCACGAGCCACAACTTCTGAGCCCACACACCACAACTACTGAAGCCCACACGCCTAGAGCCCGTGCTCTGCAACAAGAGAAGCCACCGCAGTGAGAAGTCCGCGCACCGCAAGGAACAGTAGCCCCTGCTCGATGCACTAGAGAAAGCCCGCCCGCAGCAGTGAAGAACCAATGCAGCCAAAAATAAATAAATTTGTTTAAAAAGAAATCAAAAGTAATATATCCTCCATATAAAAACAGATCATATATAAATTTATAAGAGAAAGTATCAGAATATCTTCCTTTCCCTGGGAATGTCAAATACATTCCCCAGGGATAACCAGGATGGATTTTGAAGCATGTATTTTAGAGGTTTTTAAAGGCACATACAAATATATCTATATCTCTGGCTTTCTCTCTCTATGTGAGTACATAGGGCTACGTAAGTTGGAACCAAAACATATTTATCCAAGGCAGAAAAGACATACAAGATGATACTGATAGTCCCAGGCCCGCTCTCTTATTCTATTTACGCATACTGTATTTTACGATGTAACAAAAACTCATGACAGTAATATTACTGTAAATATCATAGGTAGATCAAGTGGTTTGGGGATTGGAAGGCTTGTGGAAGCCTTCCTGGAAAACTAGCTCCCAGGCAGGATGAGGTTTCCAGAGGATGCATTCTGGGGCATACGGGGAGGAACCCCAGACCCCTCTAGCTGGAGCCACCCGGGGACTGAGGGGAGGGGGCGTGACTAAAGGACAGTGGGATCAAAGGGATGAAGGGAGACGTCTGGATAGACCACAGGGTCTGTGGGAGCTGAATCAGAAACAATTGGATAAGGACAGAGCAGACGAGCAGCCTGGGGCTCACTGGGCAACTTGGATCCCCAGGGCCAGAACTTCGCCCCAGCCTCTCAGAAGCCTCAGCCTTGGACACCCCTTTGCAGCTTAGACCCATGGCCTGAGGCTCGTGAGATAGTTTGAAACGTATTATGGGAATCCAGCAACTCTGTGTCTGTGGGTACTATAGACAAGTGACAGTCTCAAGCCCAGGCCCACAAATTGAGGAAGCCCGTTAGCAGGTTTCTGAGCCCTGGATGTGTTAAAATCTTGTCATGTGAAACAGACTCCTGCTCTTTTTTTTTTACATCTTTATTGGAGTATAATTGCTTTACAATGGTGTTAGTTTCTGCTTTATAACAAAGTGAATCAGTTATACATATACATATGCTCCCATATCTCTTCCCTCTTGCGTCTCCCTCCCTCCCACCTTCCCTATCCCACCCCTCCAGGCGGTCACAAAGAACCGAGTCTGTCATACAGAGTGAAGTAAGTCAGAAAGAGAAAGACAAATACCGTATGCTAACGCATATATATGGAATTTAAGAAAAAAAAATGTCATGAAGAACCTAGGGGTAAGACAGCAATAAAGACACAGACCTACTAGAGAATGGACTTGAGGATATGGGGAGGCGGAAGGGTGAGCTGTGACAATGCGAGAGAGAGGCATGGACATATATACACTACCAAACGTAAGGTAGATAGCTAGTGGGAAGCAGCCGCATAGCACAGGGAGATCAGCTCGGTGCTTTGTGACTGCCCTTTTTTTTTTTTTAAGGTAGTTTGACGAGTTTTGATGAACACACATACCTGTATAACCCACACTCCTAGTGCGATAGAGAACATCTCCATCAGCCCCAGAAACCTCCCTTGGGTCACTGCTCAATCAATCTCAGCTGCCCCCCAGACGCAAATACTATTGATTTCTTTCACCATAAATTAGTTTTGCCTTCTCTGGAACTTCATACGAATGGGCTCATACAAGTATGTACCTTTTACGTGGCTTCTCTCCTTAGGATAGTGTTTATAAGCTTTATCCGTGCTCTTTGAGAGTATCAGTAGCTTGTTCCTTTTTATTTCTGAATAGTATTCCATGGTATGAATATCCCACCAATTGTTCATGTTCTTATTGATGGCCACTGAAGTGCTTTCCAGTTTGGGGCAATTTTATGACTGAAGCTGCTAAGAACATCCTGGTAGATCTTTTTGGGGGCTTATGTTTCGTTTCGCTTGGGTGAGTATTCACAAATAGAATCGCAGGTTTGTAGGCAGATGCACGTTTAACTTTATAAGAAAATGTTGGACTGGTGTCCAGAGTGGTCGGTCCATTTTACATCCCTACCAACATGTGTGAGGGCTCAGCTGCTCCGCAGCCTGGGCACACTTCTTATTTTGTGGTTATAATTCTTATTTCTGTAATGGCTAAAATGTTGAACATTTTTTCAGGTGCTTATTGACCATTTGTATATCTTTCCCTGTGGAATGTCTATTAAAGTCTTTTGCCCCTTTTTATTAGGTTGTTTGTCTTCTTACTAGTGGGTGGAAGGGATCTTTACACATTCTAGATACAAGCCGTTTGTCAGATATATGGATTGAGATTATTTTTCTCCCAGTCCCTGACTTGTCTATTTTCTTTCTTTTTTTTTTTTTTTTTTTTTTGCGGTACGCGGGCCTCTCACTGCCGTGGCCTCTCCTGTTGCGGAGCACACAGGCTCCGGACGCGCAGGCTCAGCGGCCATGGCTCACGGGCCCAGCCGCTCCGCGGCATGTGGGATCTTCCCGGACCGGGGCACGAACCTGTGTCCCCCGCATCGGCAGGCGGACTCTCAACCACTGCGCCACCAGGGAAGCCCTTGTCTATTTTCTTAACAATGACTTTTGATGAGCAAAGTTTTCATTTTATTAAAGTCCAAATTGTAATATTTTATAATGCTTTCTGGATCCTATCCAACAATGGTCTGCCTTCCCCAAGGCTTGAAAATAATCTCATGTTTTTTTCCAGAAGCTTTAAATTTCAGCTTTAGTTTTAACCTTTACTTTCAGGTCTAAGAGTTTCCTCAAGTGAATTTGACATGGCAGGTGGGAGTCAAGGTTTTGGGTTTTTTTCCTTTATGGACACTCAGTTGTTCCAGAACAATTTGGGGGAAATTTTCCTTTTCCTATTGAATTGCTTCGCCAGGTATATTGAAAATCAACTGACCATACATGTTGCGGGTCTGTTTCCAGACTTTCCCTTTTTCCATTTGTATATCTTTTTGCCAGTATCACTTCCTGGCATTGCCAGTACCACTTCCTGAATTCCTCTGTGATTTCTTTTTTGACTCATGGGTTATTTAGAAATGTGTTCGTTAATTTCCAAATATTTGAGAATTTCCTAAACTTTTCATTATTTATATCTCATTTAATTCTGTTGGCTCAGAAGACACCTGTATATTATTTTAATCCTTTTAAATTTATTGGGACTTATTTCAAGGCCGAGCATATGATATACCTTGGTGAATGTTCCATGTGCACTTGCATGTGTATTCTAAAGTTGGGCATATGTTGTATTGGTTCATATTTTCCTCCAAAACTTCTGTATCTTCTCTGAATCTTTCATCTACTTGTCCTACTGTATTGTTTTGGGAGAAGTTTTAACTATACAAGAGAGAAGTGAGAAAATCTCCAACTGTAATTGTGGACGCATCTACTTCTCTCTTTAGTTCTGTCAGTTTTTGCTTCATACATCTGAGCCTCTGTTATTAGGGTTAACACATTTAGCATGGTTAACGCTTTTTACTTCAAAAATGGACTTTTTATCTCTGGTATGTTTCTTATCCTAAATTAATCTTGTCTGTCTGATGTTAAAAACCATTCTAGCTTTCTTTTGATTAGTGTTTTGTTTTTACATCTTTATTGGAGTATAATTGCTTTACAATGATATGTTAGTTTCTGCTTTATAACAAAGTGAATCAGTTATACATATACGTATGTTCCCATATCTCTTCCCTCTTGCGTCTCCCTCCCTCCCACCCTCCCTATCCCACCCCTCTAGGTGGTCACAAAGCACCGAGCTGATCTCCCTGTGCTATGCGGCTGCTTCCCACTAGCTATCTATTTCACATTTGGTAGTGTATATATGTCCATGCCACTCTCTCACTTTGTCATGTGTTAGCATACGGTATTTGTTTTTCTCTTTCTGACTTACTTCACTCTGTATGACAGACTCTAGCTCCATCCACCTCACTACAAATAACTCAATTTCATTTCTTTTTACGGCTGAGTAATATTCCATTGTATATATGTGACACATCTTCTTTATCCATTCATCCGATGATGGACACTTAGGTTGCTTCTATCTCCTGGCTATTGTAAATAGAGCTGCAATGAACATTTTGGTACATGACTCTTTTTGAATTATGGTTTTCTCAGGGTATATGCCCAGTAGTGGGATTGCTGGGTCGTATGGTAGTGTTTTTATGGTATTAATTTTCCATATTTTGATTTTTAACTTATTTATGTCTTTATATTTAAAGACCATGTATTGTAAAGAGACCATAACTGGGCTTTGGTTTTATTCAACTTGACAATCTCTGCCTTCTAATTGCATTGTTTTATCCTTTTTATATTTAATATACTTATTGATAGGGCTGGGTTTAAGTCTAACATCATTCTATTTATGTTCTGTTTCTACCATGCCTTCTTTACTCTTTTTCTCTCCTTTTCTTCTTCCTTTTGGATTAATTGAATATCCTTATTATTATCTATTCCTCTGAGTTTTCATTTTCAGTGGTTACTCGAGGATTTACAATATCCCTCTCTAACTTACCACATTCAAACGTGTATTAGTATGATACAGCATCATGCATACTGTAAGAAAATTAGAACAGTAATGTCTACTGTAATGTCATGTCACGTCATGTCATGTCATGTCATGTCATTGTAACAGTAATGTCTTCTGTATTGTCTACCTGATGGTAAAGACATCCAGTGAATTTTTCATTTAAGATATATATTTAAATATATATATTTAGTTCTTAAATATATATATATATTTAGTTCTGTCTTTTCCATTTGCCTCTTTTACAGTTTCCTTTCTCTTTAGCTTATCCATTTGATTCTTTCATGTTCTTATTTTTCTTTAAATCCTTAAACACAATTATAATATCTTTCAGAATTTTTTGTCTGCCAATTCCATCATTTCTATCATTTCTGAGTCTGTATTGACTGATTTTTCTACTCATTATGGATCACATTTAAAGATCTTTGCATGTCTAGTAATTTTTAAATTTCTGCCAGACGTTGTAGATACCACATTACTGAGTGGCTTGATTTTGTTATTTTCCTCTCAAGAGTGTTGACTTTTCTTCTGGAAGACAGTTAATTTACTTGGAGATCATTACGTTCATTTTAGGATTGCTTTAAAGCTTTGCTAGGGTGTTTTTCTAGAGTAACCTTTATTCCAGGAATACACTAATCCTACCCCTAAAGTGTGACTTTTCTGGATTCCTTACTGAATGCCCAAGGTGTCCCATGAAGTCTCTCCTCTCTGGCTAGTAAGAATCTCAACTCTGCAAACACAGAATCTCCTAGTGCTGTGTGAGTTCTATAATCTCCGTTTATCTCCCTGTTCCCTGGTAGTTGTTCTTCGTCCCACTAACATTGTGGAATCTCTCCCTGTGCGTTTGCAGTTTTACATTCAGCCAGAGACTTCAGGAGAACTCTATACATATTTCTGGAGCTCTTTCTCTGCACGGATCCTTCCTCATGATTACCCAGCCTACTAAATCCAAGCTGCCTCACTAATCCCCAACTCCAATCTCTGTGTCCTCAGTTTAGCAAGACTGTTGTGGTCTGCTTTGGTTCCACCTCCTTTAACTGCAGTCCAGGAAGTATCTCCAGGAAGAAAACCAGGGTACTGGTAAATTTATTCTAATTTATTTTCTTTTCTGAAAAGTCTGTCCTGTGCTGCCTGTTGTCCATCATGTGAAAACAGTTTTTCCGTATGTTTTACAGCCATTTATCGCAGAAAATCTGGTCTGACCAGACCTAGCTTTCGTCCATCTGTATGTCCATTTTGCCTCTCAGTATCTGTATACTTTCTGACTCTAATCTGCCTTCTTGCTTTTGCTCCTAATGTTCTGGTAACTCGTATCCCTTTACACCACGAGTGCTCAGGACCCAATGTATCTATACAGGTCAGGTGAAAAATACTTATATTTATCACCCGGTGGTGATAAGTATTTATATTTATTACTCAATGACAAACACAAAACCCCTTCAGGAGTTGGAGGATGAAATGATAAAATTCCATAGTTGAAAGACGACACTGATCTTTAGCAGGTGCTGTGGAATGATGCTATTTCTAAGCTCTTGATCATTTGTTCTTCTCAGCTTTTTACTACTATGACCTCAGCCCCTCTATATCTCCCACCCTGCTTCTGCAAAACTACTCAGGAAAGATAGCCAGCCTCTAGCTTCTCTTCTTTCAGAAATTTTGCTCAAAAGCAAAAGCTGCCTGAGATATTTTGTCTCATAGTCTGGAGCCAAAGGAAATTTGGTCCTAAGACGTTTGTTTAAAGCATGGCCCTTTTAACAGGAATTTAAGTTGGCTGTTGCTCCTCTAATGGTTAAAAATCAAAGACGTACGCATTTGGGTAGTTTCCTGGGGTCTTCTGGTGCCGGTGTGGAAACATTGATGACCAAGATTGACATTTCCTTCCTGTGATAGTAGTGGATGATGTCCCTCGATAACTCTGCCCATTACCCTGGTAGCAGTCCTGGGCTACAGGAGTTTGTTCAGGTGGTGCTGAAATTGAAATAGAAGAAATCAGTAAATAATGACTAGAACAGAGAAATATGTGAAATAATTTATTAAACAAACAGAATAGTCGTCTCTGGGAATTAACACTCTTCTCTTTTTACATATTGGCAGGCAGATGGACATGCAAAGAAGACAATAGATCCATAACATTCTAAAACTTTAAGGACCTAACTTTTCGGTAAATATTTAATTTAAAACTCAGAAAAAAATAAGCAGGGCAGAGTGCTTATAACTGGACATTGCACTTGTGTGCAGGCTCTCTTCTATGGATCTCCATTGGGAGATCATGAGAACAACTGGGCAGGTCTCCAGAAAGAGACACATTCATTGGTGTAGGCTGCCGGTGACGACAGGGTGACAGTGAGGAAGACATGAAAACCTTGTGCATTCCCCAAGACTCTTTGCTTATACAAAGCCAAAACCTCAAGCTGCTGGGGAGTGGGGCAGGAAATGGTCCTGCACCCAGGACCAAGGCAAAGATCCACTGCCTCTCGGGGAGGTGTAGGACGAAAATCTTATTACCCTGGAGGAGGGGCAGAAAATTCTCTTGTGCCAGGATACTTCACCAACACAAAACAGAAGTCTGCTACTCTTCCGCCCAAGACTCACCCCACATACAAGTTAGAGTTTAGCTCCATGGGAAGAAGGGGCAAGAATACTGAAAAACGTTACCTTCAAAGCCCAGGTGCACAGAGTCTATCTAAGGCTGAGGGTAAACCAGGAAGATAGAGAACGCCTACCTCCACCAAAATCTTAGCAGTGAGTAACAAGAAACAGTAGTCTATCACAAGGGTCAGGTTAGAAGTGTGGCATGACCCACGTCTGTGGTGCAGGCATGCAGTGATTGCTAACAATTGAGAAGGGATTAGGAATACTGAGAAGACTCTTCAGCACCCCAGACCCTACTCCAAGCACAAAGTGATTGCACCCCATCACTGCAGGGATTTGAAACCTGTGGTTCACTTAAGGTAAAAGCAGCAACAAGGAAACTCAAATTCCTTTTATCTGTTAATTGTATCAATTCAATTATCCACATAACATACTGATAAAAGAAGAAGGGTGCCCATTTCAAAGTGTAAATAATATTTGCTTCAAGAGTTATTGTTCCTCTACATATATATCCAGCATTTGATTAAAAATTACAAGACACACCAAAAAAAAAGGAAAAATTAAGCCACTGTTGAGTGATGAACAATCAACAGTGCCAGACTCAGTGATGACTCAGAGCCAGACAGAGGTGTGGAGACTATCTGATTGAGATTATAAGGTAACTGTGATTAATATGTTGAAGGATCTTGTAGTACCATACTACAATATGCATGGATAGGTGAAGAATTTCAGCAGAGGTGGAAACTCTTTTTTTTTAAAAAAAAAAAGAAGAAGAAAATGCAAACACTAGAAATAAAAACCATGTTATCAGAGATGAAAAATTCCTTCAATGGACTGATCAAGAGATTAAACACAACTGAGGAAAGTATCAGTGAACTTGAAAATAGATTGATAAATATTAAACTGACATACAAAGAGAAAGAGAAAAAAACTGGGGGGGAAAAAAGTAGAACAAGCATATAAGAGGTATGAGGCAATATGAAATGGTCTAATATTTGGGTGATTGAAGTCCCAAACAGGAAAACAGAGAGAGAGAGAGCGAGCGAGCAGGGAAAAGAAATATTTGAGCAGTAATGGCTGAGAATTTTACAAAACTAATGAAAACCAACAATCAGCAAACACCAGAAGCTCAGAGAACTTCAAGCAGGATAAATACCATAAATAAATAAGTAAAAAAACAAACAGACTGACTTAGATACACCGTAATCAACTGCTGAAAACTGAAGATGAGAGAAAGTCTTAAAGGCAACCAGAGAAAAAAGAAATATTAGATACAGAGGAACACAGATAAGATTTCCATCAGAAACTACTCAGAACAGAAGATAATAGAGTAACATCTTTAAAGTGGTAAAAGGGGAAAACAATTGTCCACCCAGAATTCTATACCCAACAAAAATTATTTTTTTAAGTTGAAGGCAATATAAAGACTCTTTCTGACGTACAAATGCTGAAAGACTTCATCATCAACAGACTTGTATTACAAGAAATGGTAAAGGTTAAGTTTTTTACAGGAAGAACACGACATCAGATGGAAACAAAAAGAAACGAAGCACAGCAGAAATGGTAGAAATAAATAAATGAAAGTAAATATAAAAGATTTTTTAAATTTATAATTGCTTTAAAACATGACTGTTCAGGGCAAAAATAGTATCAATTTATTGTGAGATTTCTAACATAATAGAAGTAAACTCTTTGAGAACAATAGCACAATATTTCGGGAGGGAGGAAATAGTACAATGTTGTAAGGTTCTTACATTATACATCAAGTAAAATAATATTATTCGTAGGTGGAATATGAGGAGTTAATGATGTATATTGTAAACATTAAAAAATACTAAAATCAGTGGTAATGAGGCAATACAAAATACTCAATTAATGCAAAGGCAGAGAAAGATGAAAAAAGGAACAAAATTCACATAGGACAAGTAGAAATAACTAATTTGATGGTAGATTTAAATCCAACCAGGTTAACAATTACATTAAATGCAAACAGTCTAAACATCTCAATTAAAAGACTGAGGAAAAAAAAAGTTATATCGGGCTTCCCTGGTGGCGCAGTGGTTGAGAGTCCACCTGCCGATTCAGGGGACGCGGGTTCGTGCCCCGGTCCAGGAAGATCCCACATGCCACGGAGCAGCTGGGCCCATGAGCCATGGCTGCTGAGCCTGCGTGTCTGGAGCCTGTGCTCCGCAACGGGAGAGGCCACAACAGTGAGAGGCCCGCGTACCGCAAAAAAAAAAAAAAAAAGATATATCATCCAAATGCTAGTAAAAATAGAGCTCTTATGGCTGTATTCATTTCAGCAAAAGTAGATTTTAGAACAAGGACTATTTCTAGAGATAAGGAGAGATATTACATAATGATAAAGGGGTCATTTCTTCAAAAAGACAACAATCCTAAGTGTGTCTGTGCCTGACAAAGAGCTCCAGAATATATAAAGCAAACACAAAACTGAAACGAACAGCTGAAGCTGGAAACGTCACCATTCATTTCTCAGTAAGCAATAGAACAGGAGACAGAAAATTAGTAAGGATTCAGAAGAGCTACACAATACTAACCAACTTGACCTAATTGGCTTTTGTAGAACAATAGCAGAAGCCAGATTCTGCATGTGAAACAGTCACCAAGAGGACCTCATTCTGAACCACAAAACAAGCCTCAACACATTGAAAATAAATGAAATCATAAGGCGTGTTCTCTGACCACAACACAATGAAACCGTAAACAAAGCTACTGCGTATTGTGCTACTCCTGGAGTAGAAAAATACAGAGTGCATTGGAGCTCTCAGGAAGCTCTCATTGCCCTTGCTTACCTGGGGCATCCAAACGTTCCGTGGATAATGGAGAGGGCTCACAGGATGGTATCGTGCAGTATTCCCACCTCACTTCACTGTTGGTTGTATAGCACCATGGACCTGTTTCTCCATCAGGGTTACGACAATAGTTTTCTTCCAAATTTCTGAAAAAGAAGCGACTGTGAGTTTGGTTTTCCAAAAAGGCTAAAGATATAACAAAGTGCACACATGCTTGTTAATAGTGATGCTGGCTATGTATCCAGCTAATTCTCTAGAATTATACAAACTGGATAATGGGTGGGAACTTAAGCAGAGCAGGATTCCAGAGAATTATGGCACAGATGCTTCTCTTGGGTGAATGATTGAGATATATTCCTGGGCTATGTCTAATGGAGCAAAATCAGTCTTTTCCCATGGCTTTGGGCGCTGTGCTCTATGCTGGAAACACAATGGGTATTTTCTACACTGCTTTGCCTCCAAAAGCATATAGCATGGCCCTGGAATTTAAATGTTCTCAAGCCTTACTGTACATTTAGTACAAACGTCAAAATGTTGCTGAAACCCACTCCGAGGTTACTGATTTAGTAGATCTACGATAGGGTCCAAGAATTTGCGTTTCTAACAAATTTCCTGATAATGCTGCTGCCGCTGGCCTGGGAAACCACATTTTGAGAACCAGTGTTCTAGGAGAATCAGCGCTAAATTTCACTTCCCTTGCATGTGACTTGGACAGTTTTCATTCCCAAATGCTGTAAGCCTAGGTTTCTATTGTCACTGACTCCAAGGCAAAGCCAATGGGATTTCACTTTCCATCCAGCTGCCTGGGAAGAGACCGGAGCAGACTTACCTGCAGGGAAAGTTTTCTGGGGTCCTGTTGTGCTTGTGGGGTGTCTGCTCACCCCAGCGTTGACAGGTGTGCCCAGATACGGTGACAGCCACTGTCCCTCTATAGTTTTCGCCTCTTCCCTTCAGACACTGATATGTTGGCCCAGAAGATGGTGGCGGTGTTGCTTAAATGGGAAAAATACATGACAATGAATGTTTTTTAAGCAAAGGATTCACAGATGGATATTATGGGGGAATGGATGGATGCAGGGAGCGTCAGCCTGTCTTCTTTTCCACTCATCCTCCCAGATATTGGCATGTGAAAATTTTTTATCATTTTTCAGAAGAAGTTGATGTGGTAGAATCGATGTTTCCAAGACCATCTCATGAGGAACTCCTCCAGGGACAAGACCCTTGGAATAGATGCTGCTTTCTATATTCTGTTTTCTCTATATTCTCAGCTCATCACACAAGGTAAGGATCAACATGTGTCACATCCCACCCCAAATCTGCATGTGTACCAACAATCCAACTTCCTTTATGAAAAATAAAGTATTCATTAAGTAAACATAACTGGATGACCCCCAATATTCCGCAAAGCCAAACAACAGAGTCCGTGGGAAGAAAGAAAATAGTGTCTCCAAGGAAAAGGGTATGCAGTGAGAAGTCAAGAAATTCTTAAGACACACTGCCATATATAAAACAGGTAAATAAAAATTTACTGTATAGCACATGGAACTATATTCAATATCTTGTAATAAACTATAATGGAAAAGAATCGGGTGAAAAAGAATATATATATATATGTATATATGTATATATATATATATATATATATATATATATATATATATATATATCTATAACCAAATCACTTTGCTGTACACCCAAAACTAACACAATATTGTAAATCAACTATACTTCAATTAAAAAAGTCTCAAGAAAAAAAAGAAGATGACAGAAAGAGAAACTGCTGCTCGTCAGGAAGGAGGGTACCGAGGCACCTCAGCGTCCCGAAGGGTGACCTTCAGAGCGAAGAACAGGAAGCCGGCCCTCACGGCCTGCTAAGTCCTCCTTAACGGTCTCAGATGCCCTTGTTCAGCGCCTTGCTTCAAATTCTCATAGAAGGAAAATATTATAAAATTGTTTTCTCCAACCCATTCCTGCGAGGTCTACCATTTCATCTTCTCTCCCGACCTCTCTTCTCCTGTTGCTCCCTCCCAAGCTGAACATACTGAAAAACTGGACATCCAGAGACACCTCTGTGCTTACAATTAAAAAGAACTCTGGTTGATAATGAAATCCATGTACCAGAAGGCATGGGTCTGATTTGCCTTTAGCGCTAGAGAACCATAAGGGTCAGAGATGGCTCCCAAAAGCCTACATTCATCTGTACTCAAAAAAGGCAGAAGTCTATGTTACGGGACCAAAAAAACCCCATAGTAACTAGATACTCTGATCAATTACCTATAGTAACCAATAAATTGTTCTAAAAGAGTAATCACATCCCACGGAATTTATAGGGCAATTTTCAGGCATGGCACTCTTGTTACCAAGAGAGGGACAGGTGAAGATCCCTGAGGACTGGGTTTGAGCATACTTACTACATCTCGGGATGTCACAGAATTCCCAGCGTTTGCTGGGATCGGTGGTGAAACACCATGGGCGGGGCTCCCCATCAGGGTTACGACAGTAATTCATCTTCAGATTCTTGTTTGGAAATCTGAACGTGCAAGAAAGATTTTAACAGCACTGAACATTTACATCCACGGATGAGAATCATTTCAAATGAGCAAATATTGAGCACCTGCTGTGTGCTAGGCACAGCGAGGCAGCCAAGGAGGTGACTGGGTGAAGGTTATCCTCAATGTGACGACAATCTCATAAGAAAGATTAGCCGAGTATTCTAAGGATTGTTTTTCTAACAGTTTACATGTGCAAAAGTCATAGAATGGGATCAACTTTATCATTTTGGCCATCTGTAAAACCGACGTAAGCCAACTCCAATTATTCAGCTGCAAATAATAGCAATTTTTAAAACACAAAGTACTTACTGGCTAGAGATAGTCATCTAGTAAACAGTACAGCTGAGAAGTTGGTGCCTTCATAGTTTAAGGGAATTGTCCTCCTGATCTACCCGGTTCTGGTCCTGCTAGCCTTTAAGCTTATAGAAACTGAGGTGGATAAGCTATGCTCCCGTGTGCAGGCCAGAGAGTCCCCTCAACCACAGGGACCCAGTGACTGAGGCTGCGAGTTGCACGCCACGCCTCGTGCCCCTCTGGGCTCATTTCACGTCCCTTCCTGAGACCGCAAATGCTTAGTCAGGATGGACAGAGCAACCAGCAGCGGCTTAAGCAATCCTCTTGCAGGATTGCTTTCCTGAAAGTAAATTTACCCAATTCTGAGCCTTGAGGCTTAACTGTATTTCTTCTTTGGAATACAATAGGGAAAGGAAAATGCAAACAGCTGTGTTTTAAGATAGCTATTTGGAATAGAAGGTACAGAAATTCAGTGGAGCTGTTTTCTACACTGAAATATGTGACTTAGTCTCTTTGCCTATATGTTTTTATAAGCCCCGTTATAATCCTATAGTAGTCCTAGAAAGAAGAGAAAGACCGAAGCAGCTACAGAGAGGGAGGTGTTTTAAGTACAATTAATGCGTACAATTAAGTACAGTTAATTAGAAGATGTAGAACATTGTACTGTAGAACTAATCATTATTTTCTAGATCAGAGACTCTTATTTCTATTATAGATTCATGATCCCCTTTGAGAAGCGAGTGAAAGTTAGGAATCCTCAACCCCAGAAAAATGTACTGATATAAATACACATAAAATGTTGAGGGGTCCACAAAGCCCTAAAGCCCATCCACAGATCATAGGCTAGGAAGCCTTGACTCTCATCACTATGAAGGAAAAGGAAAGGAAGAAAGAGAAGAGGGAAATATTTGGAAAATACACAAGTGAGATGTATCTGTTTTTCTTAAATTTTTTTTTTTTTTGCGGTACGCGGACCTCTCACTGTTGTGGCCTCTCCCGTTGCGGAACACAGGCTCCGGACGCGCAGGCTCAGCGGCCATGGCTCACGGGCCCAGCCGCTCCGCGGCATGTGGGATGTTCCCGGACCGGGGCACGTACCCACGTCCCCTGCATTGGCAGGCGGACTCTCAACCACTGCGCTACCAGGGAAGCCCCTCTTAAATTTTAATGCGCCTACGAAGTAGCCGGGAATCTGGTTATAAGGCAAATTCAGATTCAGTGGGTCTGAGATTCTGCATTTCTAACAAACTCTCAGATGATATCACTCTACCATGGACCACATTTTGAGTAGTAAGAATGTATCCTTCATTTGCAGTCATGTGGGAAGATTCAAACTTTGAAATTCAAAAACATCAGGTATGTTCACTTTTTGAGGAATGCTAAAATACCTAAATAACATTAAATTACCCATAACGCTGCAGAGTCATAAACATCTAATTCCACCCCCGGTGAGACTTACTTGGCAGGAATGTATCCATGAGCATGGGGGCTCTGAGAGTCCCACGCCTGGCAATCAAGTCCAGACACGGTCTTGGAAATTTTGCCCTCGTAATGTTCTCCACTGCAATGCATACATTCATCTGGGCAGAACGGACAAGAAGGAAAGGAAGAAAGAAACTGAAATGGACGAAGCAAAACGGAGTAAAAACTAGAATTCCACTAGACATGTCTAATACCTTTGCCGCTTGTTCGAGGTACTTTTCCCACAATCACTTGGCAACAAAACTGGCAATAAAGGCTTAACTTTCTAATACAATCTATAACGTCATTCTCTTTTTCAAATGGGAAAATTAGTATATTTTGGTTAATACCTTCTCAACTATTACAGTCTTGACCAAATCCAGAAACTCCATGATGCCATGTCTTCAAAGTGGGATGTGTGGTCCTTGGTGGGTGGGAAGGGGGTGGGGGAGAGGTTGAACATAATCTCAGGAGTCTGTAAGTTCTCTACTAGAATCTTTTGATATTTGGGGTCCCCATTCAAATAGCGGTCTTTAAAAATTTCTATGAAATTATTCTGGTCATGTGGATAACTGCCAAATAAGCCAGCACCCTCTCAGGATTTTAGTGCTAGGGTTCCTGCTCGTGTTCATGACCTCACGTGGGAACAATGTGGTAATAAGGAAAACAGAAGCAGACTTGATGCAAAAATGATGCTCTCATGTCAGTGAAGGGCCAAATGACCGCATAACAGAGTGTACAGGTAAAGGATCCCCATGGTTGGAATAGGAAAAGTGATGGGGAAGTGAGGCTTCACGTGGTACATACACTATCCATGTGGTTACACATATCTCACCCTTGTTCATGCCCCCATTGCACCAATAAATAGAGCAGGAAATGTGAAACGAACATTTTTCAATAGGATGTTTTAAATCTTCAGCATTGACTTTTGAGGTGCACTATTAAATTGATTGGTCCATTAAAACGATAGAATCCTGACTTAAAAACGGGTTCATTGCTTGGTTTCAATGAAACAACAAAGTCTACCGTGTTAAATTAATATTGTGTATTTGAATTGTATTGATTTTGTGATTTTATTTTAATGATTTAATTGCAAATATGTTTTTGGCTTTATACTGTGTCAGAGCTTTAAGCATAAGAAGTTTGCATCTAGAGTTTATATCTAGTTTTATATTAGTCCCTGTTGAAGTACATTTTAATAAAAATAATTTAGATCAATCACGGAAAATGTGCAAAATTGGGCCTTTCCAAGAGGTCATGTGTTACTTGATTCTGTCAAACACAGCACTGATTGATTATTAATATCCCTGTAGAACATTGATTTACAGCAAATTACTCCACAGACGAAGGGCAGATAGGAAAGCATTTTCTAGAGCCATCCCTGACCTTCACATTGAGGAATGTCGCAGTAGTCATATCTCGTGCCTGGATCTGTGGTGTAACACCAAGGTCCCTTCTTATCATTGTCTGGGTTCCTGCAGTAGTTCTCATCCAATCCCGCTAAAGGATACTTTTCAGGTGAAAAGCTGTGGAGGATGAAAAAGAACCACTTTGACTATATTTTTAAGATCAGCATGTCATCAGCAAGGCAGGATAAGACACCCTCTCTTTCCCGTCTGTGATTCGAGGTGGCGTCATCCAAATGCATTTCGGCTATGTGCTAGAGCGTTCGTGTCACCCAATTCTCAGTATCTCTGCTGATAGCCTGCTTCAGTAGAGTAGCTAATATTACTATTATTACTATGTGGACAGCCAAGTCCTGGAAGTAGAGCCAAAGTGTCTTTATGCACAGTAGAAATACAAAGCCCTCAGAAGCCTGCCAAATTCACGATGCATTCCTAACACCTGCTTTTGTCAGTTGCCCTTCTCTCTGTAAAAGTAATAGAAGTTAACACCCTTTTATCTGTGTGAACTCTGCACGAGGTATTACACTAAAATTTCTCTATGCATTCTCTAATGTAGTCTTAATAAAAATCCCTCTCAGGAAGGTGTTATTATCCCCATTTTACAGATGAGAAAACTGAGGCACAGCCATGTGAAACAAATCAAATCTTGCCTAAGCTTGAGCAGTTCATAAGTAGTATCTCAAGGGTTTAAAGTCAGATCTGTCTGATGCCAAATTCTACATCCTCTCTGAGATGCATCCAGAATTAATGGGAGACTGGGAGGATGGAGTGAAGCTCATTTTCAGAGATGAGTTGCTATATAGCGATAAGAAATTAGATTAAAAACCTAAGAAATTAGATTAAAAACCTAAGACTTGGGACTCCCCTGGTGATCCAGTGGTAAAGAATCTGCCTTGCAATGCAGTGGATGCAGGTTCGATCCCTGGTTAGGGAACTAAGATCCCACATGCTGTGGGGCAAATAAGCCTGTGCGCCACAACTACAGAGCCCTGGAGCCTGCCCGCCACAACTAGAGAAGAGAAAAAACCCACATGCCACAACCAGAGAGAAGCCCGTGCACCTCAACGAAAGATCCCGCATGCCTCAACAAGGATCCCGCGTGCCTTGACTAAGACCCGATGCAGCCAAAAATAAATTAAAAACAAAAACAAAAACTAAGACTTGAAATCTGAAATGGTAGCTCTTGTTTCTGGTTCTTCTATGTACCTGTGTTTGGTAGATTTGGTCCTCCCAGGATCTCAGTTTCCTCATCTGCTGGGGTAAAGACGGCCTATATTATCTCTAAGGCCCTTGACATTCCATGATTTGGCCATTTGGTTTAATCATTTTAACCTCAATAAGCCTTAATGTGCTGGAAATATGAGACCTGCCCATCTCATAGGGATGCATAAAGGCAATTTGTTTGGGTAGGTGAGGGGGAAGGGTCATAGACACTAAATTCCCACTTGATAAGCATTGTTAATGAGAACTTAATCCACCTAATACCATATTGGGCAAAGCCCCAAAAGGATGACACTAAAATAAATAATAGGCAAGTTGCAAGATAATCTGTTTTTCACAATGTTGAGGTGAACACATGGTATATTTGATTTAGACTAATTCACTTCTAAGCATAGTCATCTTTGGTCTTTTCTCAGATTCAGCCTAGAATTCATGGTTTTATAGTTCTTTTGTATTGTTCTCAGTCTTCCAGAAAAGCATATATGTAAGAATGAATGGAAAGCAGCCATTGTCTGCTTTTATTCCATAAATAATCGAACGGTTCTGCCCCAGCATCAAGAAGTTTCTCCCCATACCTGCTAGTCACATGATCTGGTTTGAGTCAGAAATAATGGAATCACTCTGAGTATAAGAGGTGAACATGGAGACGAAAGAGAAAGTCTTACTTGGGTACGTGCGGAGAATTGTCACTCCATTTTTGACAGGCGACACCACTCTTTGTTTTGGCCATGGTCCCCCTGTAATTCTTCCCAGTTCCAGTCTTGCACTCTGAAAGGTACACTGTAAGGAAGTCCAAACAGTGGTCAAACCCTTTCACAACAAGAAGAATCATGAAGAAGCCCTGCACTACTTGAACACATTGAGAGAAAGGACGCCATTGCCCGCTATCTAAAAAGACAGTCTTTTACATCTAAGAGTTACAGTTAACTAAGCCACGTGGGGCATTGCTTCCTTTACTCAAAACTACCGCCCCTCCCTGTGCCGGGCAGATGCTGGGTGCTGGGGATGCTGGAAACACCAAGAGTAGGAACCGCACAGGCCCTGCCCTCGTGGAGCTTACATTCCAGTGGAGTCATGGGGGCCGGTTACAGAAAGTAATCAAGAACACAGATTGTGAAATAGACAACCTTGTGGTGACACATGTAACAGAGAAAATAAATAGCATCATGAGAAAGTGGATGGGAAAGGGGATGGGGGCTTCTTCACAAGGTGGGCAGCAGGTTTTCAGAGGTTGAAAGAGATCCAAGCCACTTCTACTTTTGGAAGGTCCCAGTAGTATTTTAAATATGAAAAAAGTGTCAAACAGGTGATATGACTGTGGTCTACTTTCAATGTTTACAGAAGATGCTCGCAACCAGCCTCCACTTAACCAACGCACCGGTTGCCCAGTGGGCCCCATCCTGCCTTTAAACACGATGCCAGGTGCCCACCTATGGCCCACTTGTGGCAGGGTGGGCATCTGCGGCTGGCAGGCCACTTTCGGGTGTGCCCACCCACTGTGTTCCTACCAGTTTGGTTATATGCTTACCAAGAATCAGTTGCTTTTATTTCCAAAACTTTTTATACAGCTCTATTTGATTACAGATGATCTAAACTGAGAAATGAATGGGGGGAAAAATGGAGCTTTTTAAAAAAATTAAGTTGAATGGTTTCAAGGATTTGAAAGAGTTGAATAGTATTTTTTTTTGAATTTTATTTTATTTATCTTTTTATACAGCAGGTTCTTATTAGTTATCTATTTTATACATGTGAGTGTACATATGTCAATCCCAAACAATAGCTATTGTTGATTGAGTACGTGCCAAGTGCAGGGCTCAGTGCCAGCTTCCTTACATTTATTCATCATAATCCCTGCAACAAATCTGTAAGGCTGGAATAAGGTCAACACGCATCTCTGCACAATGCTTTGTTGCCTCTTGTTCCATTACAAACTCTCAGCAGGAAAGAGTAGTGCGGATGGAACAGGCTAAAAAAAGAGAAATGGAACCCGTGGTGTAGTAGGGAAGAACAAATCTGATTCCATATTGGATCTGTGTCTTTCACTTTTGTATTCTGTTGCTTTTGCTACAAGTTAAGAATGTTGCCTATAACCTGAAATACATAGGATAGCCCATTCTCAAGGCTCTGACCTCTAAAGGTAGAACACTTTCCCATTCATATAGAGACCAAAGGTTGCAGAACAGAGAATAACACTTATCTCGTTGGAGGTTTATAGGAACATTGTGACAGGACTTATGTGGCCAGCTGCAAGAGCAAAGGATTCCTACACCAAGAAGTCTGCAGCAACCAACCTCAGCCCAACCTCCCCTTTTAGTATAAAAGAAGCCTGAATTCTAATCAGGGAAGATGGTTCTTTGGGACACTAGTCCACCATCTTCTTGGTTGGCTGCCTTTCTGAATAAAGTCTCTATTCCTTGTCCCAGCAAATCATCTCTTGATTTATTGGCCTGTCCTGCAGGTAGCAGGACTCGAGTTGAATAGTTTTAAAAATTGTCATCATATCCACTGAGAGCAATCCATTCATATAGTTGATACGAGTTTGAAGAGGACACTACTTATCGTAGACAAGTCACTAGAGTGTGGTTTATGCAAGAAATGTACCAGATAACTCCTGTTGGTGGCCCCAGGTTCAAAGAAAAAAAGCCTCTGCTTTACATCAAAAGGTGCCAATGTAAGCTTCTGTTTTCGGTGAAAATATAAAATATTTAAGGTATATTTGTGTCATCTTTTACGATTCCCCACTTTAGCCAAGTTTTTAAATTAATCAATCAATTATCTGGGGAAAAGACTTCTAACACACCTACAGCAGCTACTGCTTTAAACCCAACGCTCTATATAAAGATGACAGATATATCTTCATTGAGATATATTATTATAGTAGATATATTACACTTATCAAAAAGGTAAACTCAAGGTACTTTGGAGGCCAAGGGTCAGGGGAGACTTTTCAAAGGAGGTGATGCTTGAGCTGAAATCTGGGAGATGAGAAGGAGCTGGAAGAACAGAGGAGGGTCCAGGGCGAAGAGGTGTGTGCTTGCCCTGCTGGAGCGGGGGCAGATGTAAGCCCCGCACATGAGGTAGGCTTAAATAATACAGGGCCCTGCAGCAACTGGTGGGTATTTCGACTGTCTTCTAGGGCACTAAAGGTTTGAAGCAGGGAAGTTACAGACCAGCCGCTGTGGTGGTACAGCCAGTGATGATGGCGGCTTAGACCCAAGGGGCAGCAGTGGCCATGGTGGCAAAAGTAGAGATGTAACTAATTTGACACTGACCATTCCCAGAAAAACCCTGGCAGGTAATTTAACAGTGGGTCAATATTCCACAGTAAAGAAACAAGCACCAAAAAATGACTGACTTTTGACCTCTCTTTTATTTGTATGTACCCGCCAGAGTTTATATAACCTTTTGCTCCTTTCCATCACCTTGAAAACAGGCAACTCTTCAACTATCCAAACTAAGCCTAGAGGTCACCCCCATGATCCTCTGGTTAACAATTTACAAAGGGCATGTTTAAATGTTAGCATTTTGCAGAGAGTATCCCACCAGCCTTTTTAAAAATCTGACGAACAGTGGGATTGTAAGAACTAGTAACGTCAACGGATAAACTTCAGATTGAATCTGCACTTTAGACTCAAGGATTAGAGCTAAACAGTGGGCTGGAAGTGTGTATAGCAGACGCACAGGTAATTAAACCTAAGAAGATGAACCAATGTGTAGATAGAATCCTAACCTAAAAAAACACTTCTCAAAATCTTATTTAGAGTTTTGTGGGGAAACTAGAATGTTGTAAGCCATTGTCAAGAATCAGTGAGATAGGATGTTTCTGGTTGAGTTCAACACCTCTGATACAGAATATTTGGAGAGCAAAATTGTTATCAGAATAGTCTTACTACCTCGCCAGCAACAGAGAATAGGAAATAGTTTTGAAAGCATCGTTATTCACTTAAATCTTCGTACAGACTTAATGAACTTTTACACATCTCAGAAGACATGCAACTTCCGTAGGAATCTAGGCCACCCGTGATCCTAGACAACGAAAGATCTAGAGTTTTCAAGGAAACTATGGAAAAGGAACTGCAACTTCTGCACATTTTCAAAGTCTAAGGGAAATACAGACCATGCCTGAAAAAAAGTGGAACATGTAAGAGTGAAAATAAGGATATTTTCTCTATTTAAATGTTACTGCAGATTGAAAACACCTCAGTTTTGCTATTTCTCCAGGTTTCAGACCAAGGACTGTGGTCCCTGCAGAACAAAACACCAAGATCATAAGAAACTTGTAGACTCTCCCTCTTCTCCTTAAAAATAAAATAAAATCTTCAGTATCTTATTTTCAGGGTCATAGAGGTGGAAGTGATTTTGTAAATCCAATCCCTTCGTTTTTAAACCAAGAGAAATGAAACTTAAAAGGTAAAGTCATATATACAGGTTGACGTAGTGGGTTAGTGGCCAAATCTTCTGACTCCAAATTCAATTTCACTACGCCATAGCGCCTCCATTCGCTGGTCTGATAAATTACAGACATTAAACGGGCTGGGGGAGGGAAGGGGGAGGGGAATGGGGAGAAGGAAGAAAACGTTGTACGTACTTCTCTTCTCAAATAAAACGACATCCCTCATCCTAAGGACTGGGGAAAACTTGCTGTTTTCAGCCATTATCACACATTGTTGTTCTTTACTGTGATACTGGAATGCCCTGCAGAAGAGAACCAGAAAACACAACTCTTTTCCTTTATTTAAGGAAAGCAAAGTTTTATTCATAAGGAAGAGACTAAAGATAACTCTCTTGGTGAATCAAGGAGCTCAGAATTTGTTACTTCCAATTCAACCTGGCACTGTATCGATGAAGTATCGTCAAAGGATGCAGCAACATGGTAGCTACTCTTGTTTTCTTCTACCTTTACCTTCTCCCCCTGCAAATTTTCGCGCTTTTTCCCCCCTCTGTTTCAACTGCTTTATTCTTTCTTCACTAGTTTTCTTAATGAAGTACCAGAATATTTGCTTTGTGCTGGAAAGAAGCAACTGAGTGCTTTAAACCCACTCCTGAGAGGGCCCACATGGACTCCTGTAACTTCCCCTTGACCCTGTCTCTGCATTCTACTCCCTTCCCCTCACACCTCCCTGCACTGTACCTCAGTCCTGCATGGATGCTGAGTCTGGCATCAAAGCCGTCCATGGCTTCCTTTCCTGCCCCATCTCCTGTGTGAACCTTTGCTTCAGCTGACTTGGTCCTTTCATCGTCCCTCTCACAGGTGCCCAGCCGCGCTGCCCTCTGCCTAGAATCCCTCCCGCATGGTCACTATTTACCAAGATCTCACCCTTCAAAGCCCAGCTCAGTTCCCACCTCCTCCCCAGGCCTTCCCTGGTCATCTCAACTCTTAGGATTGCTGTTTCCTCTGAATCTTCATAGAGCACGTATTGATTACGTCACTTATCAATGTCTCGCATTGGCTGTTTTTTTTTTAAATTTTTATATTTTATCCAGTTTCTGTGACTACACCATAAATTCAAAAGAGCAAGCACTGGCTTTTGTATCTACACAAAAATCTATCATATATACTGAGATATATATATATATATCTCCCCATGTACCGATCACTGTATCAATGCTTTGCGGCTCCTTAGGGTCTAGGACACTTCTAGTCACATGATCCTCAATAAATATTTATCGACGATAATGTTAGAAACTAGAGCTCAGAACAATAGCTGCAGATGTCATGTGTAAAAATAAATAACTTCCTTTGGGGGCATTTTTCTAAAGGGGTCACTAATTAACAAGAAACCGTATGGTTTCAGATACAGAGAGCAAATACAGATTCCAAACTCCAATCCCATGAAATTCCTCTTTCCTCTTAAATCCTATTTTCGCTGATAAATCCCTGAGCAAATTTCTCGTGATCAACATAATAGCGTCTCAAGCAGCAGGATTTCTGCGTAGGCGCAGTGACCAAGAAAATACCTGCAAATGAAATCTCTTTCCTCCTCACAGTTTGTTGCACATTCGTCTATGCTTCCTGTCACCAGCTGCTTCCGCGTCAGACTAAACAGGGAAGCTCCCTGGGTATTTACATAGTCATCCAGGGGGTCTCCGAGACCTACAATTGGAAGATAAAAGTGGCACAACTGGTAAATGCATCAACACCATTGTTTAATTCTCATGAATTTGTAAACTATTCGCTTTCCATCAACGAAGTAAAACTGGCTGCTCCATTGGAAGCAGAATGGGCGGCTGTGAATAAAAATGTTTAATTAGGAAAACAGTTCCATGAATAGATGGCACTATGTTAAAAGATCAACTGGATTGTTAGGTTAATAGATTGGAACTATTTATCAACTTCCGTGTTACTACGTTAATGGGTATGAAACGTTAAATAAGAAAAAATTTGATCTGTTTGCTAGTAATTGCATATCATGATGGAACAGTAAGAGACAACCAAGGGCAACTTTTGATGTTGATTTGTCCATCCTTGGATATAAGTAGAAACTGGAGGCCACTATTCGATTTCCTACAGTGCAAACTTTAGTTGTGGCACTGTCGCTTAAACTGATGGGATAAGCACACTCTGAATGGCTCCGCCACAAGATACAAAAACTTTGGTGAGTTGATGATGTCGAGAATAAATAAGAGCTGGACTAAATCTTGACCACCATACATGGTCATTTTTATACTGGACTTACTAGAGTGACACCTCACTATTTATTAAAGAGAAATCATTTTTGCCAAGATGATGACAGCTTTCTGGCATTTCTGAGGAAACAACAGCAGAGCCTGGGACAAACAATGGCCTTGATTTTCCTCGGACATAAAATCTGAGGCAAAGAGTCTGTTTGAAGGTCGCTCTGCCCCCTTGCTACTGCAGAGGGTGGCCAGGGGTGCCTCAGCCATGTTCCCACCGCAAGGCTACAAAGAGTACTCCTGAGACACGTGGCGCCTGAGACAGCTGTGGCAGCTCTACTCCAAGCCTGGAGACTCAGCCTCTACCCTTTTGGGATGGAACACCAGCCGTTTCCATAGGGTGAGGGGCTAAAAGAGGTTAATTTCATGGAGACAGCCAAGTTTCCTAAAGTTTGCCTAAATGGGATTAGGCAACCTGGCAACTTTGACCACTTTGAGGGGAGGGGTGGAGATCAAAGCCAGGGTGAGCGTGTTGAAGAGCGATCAAGAGAGGCGGTGGGAACAGCAGGGAAGACAAGTCTTTGCAGAAATCTGGCTGTGAAAGGAGCATTTCCTAGAGGCCATATGAAATCTCAGAAGTTTTTAAAAAATTTTTATTGAAATATAGTTGATGTACAATGTTGTGTTACTTTCAGGTGTAGAGCAAAGTGATTCAATTATACATATATATTCTTTTTTAGATTCTCTTCCATTATAGGTTATTACAAGATATTGAGTAGAGTTCCCTGTGCTATACAGTAGGTCCTTGTTGGTTATCTATTTTATATATAGTAGTGTGTATTTGTTACTCCCAACCTCCTAATTTATCCCTCCCCCCTCTTTCCCCTTTGGTAACCAGAAGTTTGTTTTCTGTGTCTTTAAGTCTATTTCTGTTTTGTAAATAAGTTCATTTGTATCATTTTTTTAGATTCCACATATAAGGTATATCATAGGATATTTGTCTCTGATTTACTTAGTGTGATCAGCTCTAGGTCCTCTCAGGAATTTTTGAAGATGAGACATTCTAGAGCATGTTTGGGTACTGATGAAAATTATCTAGTAGGAAGGGTCATAAAGGGTCACATCCTCATTCTCAGAAGGGCCATCCCTTAACACCTGAAAACACACACGCCACAAGGGTGCGATGCACGTTCCTAGATTAAGACAAAGCTGTTTGCAGAGCCCACCCTCTCCCTGCCTCTGCTCTTCCTTCCTCGACCTGAGATTCTCCAAACTGGAAGGATGGATGGTTCCATCCTTGAATAGGAAGTTGACTGATGTTGTTTAATACACCAAAAAAGCACTTGATACATGTGTCAAGAGATTATAGAGAAATAGATATTTTAGACCCATACCCATGTCGTCATCCTGTATTTTTTTCCCAATTGGTGCTCTCATTTCCAGGAAGAGTTGTGCTTTGGTAAATTCTATAGATCAGGATGTGACTTTAAAAACAAACACAAGAACTCTATAAAGTATATCCTATAAAGACTGAAATTAGATCTTTTGAAGAGTTCTTAGAAAGTAGAGCAGGCCGGGGTGTAAATGATATCAAAACAAGAAAAATTCCATTTTTATCACCCTTTAATTATGTTATGTTAGTATGTTTCATAGCATATAGCTGCTGAGACCCACCTTAGGAGCTGATACACCAAAGAAATATCCCAAAAGAGAATAAATTTTATTCTTTTTACTTTGAAAAGTTTTCCCCCAATAATTTCTTTCTTTAATTCCAGGGAACATGTGACAATGTGGTGTAATACACTTTATTTATTGACCAAGAAATATTAGACAAATTGTTTTAGTAACAAAAGTATTTTTATATTCTATGCTGAATGTAGATGTATATTGGTACCAAAACAAGTATATTTTATTAATAATGTGGGTTTGTATTTTTTTAAAATCATGGTAGTGTGTATAGGTACAGCCGTGCTTGTGTGTTTGAAAGAAAAGGCTTTGTGGTTTGTGAAATGCAAACTGCGTTTCCGCCTGTCACTGAGAACAGCTGTAAAAGGAGATTTTTGTTCCTCTCCCTGGTCATTTCAGTGCACTGGAAAGATGAACACTTCCACGGAAAGACAGAGTAAAGGCCTTCCTTTCAAAAAGAGCTTATGCAAGTCTTTTTTCCCCTAGGTTGGTGAAGACGTATGTTAATCCTGCCGCAGAGAAGTCTGTTCTAACATTTGGGTGTGTCCCACTGTATCCAGAGTTCCAGGTCCCGCTTCCCATAGACTAAAATAGAGTGTGCACAAAAAAATAAAAAATAAAATAATAATAAAATAGAGTGTGCACCCCTGCGCCACTCCCCACAAACATTTCCCATGAAGACCTCTTTATGCAACTTTCTGCTGTTTCTTCTTTGATATTTCTTTAGATGGCGCCACTAAATTCAAATGCATTCGACTCTGATTTAAAGTACAGCTCGTAAAATTTTATCTGGCTGCTTATAAATTGAATATCAAGTATCTATACATTGTTTATATGAAGAACAACTAACATAATGTATGATTCCACTTATAAGAAATGTCCACTGGACATATATACACTACCAAGCGTAAGACAGATAGCTAGTGGGAGGCAGCCGCATAGCACAGGGAGATGAGCTCGGTGCTTTGTGACCACCTGGAGGGGTGAGATAGGGAGGGTGGGAGGGAGGGAGATGCAGGAGGGAGGAGATATGGGAACATATGTATATGTATAACAGATTCACTTTGTTATAAAGCAGAAACGAACACACCACTGTAAAGCAATTATACTCCAATAAAGATGTTAAAAAAAAAAAAAAAGAAAACGAAATGTCCAAAACAGGCAAATCAGAGGCAGAAAGTAGATTAGTGATCGCCAGGGGCTGGGCGGGGATGGAGGTTAGGGAGGGGGGAGAAGAGGGGTTGGAGGTGACAGCTAAGCGGTGTGGAGTTTATTTGCGGGGGTAATAAAAATGTTCTAAAAGGTACTGTGATAGGTGCATAACTCTGAATACTGAAAACCTTTGGATTGCATGCTTTAAATGGATGAATTGTATAGTATGTGAATTATATCTCAATAAAGCTGTCAAAAAAAAAAGAACTACAAAGACATGCTTAGAATATTTTAACAAAAGTTTAAGCAAAGTTGAAAAAGTGGGAAGAAGCATCAGATTCCTTCTCAGAAAGGCCTGGCTAAAGTCCTGGTTTCTGGGAGTTTGGTCAATAGGCAAATAACGTGATTTTCCTAAGGACAGATTTCCTCATCTATGAAATGGGTATAAATCTACTACAATACCTATGGTATCCGCTAAATAAGCTGGACTTAGTAAAGGACACACACATATGCATGTATGAATAAAAATGTGCCCGGCCTACCTCAGGTACTCAGTGGAGATTTGTTGAATTATTGTACGGACACCATCCTGCAGATCGATGCCTGTGATTTCTCCAGGCATAAGAAGCAAACTTATATGTATGGATAAGCCTTCCTTAAGTCATAACAAACAGAGAACAGGTCAACACAACCACAGACTGGTCAAAGAATATGGTCAGAGATATTTCATTGTTTACATTTGAAAGTCAGAAAAATACGACACCTTAACAAAAATGGTCTACGTTAACCAAACTAAGAACCAGGCAAAGAGACTAACAACTTTTGGGGTTGTTAGCTATCTGGGCTATTTTTTTTTCTAACTAAAATAACCATCACGTGGGCTCCATCTTTTAGACTGAGAACGTCATGCATTATTTTCTCTGCCCACTTGTCTCCAGTATTCCCATGAGGGAAACAAAACATTTCTTGAAGATTTCCTCATTCTTAGATCATGACCTGGGAATCTCACGAGTCAAAAGCTAAATTCAACAAGTTGCACATGAAACCATCATGGATCTATTTTTAATACATTGCTAGGAAAAAATATATTGATTAAAGTGGAAAAAATCTCCATGTCTTACCTGATTTCAGAAATAAAAGAAGTAGAAGGACCACCTCCATATGTACCATTTTGGAACTGACCAGCAGTGTCCGGAAAACAGTGTGTCCCAATCCCAAGATGTTATTGACTTACATGAGAGGAAACGCACCACAAACAAGATAATCACACGAGTTAATTATTCTCTCGGAGGCCCATTGCCACTGTGCTCTGAAGTTTTCAAACATTACCTTGACAGGAGGATCTTACAAAATGTTTGAGAGCGGAGTCTGCAATAGATGCTGGGAAGCGGTGGAGGCTGCCCGCCCCCTCGGCTGCCCCACACTGCCTCCTGCTTCCCTCCTTGCCCCCAGCCCATCATCGTTCCCACTTACTCTTCTTTCCTTCCCTCTTATTTCACTCTCTTTCTTTTGGATGAAAAAAAAATTACAACAATAGCTAACATTTGCTGAGGACTTTCCTATGCCAGACCTTCTGCATAGTTTCATCCAACCTTCCAAACAGGCAATATTATTATCATCCCCACTTCAGATGAGGTGACTCAGGCTGAGAAGGTTTAACTTTCCCAAGGTCACTTAGCTCACAAGGGATGAAGCCAATGGACAAAATCTATTTGGCCTCAGATTACAGACTTAAGCTAGAGCATCACTATTAACATCTCCACATTGTACCAGTGTAGAAATCACTACGTAAGTTACAATATTTCATTATTATCAAACTTTATGTCCAATGGACTCATATGGCTTCCATGATTATAGATGATGTTATAAAATGTCGATCTTTTCCCCCAATGAATTCACAGTGCATTATAGTCTCATCCTCATGAAATAAAGCAAGAGTGGGAAAATTAAGTTTAAAGAATGTCTTGATTTTCAGTGTTGATTCTGTACTTTGCCCTGGCTTAAGGCTAGAATGACCAGGTAGTACATGCTTTAAAACTCTTACATGAGTGTTCAATAATATTCAGGAATTGGCTCTATTTTAATTGTGAAAGAAGAACTCAAAACACTCCTCTCTCCATGCTATGAAATTCCTTTCTATAAATTAACCAGCAAAACGTAGAGGTGGGCACCAATCGTCTTGGATGGACCCTCCTGCAGAATTGCCTGGGGTCGAAGTACTGTGTGCAGAATTCACAAGAACAGAATGTGCTGGAGAACAAGATGGTAGCACCATCATGAGGGGCTGGGAGGACCTGGCACATTTCCTGTTTTTCCACCATGTCCCAGCTTTCTCTCCTCCCTCTCACCTAGTGGCCCAGTTTATTCAATGGGACACAAGGTGGAAGCAAGTTGAGAAATCAGTCTTGGGAAGACTTTTTGTCTTAACGTATCTGAAATGTCTCTTAGGGGAATTATGTTGGTGTGTTTCAGAAAATACTTTGGGGGAGAAAACAGGTAATACATGATGTTGCCACTACACGTTTACTTCCACTTAAAGTACTGTAGTACCGCCTCATGGATAAGGCACCTCAGGAACAATGCTATCAGAAATGCTACGTCTACATAAACGTCCTTTTCCTGTTTTGTTTTGTTTTTTTGATATGGATGGTAGTGGTATGCACTTTGCCCCCTTTCCTCTTGGAAGCTTCTAGAATATATTTGGTTCTACAAATGTTATTTTGTTTATTTTTGGCCGCATTGGGTCTTTGTCGCTGCGTGCAGGCTTTCTCTAGCTGCAGCCAGGCGGGGCTACTCTTCCTTGTGGTGCGTGGGCTTCTCATTGCAGTGGCTTCTCTTGTTGCGGAGTACAGGCTCTAGGAACGCGGGCTTCAGTAGTTGCAGCATGCGGGCTCAGGAGTTGTGGCTCGCGGCTCTAGAGCGCAGGTTCACTAGTTGTGGCGCACGGGCTTAGCTGTTTCACGGCATGTGGGATCTTCCCAGACCAGGGGAAGATCGAATCCGTGTCCCCTGCATTGGCAGGCGGATTCTTAACCACTGCGCCACCAGGGAAGCCCCTACAAATGTTATTTTGTGAATGAGGTTGCCCTCCAATGGCCTTCTGACTGTGTATTCTTCACCACCTTCTCAATACATCAGCATCACGAGAACACAGGTAAACACAAAGCAGCGTTTGGCTATTGTGCCCCCTATTCTGCCGTGCGTAAAGAGAAGAGGAAAGAGGAATGTGTTGCTTAGGTGTAGACAGTGTGGGTGGATACAGACTCCCATTACGGCCCTGCCCTACAGGGTTCAGCTTCATAGGTGCAGGGTAGGCACAAAGTGACGGACTATTCTAGGTCGTACGTAGGAATATCCCACACTGGCACTCTCGGGGGGGGGGGGCGGTTTGGGCAGTGGTTTTGCCCAAGGCTGTAAAGACAATTAATTCAATATAAGTCATTTTCTATTTGAAAGAATGGCAGAAACTGAGGAAACAGATAAAGATCATCTCGGTATAGTGTTAGCAGGTTGAATAAATTCTGAGATGTGTATTCTCCTTGAGTTCAATTCATTAAATATTTATTGACCAAATAGTAGGTGTTAGATTCTTCTAGGATTAGAGAAAAGGTACAACTCACAATCTCTACCTTCCCCCAGCCTCCTCCTAAAGGAACTGCAGGAAACTTTTGCACCTGAGATGCGTGGAGTCTGCTGCTGCACTTGTAGTGGGCGTTTGTGGGGGCGGGGGGGGGGGGGATAAGGACACCAAATAAGCAAGAGGCTCTTCCCAGCATGGGGCCTGCAACCAAGATCCACTCAGGACTCAGGTTCCCACAGGAAGGGAAGAATTAGCTACTTCCTCCTCTCCTGGCATTGAAGTGGTGAATTCCTCGCAAGCACCTTGAACACAAGGTAAGGCCAAGCTCACCAGGGGAGTGGGGTAGAAGCCCCTTTGGTCTCACTTGCACCCACCCTGCAGGTGAGGTGGAAACTGTGGCCATGTGACATCTTCCCAGGTGAGATTGCGTGGACCTCGCGTTGCTGGCCTGATGTCGGCACCTGTCACCTTTCCCCCACTGACTTTCCACCTTCCTGCAGCCCTAGCTCGTCTCAGCCCAGGCTCTGCCATCTGGGAACTGTCATTCTAAGGCAGCTCGTTTCTTTTTAAAAACTTAAAAAAAATTTACTTTATTGAAATATAGTTAATTTACAATGTTGTTAATTTCTACTCTACAGCAAGTCATTTCTTTATCATGAACGTCTCTGAATCTTCCCCGCAAAGACCATGTCATTTCAAAAAAAAACAGCACAAAATTAATTCATCTATTAAGGGCTCAAAGTAAGCCTTCATCATTGCAAAGGTTCATAGCAAGTTTATCTTTGCCCTCAATGCCAATTTGCAGATTGCTTTCACTGTGTGAGTTTATTAGGGCGTATCATCTAGGAACCGTGTTCTCATTCATCTGAAGGTGGTGTACCTTTCTTCTTTCCGCTCAGAAACTTGCCCAGGGAGAGTCCAAAGTTACAGAATTTCTAGATCGGGGAGCCTAAGCCAACCTCTGGCTGATTTCTGGGAGCTCACGAGTAGTGTGAGTGGGACGGGAGAGGCCCTCTCCCCCGCCTCCACGCCCCCCTCCCCAGCCCGGGCAGTTCTTCAGGCCTGATTGACGCCACCGGCTTACCAGCCGCTCCTACACGTCGACCTGAAATCCAGAGGCTGGAGGAGCCCAGGCCTGCCCGTGCCTCCCGGGTGCTCGGGGAGACCCACCACCTCTGCACGCAGGTAAGACACCGGCCAACAGAGGCCGCCGCATCACACCTGGACCCCAAGAAACGACCCCTTCCTCGTCGCCTGTTTATCCGCTGCCAGACCCGCCTCCGGCGGCGGAGGCGGCCGAAGGTCCCCGAGGGAAGCATGGGGTTGGCGGGGTGAGGGACGGGCAGAGTTTCAAGGAAGGTGCGCACTAGCCTGGGCACCATTCTTCAGTAGACGCCTCTTCCGTGCCTTCAGCGCGTCTAGCGCTGCGCTGAGCGCCGAGCGGACGAGAGGAGACTCCCCGCCCTCCGCGAGTTTCCCACGTGACCGGGTGGGGGCGGTGCGCGTCCGCCAGTCGGCCTGTGAGGCAGCGCGGCCAGGCCGTCCCGGAGCGGAGGGACACGCCCTCGGCTGGAGGAGTGAGGCCACGCTTCCCGGGGAAGTGAGGCCACGCTTCCCGGGGAAGTGACATCGACCCTAGGTGACAGGCAGGAGGGGTGAGAAGCAGGAGAAGTGTGTTCTGAGCAGAAAGAATGAATGTGCGAAATCGCAGAGGCGAGGGTTCCATCCAGGCAACTGAAAGTCGTTCAGGCTGAAATCGGAAATGATGGAGAAGAGACCGAATCCCATCGACACTGCGGCGAGAACGGCAGGGACCCTTGAAGGGTTTTAAAATGGAAGAGTGGCCTCATCCTTCTGCCTGAAGTGTGGTGAGGGGATCATAAGAAGCCTGGAGGAAGGAGGTGAGAGATGAGAGATGTCTGAAAGGAGGCAATGGGCACAGAAAACAGGGCTGGATTAGGGAGATGGTTAGAAAGGAGAGTTGACAGGATTTTGTGACTGAATCTGGTGAGTGAAATCAAGGCTGGGGCCGGCATTTATGTCTTGGGTATATGATAGAGAGCGGTATCTTCATTGAGGAGGAAAGAGTAAGATGAGTTTGCTTGGAGACATGTTATGTTTGGGAACTTGTGAAAGTCCCCAGGTGCCCAGAAGGCAATTGGATATTCGGGTCTAGAGCAGGCGTTGGCAAACTGTAGCCCATCAGGCAGCCTCCTGGTTTTGTAAATAAAGTTATATTGGCACACAGCCTGGCCTGTTCATTTACTGCTGGCTACGGCTGCATGTGCATGAAAATGAGCAGTTGAGTAGATGTGACTGAGGTTGTATGTTGGCCAGCAAGCCCATAAAATATTTACTACCTGGCTTTTTGCAGGAAATGCTTGCCGATTCCTGGTCTAGGGCCCAGGGAAGAGGTTTGGGCTGGAGATGTAGAATCAGGTACATAACGCTGAAACAAGGGACGTGGATGAGGTCACCCTGAGAGGAGAAAAGAAGACCTGAGATGGAACAAGGGAAGTCTTTTTTTCTTCTTCTTTTCTCTCAGTGTTGTGTTAGTTTCTGGTGTACAGCAAAGTGATTCAATTATATATAATATATATATATATTCTTCATATTCTTTTCCATTATAATTTATTACAAGACTTTTTTTTAAGGTTTTTTAAAATTTATTTTATTTTTTTGGCCTTGCCGCACAGCATGTGAGATCTTAGCTCCCCGACCAGGGATTGAACTCACGGCCCCCTGCATTGGGAGCTCAGTCTTAACCACTGGACCGCCAGGGAAGTCCCACAAAATACTGAATATAGTTCCCTGTGCTATACAGTATGACCTTGTTGTTTATCTGTTTTATATATAGTAGTGTTTATCTGTTAGTCCCAAACTCCTAATTTATTCCTCTCCCCCTTTCCCCTTTGGTAACCATAAGTTTGTTTTCTGTGTGTGAGTCTGTTTCTATTTTGTAAATAAGTTCATTTGTATCATATTTTAGATTCCACATACAAGTGGTATCATATGATATTTGTCTTTCTTATTCTGACTTACTTCACTTAGTATGATAAATCTCTAGGCCCATCCATGTTGCTGCAGATGGCATTATTTCATCCTTTTTTATGCCTCAGTAATATTCCTATATATATATAAAATATTTTATATATATATATATATACACACACACACACACACATCTTCTTTATCCATTCCTTAGTCAATGGACGTTTAGGTTGCTTCCACATCTTGGCTATTGTAAATACTGCTGCAGTGAACACTGGGATGCATGTATCTTTTCGAAGTACAGTTTTCTCTGGATATATGCCCAAGACTGGGATTGGTGGATCTATCTTTAGTTTTTTAAGGAAACTCCATACTGTTCTCCATAGTGGCTTTACCAATTTACATTCTCACCAACAGTGTACGAGGGTTCCCTTTTCTCCACACCCTCTCCAGGATTTATTGTTTGTAGACTTTTTGATGATGGCCATTCTGACCGGTGTGAGGTGACACCTCATTGTAGTTTTTTTTTAACATCTTCATTGGAGTATAATTGCTTTACAAGGGTGTGTTAGTTTCTGCTTTATAACAAAGTGAATCAGCTATACATATACATATATCCCCATATCTCCTCCCTCTTGCGTCTCCCTCCCACCCCTCTGGGTCATCACAAAGCACCGAGCTGATCTCCCTGTGCTATGCGGCTGCTTCCCACTAGCTATCTGTTTTACATTTGGTAGTGTATATATGTCCATGCCACTCTCTCACTTCCTCCCAGCTTACCCTTCCCCTTCCCCATGTCCTCAAGTCCATTCTCCACATCTGTGTCTTTATTCCTGTCCTGCCCCTAGGTTCTTCCATTTTTCTTATTTTTAGATTCCATATATATGTATTAGCATAGGGTATTTGTTTTTCTCTTTCTGACTTACTTCACTCTGTATGACAGACTCTAGGTCCATCCACCTCACTACAAGTAACTCAATGTGCTTTTCTAAGAATTTGTCCATTTCTTCCAGGTTGTCCGTTTTATTGGCATATAGTTGCTTGTAGTAATCTCTCATGATCCTGTGTATTTCTGCAGTGTCAGTTGTTACTTCTCCTTTTTCATTTCTAATTCTATTGATTTGAGTCTTCTCCCTTTTTTTCTTGATATGTCTGGCTAATGGTTTATCAATTTTGTTTATCTTCTCAAAGAACCAGCTTTCAGTTTTATTGATCTTTGCTATCCTTTCCTTCATTTCTTTTTCATTTATTTCTGATCTGATCTTTATGATTTCTTTCTTTCTGCTAACTTTGGGGGTTTTTGTTCTTCTTTCTCTAATTGCTTTAGGTGTAAGGTTAGGTTGTTTATTTGAGATGTTTCTTGTTTCTTGAGGTAGGATTGTATTGCTATAAACTTCCCTGTTAGAACTGCTTTTGCTGCATCCCAGCAAAAGCAGTTTTGGGTCATTGTGTTTTCATTGTCATTTGTTTCTAGGTATTTTTTGATTTCCTCTTTATTTCTTCAGTGATCTCTTGGTTATTAAGTAGTGTATTGTTTAGCCTCCATGTGTTTGTATTTTTTACAGATTTTTTCCTGTAATTGATATCTAGTCTCATAGCATTGTGGTCGGAAAAGATACTTGACACGATTTCAATTTTCTTAAATTCACCAAGGCTTGATCTGTGACCCAAGATATGATCTCTCCTGGAGAATGTTCCATGAACACTTGAGAAGAAAGTGTATTCTGTTGTTTTTTCATGGAATGTCCTATAAACATCAGTTAAGTCCATCTTGTTTAATGTATCATTTAAAGCTTGTGTTTCCTTATTTATTTTCATTTTGGATGATCTGTCCGTTGGTGAAAGTGGGATGTTAAAGCTCCCTACTATTATTCTGTTACTGTCGATTCCCTTTTATGGATGTTAGCATTCGCCTTATGTATTGAGGTGCTCCTGTGTTGGGTGTATAAATATTTACAATTGTTATATCTTCTCCTTGGATTGATCCCTTGATCATTATGTAGCGTCCTTCTTTGTCTCTTGTAACAGTCTTTATTTTAAAGTCTATTTTGTCTGGTATGAGAATTGCTACTCCAGCTTTCTTTTGATTTCCATTTGCATGGAATATCTTTTTCCATCCCCTCACTTTCTGTCTGTATGTGTCCCTAGGTCTACAGTGGGCCTCTTGTAGACAGCATATATATGGGTCGTGTTTTTGTATCCATTCAGCCAGTTTGCGTCTTTAGGTTGGAGCATTTAATCCATTTACACTTAAGATAGTTATCTATATGTATGTTCCTATTACCATTTTCTTAATTGTTTTGGGTTTGTTATTGTAGGTCTTTTCCTTCTCTTGTGTTTCCTGCCTAGAGAAGTTCCTTTAGCATTTGTTGTAAAGTTGGTTTGGTGGTGCTGAATTCTCTTAGCTTTTGCTTGTCTATAAAGGTTTTCATTTCTCCGTCGAATTTGAATCAGATCCTTGCTGGGTAGAGTAATCTTGGTTGTAGGTTTTTCCCTTTCATCACTTTAAATATGTCCTGTTATTCTCTTCTGGCTTGCAGAGTTTCTGCTGAAAGATCAGCTGTTAACATTATGGGGATTCCTTTGTATGTTATTTGTTGTTTTTCCCTTGCTGCTTTTAATATTTTTTCTTTGTACTTAATTTTTGATAGTTTGATTAATATGTGTCTTGTCATGTTTCTCCTTGGATTTATCCTGTATGGGACTCTCTGTGCTTCCTGGACTTGATTGACTATTTATTTCCTTTCCCATGTTAGGGACATTTTCAACTATAACCTCTTCTAATATTTTCTCAGTCCCTTTCTTTTTCTCTTCTTCTTCTGGGACCCCTATAATTCAAATGTTGGTGCATTTAATGTTGTCCCAGAGGTCTCTGAGACTGTCCTCAATTCTTTTCATTCTTTTTTCTTTATTCTGCTCTGCAGTAGTTATTTCCACTATTTTATCTTCCAGGTCACTTATCCATTCTTCTTCTCAGTTATTCTGCTACTGATTCCTTCTAGAGATTTAAAATTTCATTTATTGTGTTGTTCATCATTGTTTGTTTGCTCTTTAGTTCTTCTAGGTCCTTGTTAAACGTTTCTTGTATTTTCTCCATTCTATTTCCAAGATTTTGGATCATCTTTACTATCATTACTCTGAATTCTTTTTCAGGTAGGCTGCCTATTTCCTCTGCATTTGTTTGGTCTGGTGGGTTTTTACCTTGCTCCTTCATCTGCTGTGTGTTTCTCTGTCATCTTATTTTGCTTATCTTACTGTGTTTGAGGTCTCCTTTTTGCAGGCTGCAGGTTCGTAGTTCCCGTTGTTTTTGGTGTCTGCCCCCAGTGGCTAAGGTTGGTTCAGTGGGTTGTGTAGGCTTCCTGGTGGAGGGGACTGGTGCCTGTGTTCTGGTGGATGAGGCTGGATCTTGTCTTTCTGGTGGGCTGGACCATGTCCAGTGGTGGATTTTGGGGTGTCTGTGACCTTATTATGATTTTAGGCAGTCCCTCTGCTAATGGGTGGGGTTGTGTTCCTGTCTTGCTAGTTGTTTGGCATAGGGTGTCCAGCACTGTAGCTTGCTGGTCGTTGAGTGGAGCTGGGTCTTAGTGTTGAGATGGAGATCTCTGGGAGAGCTTTCGCCATTTGATATTATGTGGAGCCGGGAGGTCTCTGGTGGACCGATGTCCTAACTTGGCTCTCCCATTTCAGAGGCACAGGCCTGACACCTGGCTGGAGCACCAAGACCCCGTCAGCCCCATGGCTTTCGGGAAGTCTAAGGTTTTCTGCCAGCGTTCAGCAGGTGTTCTGTAGGAGTTGTTCCACATGTAGATGTATTTCTGATGTATTTGTGGAGAGGAAGGTGATCTCCACGTCTTACTCCTCTGCCATCTTGAAGGTCTCGCTCTCTCATTGTAGTTTTGATTTGCATTCCCCTAATAATTATCTATGTTGAGCATCTTTTCATGTGCCTATTGGCCATCTGTGTGTCTTATTTGGAGAAATGTCTATTTAGGTCTTCTGCCCATTTTTCATTGGGTTGGTTCTTTTTTTGTTATTGAGTTTTACAAGCTGCTTGTATATTTTGGAAATTAAGCCCTTGTCAGTCGCATCGTTTGCAAATATTTTCTCCCAGTCTGTAGGTTGTCTTTTCATTTTGCTTATGGTTTCCTTTGCTATGCAAAAGCTTTTACATTTAATTAGGTTTAGGTCTAATTAGGTCCCATTTGTTTATTTTGAGTTTATTTCTTTTGCCTTGGAAGACTGACCTAAGAAAACATTGCTACGACTTATGTCAGAGAAAGTTTTGCCAATTTTCTCTTCTAGGAGTTTTATGGTGTCATGTCTTCTATTTAAGTCTTTAAGCCATTTTGAGTCTATTTTTGCATAGCATGTGAGGGAGTGTTCAAGGGAAGTCTTTTGAGGTGACGAACAGTTAGCTGGAGGGGACTGCCAGTAGGGGTTCAAAGAAGCCAAGGAAAGTGAGACTTTTTTTGAAGGTGGGAGTGGTCAGCAGTGCCCAAATGCTTCTGAGAATTCAAGTGAGATGTACCTGTGTGTCCCAGCAGGTGAGAACAAATGAGGTCACAACACCTTGCTCAGCCAAATCTCAATGGCCCAGGCTCCTCACAAAGTCTTCTCTGCCTACCACTCCCACCAAATACATATGAAACCCAGGAAAAGAGCATATTTTATTCAACAAATTCCTGACCCACCTCTGTAATACTTTTGCCCCAGCATATCTGGCTGTGTGTTCTTTGATTGAATCTCCACCTAACAATGATTTTGTAACGTCATGGTCTATGCGAGAAGAGAAAAATAATTCATTCTTTCTCTACCATTTTCTTATTGGTAGATTTAAAAACTTTCGGCTTCATATCTTATTATTGATAATGAAAGACAGCTTGTAAGGATTGTTGTCAAACTTAGGGAAACTTCCATCAAACTACTATTATGTGTGAGCTGTAAGATTTGGAATACTTCCCAAGACTCTCTTCTAGCTTGGTACATTTCACATCCACATATCACAACACATTATCCTGATTCAGTCCATGGTCCTGCCCATTCCTGTCAGGTCAGTCAGCACGGTGGATATTAGGAATGTTCTGGAAGCTATTTTGCACTGGGACGGCCAGCAGTAACTCACACAGGAATGAATCCATGCCCCATAAATGTATTCCACCGAACCCAAACTCAATTCACCTTTAGCTGAATCCCCAAAATGCCCACACCCACTCCAGTGCCATTTAACCTAAAGAGATGGAGGGAAGGTCAGTGTGGAAAGAAACAGAGGTTTTAGCCAATTTTGTCTAAAATATTTTATTTTGCAAATTTTACAAAAGCATACGACCACATGAATACATTGCTAGTGTACCCGAAAGTGGCGTCTGGCTGCTGGCCGCTCCAGAGCCAGTAAGGAGGCCAGGTTGCTGGAAAGGAAAGTCTGCTTTGTTTTGGATGCTTGCAACCAGGGGGAAGGGCAGGTGCCTGTCCAAAGGCCAACTCTGCCGCCCTCACCCCAGCCCCCCACCGACAATTGGTGGGCAAGAGCTTTTATAGGCAGAAGGAGGGGGCCACCTGCAGAAACAGCACAGTCAGCTCTGACGGTCATCTTGAAATGAATCATCAGGCGGTCTGATCAGCGTCATCTTGATTGTTTTAAGTACAGTTAATCTTCAGTTCCAGGGTCGGTTTGTTCCCATTTCCTTGAGGCCAGTTTTCGGAACTGTGGCAGCTTATGTCACAGCTACAGTCTGGTCATCATGTAGTTGACGTCTTCCACCTGGTGGGTTTCAGTATCTACAAGACAGCTCACAGGATGTGGCTCAGAATATTATCTGTAGCCCTTGAGGAGGAACTGAGGTCCTTGACTCTGCTTAATGACTAAACTATTATTATTTGGTCTCCTTTGACTGTTTTCCTTTGTTTCTGCATTTTCTCATTCCTCTGATTAAACTTATTCTTTGGCTAAAGTTTTCCCACAGACAAAAGGCAGGCGGAGCACATGGGGGGCATAGACCATAGGGTCCTGCTCCGTTTCACTAAGACCCTTCCAGAGCCTCAGAAGGGCTGTTGAAGTGTCTCTTGCTGTGGAATGAATCACCGCAGAACACGGTGACTTAAAATAAGAATAATCATTTCATCATTTCACAAGATGCTGGAGGTTGACTGGGCTCAGCCAGGCGGCTCTCTCACTCGGGGTCCCTGGGAGGTCGAGTTCAGATGGTGACTGGGTCTGGGATCATCTCAAAGGGTTCCTCACTCGCGTGTCTCAGGGTGGATACTGCCTGTCGCTGGGACCTCAGGTCACATGTGGGCTAGAGCACCTGTGGCCTTTCCATGGATCCTGGGCTTTCTGGAAGTGTAGCAGCTGGGTTCCTATCTCCTTTATGACCAAGCCTGGAAAGTCACAAGCATCACCCCCACCATAATCACAGGCTTGCTCAGACCTCCAGGGAGGACACATAGACCCCACCTTTCAGTGGGAGGAGTGTGACCTCACACTGTGGGAAGATCATGTGTGATGGGCGGTCCTGTTGCTGCCATCGTGGAAAACACCGTCTGCCACGGGGCCCGTGGAAGGGTGGAGCCCTGCCACTTAAGCTTTAGTCACTTCTCTGTATCTCGATCTATTCACATGTGTTCCCTAATTCAGCCTTTTCTATAGCTTCTCAACAGTGCTTCCCTAAAAACCTCTTCCTTCTCCTACCTTAACACAGATCAAATCCTTGGAGTTTGCCCAAGCAGCTTCAGGCACATCAGCTTCTGCTGAAGGTCAAGCCAGAGATTCGTCTTCCTCCACCACCTCTGCTAGTGGTGTCAGAACACTCCGACATCACTGTGTCTTTGCTAGGTAAAGGGACTTGTTTATGCTGGGTGGCCCCCTCACCCAATAAGCTCCAGTCTGTCCTTGTACTCAGAAAGGGCAGCTTTTGTTAAGTGGGAGGATATCCTCCCCATTATGTTCAATCAGGGCTCTAACAACACAAAGTTGCTTGGGGGTCCAAACTGTTGCAATCTTGAATTGTCATAGTCACGCAATCCTTCTCCCACAAAGCATACACAAGTGTGCTTTTTGCACAGTGGCGTCAGGGTCGGAATGGATTTCTCGAATTAGCCCCATATTCTGTCTCAAACCAGTAGTCCGTCCCACCTGACGTCATGGTGTTGGGTAGACCTCTGTGTGTGAGGGCCTTTTTCCCTTAACTGTACGTTTTGTCTCAGGAAGTCTGGGTGGTTTCCCACAAGTCGTTCACCCCTTTATATCCCCTTGCTTCGACAGGCATTAGAGTGTCAGCATCCTCTGTACCCCGGTCAGTGAGGGGAGGTGGAGGGTTCTCCCAGCTTCGTAGCAGTGTTCAACCCAGACAGAGCATCCGTTGGGGGACACCTGAACTCTGTTCATCAGCCTGTCTGAGCTCCCTTTCTACTCAACCAAAACGTCACTGTACAAAGATAAAGACTGAAAATGTTCCTTGACCGTAGCAGCAAGGGGGTCAGCAGCATGGAGGGAGAAGAGAGGCCACAGCTGCAAAGCACCTGCTGATAGATGGCAGGGGCAGCGGGGGAGGGGCCCGGAGGCAAGCGCCAGAGGGAGGAGAGCCCTGACCCAGCAGCGGGCAGCTTGCTGTCCCCCAGGCAGGAAGCCGAGGGAGTTTCCTTCAGGGTCTGTTTCCTCCCCAGAGCAGAAGGTGTGTTCATCTTCAGAGCATGGCCGGGGGCGGGTTGGGATACTGGAGACGGAGGAAGTAGGGCAGTCTGGAACCAGCACCCGAGGAGATTCACAGAGGGATGGGACGGAACACCAGGGGCTGGCTGCCCAGAGGTGCGGTCTGGACCCTGGAGCCTGGCGGCCCCTCCAGCCTCTCAGGAGGATGAGCTGGGACCTGGTTTGATCAAGTTCTCGTGGGCGCCCAATCCCAGGGCACAGGCCAATTATTTGGCTTCCAGCACCTTCACCCCTGCTGGAAACATCGCCTGTCTCTGATGGTTGGAGGGACACTGGCCCCACCTGGCTATGTATTGAATGCCTGGGCTGCTCTGGCTAAATCCGAGTGGAGAGAGTGGCGGGAGCTCAGAGGAGAGAGGGACAGTGAACTTGGCTTTGTATGTTTGGCAGGAGTCGCAGTGCTGAGTGACAGTGATTCCGTTTGCTAATGACTGTGTTTTAAGAATATCATATTTGGCTTTGTCACCAAGAATTCAGTTCACCTGCCTGGTGCTTGGAGACATCTGAGTTTGCAACCCCTGACTGGACCAAAAGAAGCAGGTGAGGAGGGGCTTCCCTGGTGGCTCAGTGGTTAAGAATCCGCCTGCCAATGCAGGGGACACGGGTTCGAGCCCTGGTCCGGGAAGATCCCACATGCCGCAGAGCAACTAAGCCCATGGGCCACAACTACTGAGCCTGCACTCTAGAGCCCGCGAGCCACAACTACTGAAGCCCACGCGCCTAGAGCCCATGCTCCGCAACAAGAGAAGCCACCGCAATAAGAAACCTACGCACCTCAACAAAGAGTAGCCCCCACTCACCACAACTAGAGAAAGCCCGCGTGCAGCAACAAAGACCCAGTGCAGCCAAAAATAAATAAATAAAATAAATAAATGAAAAAAAAAAAGAAGCAAAGTGAGGAGCTTTGGGGGAGGAGAGATAAAAGTGGAAAATTAGGGGCTTCCCTGGTGGCGCAGTGGTTAAGAATCCACCTACCAATGCAGAGGACACGGGTTCAAGCCCTGGTCTGGGAAGATCCCACATGCCACGGAGCAGCTAAGCTTGTGCACCACAACTACTGAGCCTGCGCTCTAGAGCCCGCGAGCCACAACTACTGAGCCCATGTGCCACAACTAGTGAAGCCCGTGAGCCGCAACTACTGAAGCCCGCACACCTAGAGCCCGTGCTCCACAACAAGAGAAGACACCGCAAGGAAGAGTAGCCCCTGCTCGCCACAACTAGAGAAAGCCCTCACGCAGCAACGAAGACCCAATGCAGCCAAAAATAAATTTATTAAAAAAAAGTGGAAAATCAGATTGGGGCCAGATGACTGGGGGCTGCGGGGAGAGGGTTGATTGCTTATTAAATATGCAATGAATTTTGTGGATTTTAACGTAAAGAGCATGACAGCAAGGGGGTCAGCAGCATGGAGAGAGAAGAGAGGCCGCTGAAGGCAGAGTGTACCACAGACTCAGGGAGCTCCAGGCTCCTTGAGAAAGAAAAGGCTGCCATTTGTGGAGAAGAGGAGGTTTTCCTTTTCTAGGGTCATTTGACTTCCATGGCAGCAGAAAGTAATCCCCTGGATTTTACAAAACCCTCTTCTGAATCATTCCCACCTGGTTTCCTGAGTCCCCTGAGAGTGGCCAAAGGGAAAAAGATATCTGCTAAGTTGAGATTCCAGTTCAGTGAGTTGGATGGATAGAGTTCTAAAAGGCTACATAGGCAAGGGTTAGCCAACCTATACCTCACTGTAAGCCTCCTGCCGGGTTCTCTACCTCAGTTCCTTTCAGAATCCTCCCCCGTCGCCCAAGGAGTGATGGATTATTATAAACATTGTTCAGTCTTATTTGACCTACTTTACAAAACCAAGTTCCACCATCTGAATAACTATGGAAGCTAAAGGGTTACTGCATTTAGTTCCTCAAGATGCCTTTCCACGTACCCAGGCCAAAATGAGCAGGAATCCCATGGAAAGTCCTGGGGGACCCTTCTTTGGAAATTACTGCTTGTCAGACACTGCAGGAGAGACACTCTGCCTGAAACAAAGAGCTGCCAACTGCCACAGCTTCGTCGGAAGGAATCACAGGGTTCAGACGTGGGCGGGAGATTCACTAAGAACCTGCTGATAAGCAAATGAGTGGAAAAGTGAAATAAGGTAAAGACATTATTAGCTCAGGGGCAGTTTTTTACTTCCAACTACCATATTTTGCAGGCTTGTCCACTCTGTGCCGGGCACAAGCAGCATGATGAGTGAAGTACAGTAAAAGTCCGTATCATGCTATATAACCAGCAGCTTTGTCTCCATTATCATTACCATCTTATATATCAGGAAATTGGAACTCGCCTGCCCAAAGTTATGCCAATGGAAAGGATCCCAAGTATCTGAGTCCCAAGTGACAGCTTTCAACTACTGCCTTGCAGATTTCTTCTGGGGAGAAGGAATAGCGACAACAACAAAAATATCAGCTACACTTGATTGGAAAATGGCTGCGTACGAGGCCCTGTCCTTAGGACTTTACGTACTCCTCCTCATGACCCTAAGCGGGAGCTACTGTTATCATCATTCACATTTTACTGATGTGAGCAAGGAGGAGAGGTTCCATAACTGGCCAAGCGTCACACAATTATGAGGCCGGATGGGGCAGGGACTGACGGGGCATCCAGTGCCAGGGTCAGGCCCTTCAGCTTCCTATCATTGCCATAGTCATCAACTGCAGCACTCAGAGTGAGCATTTATTGAGCACCTACTGCAATTGCAGAACTGTTATCACCCTGGAAGCCCCAACAAGGAGGCAAGGGCAAGCACTGGTAGAAAGAGCAAAATTCAAACCAGCGTCCAGAGCCTGAAGTGTGCTGCCTGGACGGGCACGAGCGGGATGCTCATCCTTGGACCGCTGTCCGGGGGCTCTCTGCCTGGGTTTGCACATTTCAGTGTCTTGCATTGAGCTTGCCGCTGAATTGTGCAGAGTTCTTCTCGCTTTCTGTTTTTAGGATGAACGTCACCGAGCAGAGGTTAAACACCAGGACATTGTATTGCCCATTGTATTTCCATTGTATGTCCCCAAACCTGCAGAGGGTGTGTTGGTGCTCAAGATGAAATTGAGTGAAACCTCCCCTTTTTGGTCGCTCTCTTTATTGATTGTTCATTCATAAATGCCTTTAAGGGCATCAGCTTTCGATGCAGTCAACAACAGGCAAAGAATCAGGACCTCCACCGCTTTCTTCTCCTAAGAAAACTTTTCACAAAGAAGCCTGATTCTGCAGAGGCTTGCTCCTTTGTAGAGATGGGCAAACTGTAGGGGATAAAGTAGATTATGTTACATGGTTAATGTGGAAAGTGGGCTTCATGCAAGAGCTTGGAGTTTCCAGCAACGCTGAAACTGCCTCCCCTTGGGCGATCCCAGCGCCTCAAGGCAATAGCTCTGACGCAGTTAAGACTTCACTAACCCGAAGAAGCGCAAACAACCTTTATTTTCAGCCATGCCTTTGAAGCGCTAGGCTTGGCGGAGAACTTAGGAGCCAGTTAAATAGAAGCGGATACCGATAGCGGCCGGCAGGGGGCAGCAGACCCCAGCCTTTTCTGCCGCGGAGGTTGAGCGCCCGCGCCCCCAGGAGGGAATCCCCAGGTCACCAAACCTGTCGCAGGTTTTTATCCTCAGTGACTCCACCAGCAGATGGGTTCATTCTCTTCCGAGGCTGCAGGCTCGGGCTGCAAGGGAGAGAAGAATTCCAAGGCAGGGGCGGGAGCTGGTGAGGGCACGTGGCCAATTCCCGTGGATGATTTCTGCCTCGGATAGGAAAACTGGAGATGCTGGCCAAGGCGGCAGCTGCCCGCATTCCGGCAAAGTCACCGGGCGGCGGCGGCCTCGCGGCCAGGGCCCGGGCGGCGGGAGCCAGGACCCGTCCGGGGGAAGGATGCGCAGGCGGGGAGCAAAGGTAGGGAACCTCTCCGCCTCGATGCTGGGCTGCGGTTTTCTGGCGCGTGGCCCGCCCGGTCCTGGAGTTTGGGGGTGGCGCGGTTGACAATCTGTGTGGAAGAGGAGGGTTGGAATTTTCACTTTCCACGAGTGGTGATGCATAACCCTGGTGCTCCAGACACTGAACCTGGAATTTCGAAACTGGCCGGGGTAGGAGATGTTTCGGAGGAGGGCAGGCCCCTGCGTTTCCCTGTTTTAACATCTTTTTGCTGAGGGCATGTGAAGAGACTGGGACAGGCTAGGTTAAGAAGAGATGGTCGAAGAGCGTCTAATACCTGTATTTCTGAGCAGAGAAGTTCGGAGCCCCCTTAACATGCCCAGCGTGGCTTTGTCATCTTCCTTCTACAGATTTACCTTGTTTTATGCCGTAGCTGTGTTCCTAGAAAGCCATGCAAAACTATTCATTTTTTTAATTGACTCATTTAAAAGACAAGAAGTAGCTTATTGTAGGGTATATTGATCCTAGGTAAAAAGGGGATTTATATGTTCTTAACTAGGAGTATTCATGTGCTCTGTGTATGCTTCATGTTATGTAGAACTACAGGTGAGATGACCTTTTCAGAAGGTGATTTTCAGAGATGATTTTCCGAACTGTGGGTTGCTTCATAGTCATGGGTGGGTGGGGGGGAATGACTTCCTATTTTTCTCTTCAGTTCTCTCTTTCCTTATTTGCAGAATAAGGAATAAAGCAGAAACCTTTTTGTTTAGATCAGTTTGACATTTATCCTCCACTCTTCTGAAGTTTAGGCTTCGATAAATTAATATGAGTACAGTAAAATTAGTACTCTAAAACTAGCTAATGTGCTTAGTAATCAAAAAAATTCCAGTTTCTAAAAATTCTATTCCATTTAGTAGTTTGACCCATATGACATATATGTGTATGTGTGTGTAAGTAGATAGCTACCTTTGTAAGAAAAAGGTGTTTTATACATTGTACTGAGTTTATGTTTTTACTGCCCATCACTAAGACCTCCTTTAACTTAAAATAGTGGATTATATAGATTTGTGAAATAAGCAACAAGAACAAAAACAGTGTATGCTTTTGTGCTTACATAAACAAAAAACTGAAAGTAACAATTTATGCTGCTGGACCAGCATTAAGTTGTTGTCAGCGATTGTCATAGTCAGTTAAAGTGCTGATAAGTGGAGAAGACGAGAACTGAATTCCCTGGAGGTCGGACCTTGGAAATTGCTCTTTTGAATTGATTACTGGCAGTTCGTCTTTCCTACAAAAGTAGAAAACAAGTATACAAAACCGGATTTAGGAAAGTGGATATTTAATCAGTCACAGCATCCTACTCCTAAAGGTGATCAACTAATGATTTCAGTGACTCTTGTGCTGGGCTGGTCATCACTCACTCCCTCTTCTAGATGACGGTCCTCCACATTTCTGCAGTCAGCTCCCATGTTCCCAGACCCAGCATCGCCTGGTGCTGTAGGACTTCCCGTGTCCCCCAGCAGCATCCCAAGAAAATGTGACACTTTAGAAAGGACCCTACTGTACCCTCTAGGTGTGGTCCAGAGAACTAAGACAGAGCCCTGTGGGTCCATCATTATGCATCCCTTGATCGGGACGCCTTATTCCTATTAATTCTGCAAACAGTCATTTGTTAAAAGACCCTTCATTTTAAACTAGCAGCTCATCTATCCTGCGTGTAAACTGCCCTGAAGCTGGCTCTCCCCTCCTCACCTGTGTAACTGACCATACAGTTCATCTAAGAAATGGAACTATATGGAAAAAGGCAGATTGAACAAATACTGAAGCAATTTACCAACTTTCCCACAACTTGGAATTAACAACTGAACATTTCATCATTTTAACATTATTCTTAAAAAAAAAAAAGATGAAATCCTCTCTATTCTCCCCAGCCCATAACCCAAGCCCGCACAGCACTATCATAACTTAGTAAGTACCCCTCCCGTCGATTTTGGCATTCTAAAATTCTTTTGACTTAATTTAGCTTTTTAAATCAACCTGCGCGTAGTTCAGAGAGTCAAAAAGTTTTGTGAAGTGCCTGCGCTTCCCTCCCCAGAGGCCGCCACTTTGAACTCCTTAAACTGATTCTACGGTTCGCGGGCCTCTCACTGTTGTGGCCTCTCCCGTTGCGGAGCACAGGCTCCGGACGCGCAGGCTCAGCGGCCATGGCTCACGGGCCCAGCCGCTCCGCGGCATGTGGGATCCTCCCGGACCGGGGCACAAACCCGTGTCCCCTGCATCGGCAGGCGGACTCTCAACCACTGCGCCACCAGGGAAGCCCGATTCTATTTTTATTTACCTTCAAATCTCTAAACAACATTCTGGTCCTGGTACTTCTTGATTTTATTCAGTTTTAATCGTTATCTATTGCCTTCCCACTCTGGAATGTTAGGATTTAATTCTCTTTAGTGCACCTGTAAACACCACATCACATCTCACACACACACACACACACACACACACACACACGCACACATCCTTTTCCTTTAGTTATGTAAATATTCAATGCTCATATTTTTAATGACTGTGTAATGCTATTTATAACTGAGTCATGTAGCATACTTTTACATTTTCCCCTAGAATTAATAATTGCCAATTTTGAAAGCATTTTATCTACTTCCACAAACTCCACTCCAAATTCTCTACCAGTTTTGCAGATCTTTTATGTATGTCCAAATCCATTAGGCAGTCTAGCAATTTTCTTAGCGATCTCTCCTCTGGAACCTTCTACCCTGCTCCAACCTGGGCTGGGTGGATGGGCGACAGGCCTGCTGCACAGTTGTCGTGTGATCTCCATCTACTGTCATCCAGCAGGTCCCTCTGCCTCTTTGATATTTGATCCCCTGTTTCTTGAGTCCCACATCTTCCTCTTTTTAAAAAATGTATTACTTCCTCATTTTGCTGGAGCAAATCTTCTGGTATCATCCTTAGAAAAGATACATGGAACTTTTTAAAAATTCAGGTTAAATTCACATAACAAAATTAATCATCTTAAAGTGAACAGTTCGTAATCATTTAGTACATTCCTAATGTTGTATAACCACGCCCTCTATCTAGTTGCAAGACATTTTCATCGCTCCCAAATTAAATACCATACGTATTTAGCAGTTACTTCCCATTTTCCCTTCCTCCAGCCTGGGGCAACCACTCAGCACAAAGTTTGCCAGGTTCAACCATGTAGTAGCCTATATCAATACTTCATTCCTTTTTATGACTGAATAATATTCCATTGTGTGTATAGGCCACAATGTTTATTCATTTATCCACTGATGAACACTTGGGTTGCTTCCATATTTTGACTGTTGTTAACAGTGCTGCTATGAACATTTGTGTACAAGTATTTGAGTACCTGTTGTCAATTCTTTAGGGAACATATCTAAGAGTGGAATTGCTGAGGCATGTGGTAATTCTTTTTTTTTTTAAATTAATTTATTTATTTTTATTTTCTGGCTGCATTGGGTCTTCGTTGCTACGTGCGGGCTTTCTCTAGTTGCAGCGAGCGGGGGCTACTCTTCATTGCGGTGCATGGGCTTCTCATTGCGGTGGCTTCTCTTGTTGCAGAACACAGGCTCTAGGCACACAGGCTTCAGTAGTTGTGGCACTCGGGCTCAGTAGTTGTGGCTCACGGGCTTAGTTGCTCCGCGGCATGTGGGATCTTCCTGGAGCAGGGCTCGAACCCGTGTCCTCTGCATTGGCAGGTGGATTCTTAACCACTGCGCCACCAGGGAAGCCGAAGACATATGGTAATTCTATATTTAACATTTTGAGGAACTGACAACTGTTTTCTGTGGCCGTTGAGCCATTTTATATTCCTACCGGCAATGAACAATAGTTCCAGTTTCTCCATATCCTTACTCACACTTGTTATTTTCCATTTTATTAAAGTATAGATATCTTAATGGGTGTGAAGTAGTATTTCATTGCAGTTTTGATTTGCATTTCTTTCATGACTAATGATGTAGAGCATCATTTCATGTGCTTGTGAGTCATTTGTGTATCTTCTTTGGAGCAATGTCTATTCAGATTCTGTGCCCATTTTAAAAATTAGGCTGTTTGTCTTTCTGTTGTTGAGATGTAAGAGCTCTTCATATATTCTGGATACTAGACCTCTATCAGAGATATGATTTGCAAATATTTTCTCTCAATTCTGTAGGTTGCTTTTTACTGTTGATTATGTCCTTTGATGCACAACAGTTTTTAATGTTGAATAAGTCCAATTTATCTATTTTTCTTATGTTGCTTGTGCTTTTAGTGTCATATCTAAGAATTCTTTGTCAAATTCAAGGTCATGAAGATTTACCCTTATGTTGTCTTCTAAAAGGTTTATGGTTTTAGGTCTTCTATTTAGCTTGTTCGTACATTTCGAGTTAATTTTCATGTATTGGGTGAGGTAGGAGTCCAACTTCATCTTTCTGCGTGTGGATATCCACCTGCCCCAGCACCATTTGTTGAAGAGACTGTTCTTCCTACTTGAGTGGACTTGGCTCCCTCATTGAAAATCAGTTGATGCAAATAAATCTTTTAATATCTTCCCCATCTGAAAATGTCTTAACTCTACTTTTGCACCTAATTGACGATTTGTCTGGGTAAAACGTTCATCTTTCCCCAGAATTGTTTTCTAGTTCCCAGTGTTGCTGTTGAGATATTTGATATCATTCTCATTCTTTATGCTTCCCATGTAGCCTGTGTTTTCTCTCTGGTAATTTGTAGAATATTTTCTTTATCCCCAGTATTTGAATACTTTGTTAAAATGTCCATTCACATGGGTTTGTGTTTCGAGTGGGCCGTTTCAACATACAAAGCCATGTCCTTCAGTTCTGAGAACTTTTCGTTGTCTTCGTTATACACACACATATGTGAATATTATTTTACTTTAAAATTGTTAGTAATATATAACACTGAAATGTTGTAATGTATGTGTGTGTGTATATATATATATATATATATATGAGCAATTTATATGTGTACGTATTTTATGTACATATATATATATACACACACATATTTTGACATTTTACCCCAGAAAATAAGGATATTCTTTTATATAACCATAATACCCTTTCAACATACTTTTGAAAACTAAAAGTAATTCCCTATTACTTAATACCCTGTCTATATTCTGATGTCCATAATTGTCCTCAAAATGATTTCTACAGTTGTTCCTAATTTTTAGAGCCAATCAATGATCACATGTTATATTTGATTGTTGTGTTTCTTAATATACACACACATGCACTTTTTCTTATTATTATTTAAATTTGATTTTCCTGATTAGCAGAGACTTGACATTCTTTCTTTTTTTTTTTTTTATTTTTGGTGGCGTTGGGTCTTTGTTGCCACGCGGTGGCTTTCTGTATTTGCGGCAGGTGGGCTTCTCATTGCAGTGGCTTCTCTTGTTGTGGAGCACGGGCTAGACACACGGGCTTCAGTAGTTGCAGCCTGCAGGCTCAGTAGTTGTGGCACATGGGCTTAGTTGCTCTGTGGCATGTGGGATCTTCCCGGACCAGGGCTTGAACCTGTGTTCCCTGCATTGGCAGGCGGATTCTTAACCACTGCACCACCAGGGAAGCCCTTGACATTATATCTGCTAGATTTCTTCTTAATAGTCTGTTGCAAACTTTTATATTCTGACTGGTTCGTAAAACTATTACCTATACCTCCCAATGTTGTTCCACTTCCGAGTCACCGATAAAAGCACTGAGTAGAGCTGAGCCAATGCCGGGGCCTTGTGACATGCCCCTAGAAACCAGTCTTAGAGTGGAAAGTGATCTCTCCATCCAGAATTTTCAGATACAGAAACTTAACGTGCTATAATTTCACTTCATGTTTCTGTTTTTGCATAAGGCCAGCAGGAGCACCTTTGTGAAATGACTTATTGGGAAACAGGTATGTATTGTACCTGTAGCAGGCTTCTGGTCTACCTGCTAAATCCTCAGACTGAAATTGGAAATAATGGCTACCATTTATTGTGTGGCTGCCAAGCACCCTGTATGTTCATGTCATATCTCTAGAGCTCACAACGCCCGCTGAAATAGAACATTAATATCTCTAGAGCTCACAACGCCCGCTGAAATATTACCACAATTTTAGAGATGAGTAGAATGAAGCTTAGAGAGACGAAGGAGCTAGTCTAGGTTACAGTTTTATCTGATCCCCAAATCCGTTCTCCCTCTGCTGCTGCCCATTGCTCATCATGAATAGCTTGTCCTGACTTTTCTGAGCAATCACCTGTTGCCTTCTAAATCCTCAGTAAGGCATTTAGCAGCCTAATTCTTAATGCCGTCATCATGAATAAACTGAATAATCAGAATTAGTGAATGGTTTCTACCTATCACCCCTTAGGGAAACGTTCTCCTGAAATCTACCTAGGCACCAGCTTCAGCCCTGGATTTGAAATAATCGTCAATAAGAAAGAACGCAGAATCCTTAATAGTAGAGGTTCTGGGTTGTGGTGTTTTTTTAAAATTGTAAACAAAAGATTTTAATTGTCTTCCCAGCCAACACACACACACACACACACACACACACACACACACACACACACGAAAATCATGGAGGCAAGGGAGAACCAACTATTACTTTTATGCATAGTTATCTGATAGTAAGAAAAAAAAAACAGAAAAAACCCACATTAGGTATGAGTCTCTTTCATACTTTTCTTCACCTTTCACATTTTCTCCCCCTTTCAAGAAAATACAAAAATCGTTTTGTATAAGGAACCCTGGCCGATAGGCTGAAATCTGTACCTTCATCTAGACGCCTCACTAGAAGGTGTCACCCCACTAGAGGGATGTCAAGACCTATCTCCCAGCTCCCAAACCGTCTCTGTACCTTTGGTGTCTTCCCATGGGACGTCACCCAGGAAAGCCATAGAAGCTCTTCCTTGACCCCCCCTGGGGCTTCACTGGTTAGGGCAGCTCTCTTCCTTGGTTCAGTCACGTAAGGCAAGAATTGATTACGTTGGAATACGTAAACATGCCAACTTCCAACTAAAAAAAAAAATTAATTAATCTTGGGTAATTTTGCCTTTTGAAAGCAATATTTATATTTACATTGTAACTATTGGGCTGGCCAAAAAGGTCATTCGGCTAATGAATACATTGTTCAATGAAGCTCTTGGTGAAAACGAAAAAATGTGTCCTTTGTTTTTACTTAAAACCGAACAAACTTTTTGACCAACCCAATACTTTACATTAGAAATCAAAAGTCATTAGAAAAGTAAAGATTTTAATGCAAGGCAATAAAATATTGGTTATGTTTTCATGTAATCATGCGACAGATGTGTATGGATGGTGTACCAATGTCTTGGGCCTTGGGATGAAACAAAAGTGATAAATAGGCAAGCATGGTCATTGCCCACCCCAAGCTTACAGGTAAGTGAGGGCTACAGACAGAGACAGAGGCAGTTACACGCCTCTGTGATAAAGCCCATGATGGGGGAGCATGGGGGTTACAGGCGTCCACAGGAGGTACTGAACCCGGAATTGGTGGAGGGTAGGGTGGTCGGGAGAGACTTCCAGAGCCATTTCTAGATTCCAGCTCTCTTGCTGAGATCTGATCAAGGAAGAACGGTAGAGATGGTGGATTGAGGGCATGAGGATGGAAGAAATCGTCTTTTAGGCAGAGGAATGGGAACCCAACCAGAGCTCCTTAAGGGCCATCGTTGGAGTTGGGTGTTGCGGGTATGAGGAAAGCTGGGCTGAGCAGTGGGTCTCATGACTGAGAGAATCAGGGTACTCTGGGTTGAATGTCTGAAACCTGCCACCAAGGATTTTGGTAGCAATTCTATTAGAAAAGCCATGAAATTGTATCACTGAAATGGACCAAGCTTGTAGCCATTGAGCTCACTGCTTTATAATCAGCTCCTGAAGTTGAAAAAGGACATCAACCTGAAAACAGTTAGTTCGCTGGGTAGGTGTCGACCCTCACTTTTCTTTCCCTTTGCTCCTTCGTTTGGTTTTGGGATCTAATCCATCTCTGCTTATTTGTCATGTTGTATTAGTAAGCATCACTTTGCCCCCAGCCAATTAAAAGAGGATTTCTGAGGAGTGGACCCAGAGGCTACCCCATCCTTACGAAATCCTTTTTTCCCAGTTGTAATTTATATCCTCAGCTTCCAGCTCTCCTTCTGTTATGCCTCTTCTCTGCAGCAAAACTGAAAGACATTTTCATTAGAATTAGAAGGTGCAGCAAATTATACCAGTTTGTTTTCCCTTTTCCTGTTTCTTTATAAAATCTCCCGTTTGCTTTCCTGGAAGCCATTTATGAGCGATCGCTTTGTTCTGCTCGCCTAACACCCTTGCTTGTTTGTTCTATCATTCTTTTATCATCATAGCTTGAGCTGTTCCTCATGTGGATTGTTTATTGAGATATCATTTACACTGCTATTGTCTTCACTGGGCTACTTTTCCATGTGGCTTTTTAACAGTAGTTCTGTCAAGATTTTCTTCTTATGTGTGCTCAATACAGGCTTCTGTTTCTTTGTAGATTTTGGTTTTACAACCTCTATTTTAACACGTCTCCCCCCCACCCCGCTCCGCACCGTGTTATTAAAGGGAAGGTTTTGGTCATAAATAAAAGAGACTTTAGAATACAATTGACAATGATTTGGCTTCCCCCCATTTCAGTAAGAGAATTGAGGGCAGCAAATTCTCTGAAGATACATAGAAAATACCACTGGAGAACTGCTTCTATACTCCTGATTAAAGAGATTGCAGGCATTACTGCCATAAACTATTTGCTATTGACCACTTTGCCTGTTTGGGTCAATATAACTATCAATATGTTGGGAATGTCAGAATTTTCTGTGACCTTAAGTATGCATTTGAGCAACTATTAAAACTATATGTAATCTGTCAGATGTCTCACAAATGAATTTCCCAAAGCAAAGGAAGAATTTTGACTGGTCTATGTTCAAACCATGTCTTACTCTGTAAAACCAACAGATCAAAGATTTCTTATACCTGGGTCAACATACCAATATCCAGGGGGAAGGTGACAATATTTATCAGTATTTCTAATATATGAAGGTTATAGATCAAATAACAGGATATTTTAATTTTTTGTTCATGTCTTTAACAAAACCACTTCCCCTTTCATCACCAGTTTTTTTTTTCTAGTCAATAAGAGAGAGGAATCTATGTCACGTGTTAAAACTACCTCAAAGCTTCATTTACATTCTTCTTAGGAATCTAGACATCTTAAAATTTCATATTATTCCCACTTTTTTACCTTAATGTGTAGGATAGTTATTGCCTAATAGTTATGGGATAAATAAGTACAGATTTAATTTTGTTTGCCGGATTGTGAAAATGATGAGTTAAATCTAAGAGATACACTTTTTTTGTGTGTGTGTGGTACGCGGGCCTCTCACTGTTGCGGCCTCTCCCGTGGCAGAGCACAGGCTCCGGACGCGCAGGCTCAGCGGCCATGGCTCACGGGCCCAGTCGCTCCGCGGCACGTGAGATCCTCCCAGACGGGGGCTCAAACCCGTGTCCCCTGCATCGGCAGGTGGACCCTCAACCACTGTGCCACCAGGGAAGCCCTTAAGAGATACTTTTACAGTTGCTTCTAATGATGGTCTTCTGGCCAATTACATTATTATTAAGTTAATTTAATTTCCTTAATTTCAGGAAGGATGTTGATTCACAGATATAGGACTAAGTAAACTGGAAAGGCACACTTATGGGTCAATCACGGTCTATTCTATTCGTTAGGAATATAAGTAAAGTTTCTAATTATGCTGTCATTATACCTACAATGGCATGTCCATAAGCCCTCCATCTTTGCCCCTTAGTTATTTGTGTATTTTGTTTGAAAGAAATATACTAACAAAATAACATAAAATATTTATTTTTGTAATTTAATGATCTTGGCCAAGTAACTAACAGATAAGCTCATTATAGCTAAAATTATACTGAAAATATCTCTTCACTCACTCATCTCACGTACTGTTACTACAACACATATATTTACCTGGGTTTTTACCCCCTTTCCTTAAAACAAAAGGACCATCTCACCACACAGCAAAATCCTAGGTAGGTGGAAACAAAACAGCAAGGGAAGATCTAGAAATCAGTTAGATTCAAAAGAGCACAAGATAAGCAGTAATTGAAAAAGAACACATATTAAGGTTTCACAAAACATCTTTAACTGCTTTTATTCTAGATATGAAAGGTCAGATTCATTTTGCTTGATTATATTTTGTATACTTTTTGAAGTTTTGCATTTATTAAAAAACTGATTATTTACTATGCGTACAATTTCTTAAAAGCATTCCAACAAACATTTATATTTTAGGGTTTGTTGAAGAAATTTACCAAAGGCCTCTTTTTAAATTTAAAAAAAAATTTTTGAGCCCAAGTTACCATTTTCCGACCATGAAGTACCACACACAGGCAAGTGCATACAAACACACAAACACACAGCCTTAGTGTTATGGGCAGAAAGATTTTTCACCAAAGACCTAATTTTAGATGAGTTCTGCACCAAACTATACCGTTTCATTTTTTTTAAGTTAAGAGCAAAATTTCATTTTAAAATGTTTTTTGAGGGGCTTCCCTGGTGGCGCGGTGGTTGGGAGTCCGCCTGCCGATGCAGGGGACACGGGTTCGTGCCCCGGTCCGGGAAGATCCCACATGCCGCGGAGCGGCTGGGCCCGTGAGCCATGGCCGCTGAGCCTGCGCGTCCGGAGCCTGTGCTCCGCAACGGGAGAGGCCACGGCAGTGAGAGGCCCGCGTACCGCAAAAAAAAAAAAAAAAAAGGTGTTCAAGCCTTCTTGGGGATAATCCAGCTGTTTAGCTGAGCCCCCTCCTCACCCTTTTTTTTTTCAAGGTTACAGAAGTACAAAGTGTAGATTCAATTTGTTACTTAAAGGATGTACTTTGAGAAGACTGAAGTTACTTCTAGTTAGCAAGTTCTTTGCCATGCAGGTAACAATTTATCACAATTTGACAGGATACACTTTTCAAATTTGAGGTTGAGGAGGACTGTAGAAATAGCTCTGGGCAGAAAAGGACGGCTTGCGTGGAAGTATATAAGGTGTTGTGATGTGATATTTTACTCCACACCCATATTATAAATAAACACAACTGGAAAAAAAAAATCCTCCAAACACTCGCTGTGCTAAACGAAAGTGTGTGTGCTATATTAAGGAAAGGGGCGTATATGTTTGCATGGGTAGGGATGGGCTGGTGGTTTTCATGACAAAATGCTTTCCTTGTCCCCCCCCCACCAAAAAAAAGGCTACAAACTCTGTCATAGTGATTGTGTAGTTTGTAATTTGAAGTTCAGAGTTCAGATTCTATGTAGTTAGAGAAGTACAGTCAATTTTCATTTGTAAACATTCTAGATTATGCATAGGTAGTTTGCTGTCTTTGGTAATCATTTATAAAATCTGGCTAACCTCTCTTTTCCCTCCCAACACCTACTGAGGCTTCTCTTCTTCCAAAGACCTCCTTAAATTTCCCATCAGTGTTTACAGAATAGTAACTAATTTTGAAGATAGGTCCGTCTTTTAGGAGAAAGCATAGGTATTTGAAGGTAAATGCATGCCATTTTGGTAATCTGCTATTTTGAATGGTGACATCACCAGGCCGTGCCATCCACGGAACCCTGCCCAGGTGCTGGTCTCCTCCTCCTCAGACTATTCTAGAAACAAGTTAGGCTATGACTCAGGACTAGTGTTGTGGTATTTTGTAACACTTAAAATAATTCACCAGAGTATATAATGATTTTATATTTTTTTGGCAACAAAACAGTGTGGACCATTGTATTTTGAAAATACAGACAAGTTTAGATATTATTATTACCTGTCTTGCCAAAATCAGTAATCTTCAGGAAGCTTGAATCAGTTATTCCTTTTCAGGGAAAAGCAAAGCCCCGTCATTTCACTTCCACATATAATAACTTTTGATTGCTGGGTTGAGAATTAGCCACATGTAAGATCTGCAATCACCATCCTTTCATTAAACAAACATGCATTGACGTCTTGCCGTGGATCAGGCCTGTGCAAGGCGCGAAGCTTGCACAGCTGAGCGAGGCCATCCTTGTCAGATGCTGGGGAGGGAAACAGCCGTAGACACGTGATTATAATTTAACGTGGGACATGTGACTTTTAGGATGTGCCCAGGGTACCAGGTGAACACGGAGAAGCAGCAGGTAGCTCGCGGGGTGACGGGAGGGGCACCAGGGAAGCTTCCCTGAGGTCGGATACCTGAATGGAGTCAGAGAGGAGGACCCTCAGCAAGGGGGGAGGGCGTGTGGCAGGGGGTGGCAGTCGCAGCAGAGACACATGAGTGACAACACAGATGCCTTAAAGAGCCTGCTGCCCTCATGGGAAGTATGAACGGTTGGCGTATGCAGTGAGGGACAGCTGGAGGCAAGGGAGGACGTTGGAGAAGTAGAGACTGGGCCGACTCAGGGAGGCTTCGGGGCTGTGTTAATAAACTCGGACTTTATGCTTAGCCAGTGGGGAGCCATGACGGGTTTTTAAGCAGAGGGCTCACGTGGGCAGAGTTGCACTTTAGGCAGATCCATCTGCAGAGGAAGAGAATTGAAGAAAGCAAGACTGAATCCCGGGAGGACAGTTGCGAGACTCGGCCAGTAGTCGGGCCGAGATGAACGGGCCGGTGTTAAGAATGGAGAGGGGAGACAGCCTCGGGAATTACAAGCATCAGACGGCCAGAAAGTGATGGCGGACGGGTGAGAGGGGTCAGGAGTAAGAGGGGTCAAGGGTGGCGGCAGCATCCTCGCTCGGGCCGCTGGGCAGATGCGGCGCAGGACAGCAAGACGGACGGGAGAGCGGGGCCCGCTCGCGGCGAGGCTCCCCTCCCCCTGCCACGCCAACACGCACGCACACACACGCACACGCATGTGCACACGCACACGCGCACACTCACACACACTGCCCCCTCTCACACACACACACTGCACCTCTCACACACGCACATGCACACACACATTGCCCCTCACACAAACACACACTATGCACCTCTCCCTCTCTTTCACACACACACAATATACCTCTCTCTCTTTTTCACACACACACACGCAATGCACCTCTCTCTCTCTCACACACGCACACACACTGCACCTCTCTCTCTCACACACACACACACTGCACCTCTCTCTCTCACACACAATACACCTCTCTCTCTTTTTCACACACACACACAATGCACCTCTCTCTCACACACACACACACACACTGCACCTCTCTCTCTCACACACGCACACACACTGCACCTCTCTCTCTCACACACACACACACTGCACCTGTCTCTCTCACACACAATACACCTCTCTCTCTTTTTCACACACACACACAATGCACCTCTCACACACACACACACACACTGCACCTCTCTCTCTCACACACGCACACACACTGCACCTCTCTCTCTCACACACACACACATACTGCACCTCTCACACACACACACCATGCACCTCTCTCTTTCACACACAATACACCTCTCTCTCTTTTCCACACACACACACAATGCACCTCTCTCTCTCTCTTTCACACACACACACAATGCACCTCTCTCTCTCTCTTACATGCACACACACACATTTTTATTATGTAAGTTTCAGGTGTACAACATTATAATTTGACATCTGTGTACACTACACAGTGATCACCACCAAAGTCTAGTTACCATCCATCACCTTACAGTTCACCCCACACAGACTATTTAGATTTAACTTTTTAAAAAATTTTATTAAAGTATAGATGATTTACAGTGCTGCGTTAGTTCACACACGCTGTTGAAATTTCTCTATCTTGGGCTTCCCTGGTGGCGCAGTGGTTAAGAATCCGCCTGCCAATGCAGGGGACACGGGTTCGAACCCTGGTCTGGGAAGATCCCACCTACTGCGGAGCAACTAAGCCCGTGCGCCACAGCTACTGAGCCTGCTCTCTAGAGCCCATGAGCCACAACTACTGAAGCCCACGTGCCTAGAGCCCGTGCTCTGCAACAAGAGAAGCCACTGCAATGAGAAGCCCGCGCACCGCAACGAAGAGTAGCCCCCGCTCGCCGCAACAAGAGAAAGCCCGCGTGCAGCAACAAAGACCCAACGCAGCCAAAAACAAATAAAATAAGTAAATAAATAAATAAATAAATTTATTTTAAAAAACGTCTCTGTCTTACTCTTGTAGTGCACCGTGCTTCCCCTACAGGGTCACCGCTGCTCTTCATTTTAATTGCATGTTTCATCGTCTGTCTTCCTCACTCAACTGCAAAGCTCCTGGGAACAGGGATTGTGGTTGCCTTCTTCATGATTCACTCCCACGTTAGCAGCCTGCCTGCCACGTTGTAGGCATCAATACATATATATTAAAGGGGTGAATGCAGTTTTCAGATCATAATTAAGAGTCAGCCATACATTTTCAGTTAGTTTTCTCTGTGGATTTTTCTCTCTTCTTTTGGTTCTGTTTTGTTTTGAACAACAGCCCTGCTGAAGTTATTGGCTGAAGAGCTGGAGCTGTCACACCAGTGAACCTGGCTCCCAGTCCCTGCCCCACCCTTTGCCAGATCTGTGATATTGGGCAAGGGGCTTACGCCCTCCTGGGTATCGCTTCTCCACGAGTACAGCTAGGAATAGGGACAGGTCTGATCGCTGAGGTCCTGCCAATCCTGATGTTTTACAAGAAAGGAGGACATTTTATACGACTGACCAGAAAGAGAAAAATAGTAGTAATACCTCAAATACTTTATTGAGCAGAAAAAAGCCTCAGGAGAACAGAAAGCCCAGACTCTTGCCATTAACACGTCCACTGTGTTCCAACTTGGTTGATGATACGGACTTACTAAATTAAAGAGAAATCAGCTCGCGTGATATATGCTGTGTATTTCCACGTGGCATCGCCACTGTCCTAAGGTCTGATGGTCCCAAGGGTTGTTCAGGATGAGTAATAGGTTAAACGAGACGTGCCCGTCTGCGGTGCGCTCCGCGCGTGCCCGCCTCTCCCCAGAGCAGCTCCCTGTGTGCTGCAAACTCTCTTTTGTCGCCAATGTCTCTCTGTCCCCAAGAAGCCCTGCATTTATTCTGCTTCTAAATGGGCTCCCCTTCTTGTAAAGCATCATTATACCCCGTAGAAAAGAATGTGAGCTCAGAGGCGTCTTTGTCCGAAAGAACTTTGAAGGCAAATTCCTTGAACTTCTGAGACATTCAACAGACAGTAGCTCCTTTCCTCGGGGGTGCATGTGTTTAACTCTGGCAGGAACCTTTGACATGTTTTCCCACAGTTCTGTTTATTGTGACTTCCTAGGGACATTTCCCTGCTGAAAATTTAACTAGAAAAGAAAGTTTGCATTACTCTTGCTGGGTTTTAGGCAAGGATGAGAAACCCGTTTGTTTTACACTGATTGATAATAACCTTTTTTCAGAAATTTATTTTCTTGAAGTGTAGTTGATTTACGATGTTGCATTAGCTTCAGGTGGACAGCAAAGTTATTCACTTATACGTATATATACACTATTTTCCATTATAATTTATCAGGATATTGAATCTAGTTCCCTGTGCTATACAGTAGGACCTTGTTTATCCATTCTCTATCCAATAGTTTACATCTGCTAACCCCAAACTCTCAGTCCATCCGTCCTCTACCCACTCCCACCCACCCCTTAGCAATAACCTTCTTAAGACAACGATGGGTCTCCCTTGCTTACATAAAAATGTGCGCTGAATGACGTGCACAGGTTAAGTTTCTGTGAATTGAAACCTACATGGTAAGTTAAAGGAACTTACCATGCTTTTGTTTGCATTGAAAAGTCTGCTTTATAGAGAGCAGTTTCCTAACTTACCTGTTTGCTAATTCTATTTGTTATTACATCGGAATAACTGCTTCTACCCCGATCCTAGCCAAGCTCTTTCTCCATCTGGGCTATTGTCATGATCTAACTGGCCCCTCAGTTCCACCCTAGTTCCCAGAACAGAAGTCAGGGCGATCCTTTTAAAATGTAAATATGTTTTAAAACTTAAGGTCTGCGTTCAGAACAATCCAACACCTCCGTTGCTCTCCGAGTAGAACCCCAAGTCCCTACCGTCCCACTCACCTTTCTAAATACGCCAAGCACGCTCCTCCCCCGGGACTCCGTGCTGCCTGGTCCCCACACCTGGAATCTCCTGCCAGACACACCATGTGGCCGCCGCCCTCTCTCCTTCAAGATCTTCCTCCACTCAGACCTCAGTGAGGCCGAGGGACACCACTCAATTGAAGACCGTGGTCTTGACTCCCACCCTGCACATCTCATCCCCCTTCCCGGTTCTGGTTCCGCCCTTACCACCTTCTGACGTTCCCTATATGTGCTTGTTTATTATGCTGTTGTCTTCATCATAGAAGGTAGCTGAGTGAAGGCAGAATTGTTTTCTGTTTTGTTAGCTGCTGTATCCCCAGTGCCTGGTGTGGTGCTCGCACACAGTAGGGGCTCTGAAAACGTGTTGAATCAATGAGTGAATGAATAATTGGGTGTTTCTCAGGTGTAATCTAAACAAAGTCAAATTTTTCTTTTCTATAGAGTTTAAGCCTATAGAGTAAGGGTAAAGTCTATCAAAGTCTATATTTTTAAACTTGTTTGTAACTAGCTGACAAGGACATTATGACGTAAGGAATCGTGATGACAAGGACTAAGCGTAGGGAGGCACAGAAGGTGGTCAGAAGGGAGCAGGACTGAAGATGCGGTCCATATACACAATGGAATATTACTCAGCCTCTAAAAAGAATGCAATAATGCCATTTGCAGCAACATGGATGGACCTCAGATTATCACACTTAGTGAAGTAAGTCAGACAAAGACAAATATCATATGATATTGCTCATACATGGAATCTAAAAATAAATGATACAAATGAACTTATTTACAAAACAGAAACAGGCTCACAGACTTAGAGAATGAAATTATGGTTACTGGGAGGAAGGATGGGGGGAGGGATAGATTGGGAGTTTGGGATTGACATGCACCCACTGCTCTATTTAAAATACATAACCGACAAGGACCTACTGTGTCGCACAGGGAACTCTGCTCACTATTCTGTAATAACCTAAATGGGAGAAGAATTTGAAAAAGAATAGGTACATGTATAACTGAATCACTCTGCTGTACACCTGAGATTAACACAGCACTGTTAATTAACTATACTCCGAAATAACTGAATCACTTTGCTGTACACCTGAGAGTAACACAGCATTGCTAATTAACTATACTCCGATATAAAATAAAAAATTTAAAAAGGCGGGGTGGGAGCAGGGCTTAAGGCTTAGCCTGAGCTTTTGTGCTCAGATCTGACCTCAGGAGCACGTGCATTGTTGTAAGGATTTGACATAATGCATGTAAACTGCCTGACCCACAGGGATGTTTACTACACAAAGGGAATAATCGTGAGCTTTCTGTCATTATTTGGAACCATTCTGGAGATTGCCTCCGCTGTATTGCCTCCGCTGTCCCAATGACTTAAGACTTCTAAGGAAGCCACCAAACAAGGGGATTTCCTGCTGGAAACCCGTGGCCCACTGCATCCCGTCAGGGCCCCTTTGGAGACTGGAGCAACGCACAGCAGGAGAGCTGTGCAACCGTACTGCTCTTAAGAATGAAAAATGAGGAAAGGAATCCATTTGTCCCTTTCCCAGGACAAAGCACACGCCTCCTGCTGTTGACTTTATACTTCCAGCCTCGCGCCTTTGATGTCTTAGTGTCTTGCATGTTTATTGGTGCTTCGCAGTGGGCCCATGGAATAGGCAGGGCAGCTACCCTCATTCTCAGTACCAAATTCCACATGACTTGTTTGTGGCTACAAGGTGGCCTGAACTCCAGGTAAGGGTTCTTTATACCATCTGTTGCCTTTTTAAAATGTATGCAACAATTATTGGACTGCTCCTTATATGCCAGGCACTGTTCTAGGCACTGGGAATACAGCAATGTCTCTAATCTCATGGAGCATACATTCCAGTGGAGGAAAAAAGACAGTAAACAAAGGGCAGGTAAATGTGCAATGTGCCAGGTAGAGATTTTTGCTGCACAGGAACATGAAGCTAGGTGAGAGGCATCGGATGTTGCTATGCAATATCAGGAAATCAGGTAAAACCTCACCGAGAAGGTTACATTTGGACAGAGACCGGAGCAGGCCTTGCAGATACCTGGAGAGTGTTGCAATGAGGGAGCAGCAAGGGCAAAGGCCCTGAGGCAGGACCATGTTTGGCTGCTCGAAGCATGACAAGGAGGCCAGAGTGGCTGGAGCTCGGTGAGCAGGTGGGAGAGTGTGGGCGAGATGGTCAGAGAGAGTGGGCAGAGGTCAGGCCATTGTAGGACTCTGATTTGTGCTCCAAGTGAGATGGGAAGGCTTGAGGGTTTTGAGGGGAAGAGTGATCCTTGTGCTGCTGGGTTGCGTTGAAAGGACACAAGGGGAGCCAGGGAGAGCAGGCGTTGCAACGGATCCAGCTGGGAGGTGCTGGCAGCTGAGACCAGAGTCGTGCCAGCGGAGGCGCTGAGAAGGAGTTCGATGATGGATGTTATCTTGCAGGTAGACCTGGAAGATTTTGTGAAAAGATTGGAAGTGGGGTTTGAGGGAAATGGAGGCGTTAACGATGAACTCCAATCTTTTGGCTCAAACCTCTGGAAGAATGGGTCTGCCGTGTCCCCAAAAGGGAGAGATTACAGGTAGAGCAAGCTTGTGTTGGCTTAGCTGTGTCTGACTTTTTTTTAAGGATGCAGTTGAAATTAGGGGTTCAATTTTGGGTATGTGAAGTTTATTAAACATCCAAGAGAAGATGTCCTGTAGGCACGTTGACAGGCATGAGTCTGACAGGAGACCAGGACCTGTCTGAGCTGGAGATGCGAATGCAGATACATCAACGCAGAGACGCTGTTTAAACCTGTGCAAGTAGATGGAATCATCTGGAAAGTGGGTGTAAACCAGGAAGCATCCAAGGTCAGAGACCTGTAGCACTGCAACATTTGCCATTTAGGGGATGCCAAGGAACCAGCAAAGGAGGCTGGGAAGATGTGACCCACAGGGAGGGGAGTGGAGAGAGATTCGGTCCAGGAAGCCGGGGAAAAAGGTGGAGGGTGAGATCCCCTCTGTCAGGTGGTGCCGCTAGGTCAAATGTGTAGATAGACAGACAGACAGATACGTACAAAATACGTACAAAATATATCTATGTAGTTCAGTATATGCCTTCTTCACTTGACATTACTTCATGAACCATTTTCCATGTCATTAAATATAATTTCCACGTGTGGCTTTTAATGACCCCATAGTATTTCATGTCATGGATGTGCTATAATTATTTACTATCCTCTGACTGTTGGATGTTTGTATCAATTTTTCAGTATCATAAATAATGCTTATATATACATCATGCTGTACAGCTTTTGATTCTTCTATATAAACTCCTAGAACTGGAATTATTGGGGTGGCCATACAGTTCGTTCCGTAACATCTTACGGAAAAACCCAAACGCACTTTTAGGCCGACCCAATACAACCCAGTCAGAAGTGAATATTTATTATAAATGTCCATCCAGAAAGACTGTAGCAACGTTTGCTTCTACCAGCTTTGTGAAAGAGGAGTGCTTATTTTACTGTGGGCTTCACCAATACTGTGTATCAGTTGTTTTCAGTTTTTTTGACAATAGAGTAAAAATGGCTTGTCGGTGATGTTTGCGTTTTTTTTCATGAGATTACTATGGCTTCATGTAGCTTTTGCGCCTGTCTCTTGTCAATGTATCTGTTGGAATCATGTACTTTTCTTAGTTACTTGGTAAAGCCACGCATGCAGTAAGGATATTGATATTTTGCCATAACTGGGGTAAATATTTTTCCCAGCTGTTTGCACTTTGGTTTTATAATGACATTATATGAGTTATAAATTTTAACATTACATTTAGAAAATTCTTTGCAATTTTGAAAGTAATATATATGTATATAGTTTCAAGATTTCTAAATTTTAAAGTTATTTATTTTTATGTATAGTTAAAGGTAAGGCCCTAACCTGCCTTTTTTTTTTTCCCCAGAAGTAATCAAATCTACTCACCCAGGTCAAGAATTTCTACTCTATGTTCCAAATTCAGCCTCTCATTGAACACTTGTAGAACAAGGCAACATAATTAGTAAAGAACCCGTTAAACAGTTCTAATAGTTTAAGCTTCATTTGGTCTCAAAACCTGCTGCCATGTAATTCCTATATCTGTGAGGACATGATAGGCTGTGCTGCTGTGATAAACAGCCCACATTTCTTCTCTGCCTTGTCCAGAAGGGATACCTGTCACTTCCCTCCAAACCCCGTTGGCCAGAGCTAGTCACATGGTCCTAAAGGGTTGGAGAAGATGGGAAGCAAATGGGATGTTTCAGGAGTACCCCTCCATCTGCCATAGATTCTATCTAGCGTTGGCCTCAGGAACGCAGAGTAAGACTTTTCCACATACGCCTTCAAATAGTTGAAAACAGCAGTCACATCCCACTCCCCCCAATATGCACACTCCCTGTGCACTCAGAGTCTTCTGGTTTTCAGAAGAAGCCTCACTCTTTTGATCATTTTTTCTCTTAGTTTCTTTCTTTTCTTTTTCTTCTTTTTTTTTTTTTTTTGGCCGTGCCACAAGGCATGAGGGATCTTAGTTCCCTGACCAGGCATCCAACCCGTGCGCCCTGCATTGGAAGCGCAGAGTCTTAACCACTGAACCACCAGGGAAGTCCCATCTAACTTAGTTTCTTATCCCGTTGCCATCCTGGAAACCCTTTCCTGGATGCATTACCACTTATTCATATCAGTTATTAATACCCCAAATGTCTTGTGATTTAAACATTTATCTTCCATTTCATTAACTTCCGGTCTTATATTCTCGAAACAGAGTCTTCATCCTCCTCTGCTTGGTGTTCCCTGCTTACGACACCTTCCTATCCTACCAGCATGAGGCTTGGCTCGTAGCTACCCAGTTTGCCAAATGGATTGTACAGCTGTAGTTTCCATCGACCTAGGATCGTGATGCTAACCAGTTCAGGAAGACATATCCTAAAGCCATGACCTGTCATCAGTTCATTAAGATGTACAGCTGTTTTACGATACAATTTGCTCAAGCCGTACATCACATCCAGTTTCTGTGCTTCAGCTTTTCAGTGCTTCCAGCTGCTACATTTTCCCATTGGGTGTGGATGAACCACTGGAGTTTGAGACAGTAGACAGCCTAGGAAAACAATGTCACTGAACTGATAATGCGTGTGGAAGTCTTCAAGTCTCTGCTGACTTAGAATGAGGAAGAGGGAGGGACTTTTGATAGCCCTATCCTCCAAGTGCTCATATTACTTTAGATCAGAAAATATACCTTGATCCATGTTGTACTTCTTGAACCAAAAGGCTTTGCCACCCTCCCCCTTCCCCTGAGGGTGCTTCATGGTCCCATGGAGTCAGGTGGTGACAGTGGGCCTGAAGGGTCTATAAGGGCTAGACCTCTTACAATGCTTCTGCCAAGAAAACTAGCCGAGGTGACATTTGAGGTTTACTGGGCAATATAAAGTTGACTTCCGCATTACCCATCATCTAGGCCTTGTTTGTGTTCAAAACCTATTTCAAATGCTAATAGCCAGTTGTGCATATGATAGCGTCACGTGTGTGAGAGCCAGTCATACATGTCTGTTAAATCCTTGTGTGGACCCAGAGATGCTGTTACTTCTAACAGTCCGGATTCAGACGTTTACTGGGACACTCAGGTATATGAAAGCTTACGCTTAAACATGCCCTTTAACCTACCTAATAGTTTCCAAATACCCATTCAGCTACCACCATCTCCCGACTTCCTTCACTATTGTAATTGAGTACTAGGAGTCTGTTTTTCCAGAGTGAGAATACCACGAAGCCTCTTTTGAAACCAGTGGAGTCAGACTCATGTCAAACTGCCACTCATTAAATGCACAATAAGCACATCTTAATAGCCTGACAATTCCATGTGCTACCCTAAAGGTATTTGCAAACATTATTTGCAAAACACGTTCTTGTTCCAAGTAACGTGAGTAGGCCTCACAATTCACTAATTTCCAGCCAAGTCCGAAATATCAAAGGTTAGTGTCCAGAGATCGTAGTGTGTGAAAGAATGGGAGCTCTTGTTTTCAAATTCAGCTGTGTTGGTTTTACAATTTCGGGACTGGAAAACGGCCAGAGGACTGTATTAACCTTCTTTTCAATCTTTCTTAAGAATTCTCTCATGTCTAGGATGCCAACTAGACTCCGAGAATTCATGCTTATTCTGTTGTGTCCAGGGGATGCCTTCTGTTATCCGTAGTTGCCTGCAATGGCGAGGGGTTAGAGATTGAAAGAGTAAAAGTCAAGTTTTTAACCCAAGAATAGGGTATTTGTTTCACCGGGCATCACAGTCAAGTTCAGGGCCACCGGGAGCTCACGTGAAGCCTAGAAAAGAAAGAAGCTTCCGTGCACATCCACTGTCTGAGGCTTGGGCCCTGGTGGCTTGATCCGTACTGAAGCTTGGTTTTTAGTCCATTCCCTTGACTGCAATTTTAGTTCCTATTTCCTTGGCCCTCAGATTTATAGGTTAAAATCTTCATAACTGTAGCTTTGCTTCCCCGTTTCCCACCTCTGACCCTCCTATCCTCAGACCCTAGGCCCCTGTCCCTCAGTCGGGGTCTGCAGAGCTATGCTCCCCAGGTTTAAAATGCTTGTTCTCATTACTCAGGAACATTGCAGAGAAAAATCCAGATACGATATGTTTATGATATGATTGAATCTGGTTTGAATATATTTCAAGAAGAGCATAGTTTCAAGTAAAAAAAAAACTGAAGTTTATTCAGAAATAGATAAGTTAGTAAACTCTTGCATGCAATTTCACAATATGTAAAAATAATAACAGAATTTTGTAATGACAGTGGCCCCTGCATAGCATTTTTGTTTGTTTGTTTATTTTTTGTAGCACAGCAAAAAGCCCAGGTATCAAATAGACTGGAGGCTGGGAAGATACGTACACTACGAGCCTATACATTTAAAAAAAGTAGCCTAATCCCCACCCCCACCCCACCCCGCAGAGTTGTCTCTTACATTCATTTCTCCCTAGCAGTGTTAAATCTGGTAAGGATTGTGTTCATCTTGCCACAATTAAAAGTCTACAAACTAAAAACTTTCCATAAAAGCCAACCATCAAAATGTGTGAAACATCTAAGATGTTGATATAATTGAAACCTGTCTTCAGTATTTGCTAAATACATGTTTTCCCTCCCTTGACATCTAATGAACAGTTGTAGAGCTATGTCTGAGTTTAGCATTGTAAGATCCGGATTCAAAGTACCACAGGAGAACAGTCAACTCTGGTCTTCTCTGGATTCATGGGCTATTTTTAAAATAAATACCAGCTACATAACTAATTTTTAAAAAATCAAAACTTTGTTATTGGTTGGTTATTTGTGATACAAAACTTTCTACCTGCTAGAAGATGATAAAAAAAATGATGATCAATTTTCCTTGCTCAAGAATTCCAAATAACTTAGCTAGATACACACACCCCCAACTCAAGTGGGGGAGCGTAACACCCCTCACCTTAGATGTGGGCTTCCATCCCACATCTATGGATGGAAGGCGGGGAGAGAAACTTCCCAGTGGAGAAACCTGACAAGCCCCAGTCAGCCAGTGATCAAGGCCAACGTCGACAGTGATAAGGACCCTTGCTGTCCTGTTCACCTCTGTGGTTGTCTTCCGCAAAACCCATAACCTTCGTCTAACCATGAGAAAACCATCAGACAAAACCCAGTTTTGGACTTTCTGCAAAATACCTGATCACTACTCCTCAAAACTGTCATCAAGAACAAGGAAAATCTTATAACCTTTAAAAACTGTGACTCACTATGTTGTACACCTGAAATACAAAATACTGTGTACCAACTATACGTCAGTACCAATATTTTTTAAAACGAAACAAAAACAATTAAGTCTGAGGAGTTATTCCAGCCAAGAGGTACCTAAGAAGATGTGATGACTAAATGTAATATGGTGTCCAGGATGGGACTCTGGAACAGAAAAAGGGCATTCAGAAATCCAAATAAAGTGTGGGCTTTAGTTAATGAAATGCATCGATGTTGATTCATTACTTGGGACAAATGTCACATACAAGGGAAGATGTTCATTAGAGGGGAACCTGGGTGTGGCGGTTATGGGAACTCACTGTACTATCTTCGCAACCGTTCTGTAAGCTTAAAGCTATTCTAAAAGAAATAAAAGTTTATTTTTAAAAAAGGCTATTAACAGACCCTCCAACTGGGCCAATAGGGTTCTCTCTACAACCTGATTCCAGGACACCCCTGCTTCTGTGCTCAGAGACCCCCTACCTGGTGACCTGTCTGTGGACCTTCTCTAGCACCAAAACATCTCCTAAAACATCTTTTATAAGTCGTTCCACACATCTGGCACCAGGGCTGAAGTTTCCCGGAGTCATCTGAATCAGTGTCTGCACCAGAACGAAATCCTGCGCACATGTGGTAGAAGACACTTGCCTTCTCGTTACCCATCCAGTGTCTGACTCTTTCCTGCTCTTTGAGTCTCTGTGTGGTTTCTCACTACAGGAGTTGAAAATTCCAGACAATGGCCCCAAGACTGTGTCCTCTGCTACATTCATCAGATGCACCCATGGCAACCTTAGGATCAGGAGGCGAGGTGGCGGGGAGTCTTCCCAGGGGACAGCGGTGTGTTGGGGGGTGATGGGGGGAGGCGCAGGGACTAGTGGAAGGGTCCTGCAAGCTTCGGGGGGTCTACTGTCAAGCAGTAGAGTCCTACCAGCCATGCTGGGCCAACCAGTTCTGCAGCAGACTTTGTTCCCAGCCTGGTTCTCCAGCCCGCCTAGCAGTACTGAAGCTACACAGTGTTCTTTATGTAAAATTGTTTGTTGAAAAAAAACATGCATACATAACACCGCACAGATCATAAGAGCACAGTTCGATTCATTTTCACAGAGTGAACCGATCTACTAGGACTCATATCAAGAAACAAAACCTGGAAACCCCTCCCACACCTTCACATCCCGGCTCAGAGGAAGCTGGCCAGGCAAGACCAGCCACGGGAGTGCAGGAGGCAGCGAAGCCTGTGAGAAGACTTGCGTCAGCCCACAGGCCTGCCTGCCATCTCAGCTTCCATTTCCATGTCTCTTGCGTCCTTATGATAAGTCCCATTTTCCTGAGTTAATTAGAGCTGGCTTCTGTTCCTTGCAGCCCAAATGGCCTGAATAGCAACTGTTTCTACTTAGGCGAACAGAAAACATATAACGGTCCGATGAAAACCATGACTCACTCATGCCAATATCTCATGGGAAGGAATGCCTTCAAAATTAGTGGCTTTGGAGGGATACTTGACACAATAGCATGAAAAATAAGATGTCATTTAAAGGGTAGGCTTAAAACAGTGATATTTATAGAATTAGATATAATCTCAGAATGGGGACTAGGGCATTGGAGTACCAACAGCACCCCACTGGTTCCTGAGCAATGATCTTTAGTAAATCATTGCTCTGCGTTCCTGCTTGTGTGGTCATAGAAGAGAGCATTAAGAACCTGGGCTAAAAGATGCTGCCCGGGGGAAAGTATAATGATTTTAAATGGCAACGAGTCTCATACGTTAATTTCCTAGCAAAGTCTGTGTCAAGCCCAGATGCTGGGGAGAAAGTGAAAATGACAGCACCAAACAAGACAAGAGTACCTTTTGCTGGTGTGTTTGCTGACGGCCTGTATGTGTCAGACTTGATGAAATGCACTTACAAGCCCCTGCCAGATGTTAAAGAAAGCAACTGTGAGTTCTCGTCCCTTGAACCCTACCAGCCACCAAAGCAATTTAGCTGGTGGCGCTGGGTATCAGTTTATGCTGAGACAGGGTGTGGGCTATCTCCTCTCGTGGGCATTTTGCCTTTTGGACAGCTTGTGGGAACACGCATAAAGACTCTGGAGGACATCCAGGGCATTTTAGGAGAACTGGGTGGGTGGCAGTCAGCGGTGACACAGTCATGCGTCCACTCTAAGTGCTTTGAACTATTTTTACTAATTTATTATTTTACTCATTTAGCCTTAGCTAGATGTGTTTATTTGCAAATATTTGCTTAGCACTTGCCATGCAGAATCCACCAGAGAATTTTCAATTGTGACAGTTTTCTTCACTTTGCATCTCTTCCATGACAAACTCTGTAAGGTTAGAGATCTTCCATTTGTGAATCCCCAGCATTGGGGTCAGGGAGGGAGACAGTGACTGGCTCATGAAATGAGCTCAAAATATAGCTATTGCATGAATAACTTTGTGATGTGTTGAGCTCCGAAAGGGACTTGATCCCTTAAACATTGTGGCTTTACATAATTGAAGCAGAGAACATTTAGAAAGTAAATGGACTGAGAACCTGAGTTTATATGCTGGCTCTGGTATTTATTAGCTGTACCTCAACTAGTGAACCGGACTGCTGAGCCTCGATTCTCACCTGTACAATGGGAACAACATAACTGCCCCACAAGTTTCTTCTGAGGATTAGAAGATGGAGTATATGCACGGTTCGTGGCGCAAAGTGCCGTGGTCATTACTGTGAGCATCATAAGAGTTAAATGGTGGAGAATGAGGGCTTTAGAATCAGACCTCAGCTCTGGTCTCAGCTGTAGCATTGCCTTGCTGTGTGACACATGTAAATCATATGGCCCCCTGCCTGGTCCACGGTGAGTGTTGATAAATTATTATTATTATTAACAATAGAAGGCAATTATCCTTATGGTTGTATTAATATTAAATTATTCCCCTAAAAGGACACACAAAACAAAGAGTTTCAAATCCGTTTAGAAGGAAGAGAAATAAATGTTAGAGGCACTCTGGATGAGAAAATCTCTGTAATTGAGCACCAAATTTAGCCTTGGGTTTCCTGGTAACCAGGGTAATAAAAAGAATCACAACAGTTTATATAATTATTATTATCAGTTGTAATCAGTCAACTAGAGCTGCTCTGTCCAATATGCTTACCAGTAGCCACGTGTGGCTCTTACTGAGTCTTTGAAATGTAGCTCATCTGACCTGAGATGTGCTGTAGGACTAAAATGCACTGGATTTTGAAGAGTTAGTGTGAAAAAGTAAAATATCTCATTAAAAAAGTTTTGTATTTGCTACATGTCGATTACGGTGTTTTGGTTATTTGGATTGAATAAGATATACTATTAAAGTTAATTCCACCTATTTCTTCTTACTTTTTTGGTGTGGCAACTAGAAAGTTAAAAATTCCATACATGCCTCACATTTTTGACTTCCGTTTTGTCCCTTTTGGACAATACAACTCTTTAAACCTCTCATTATTCTAAATGGAACTTATATTTTATTTATATAAAATATCAATATAATTCTATAGCATAATTATAATAATTATGACATCGATAATTATGATATATTATAATTATAATTATGATATAACACCATATGATATATAATTATGATATATTATATAATTATAAAAATACAAAGATATAAATATATAACATCAACATATTATAAACATACAATATAATAAAATATGTAATATTAATATAGTATAAATATATAATTACGACAATATAATTATTAATAAAAATAATAGAAATATAAAACAATATGTTATATATTAATATATTATTATATACTTTATATTATTTATAAAAGAGGCTTTTGATATCCATATAGGTAACATCTTCACCTACAATTTTAAAGAAAATTTGATAGATCCTAAAGGAGCAATGTTATGATAATTACATGAAGAAGAGACATAATGATAATTGTAGTGGCTACCGTTTCCTGAATGCTTGCGTACATGCTAGGCACAGTCCTAATTTCTTTTCAGATGTCAATCATTTAAAAATTCATAAGTGGTATGATCATTTTTGCATTATGCCAGGAAATTATACCTTAGTAACTGGTATAAGATATAAAGACGTCCGTCTTCTCTTCTTTCCTTCCTCTTTGGTACCATTCACAGCTGCAGACAGGTGCTTGGCAGCAAATGGTGCTCAATAAATCGGTGTATATAAATAAATACCTAAATGGTGTCTCTTCTCTCCCTGTGTCATTCAGCTTCTCTGTGAGATCTAGTTCTTTTAAATCTCAGTAACAGCAGGACATTTAAAAGTCTATAAAATTTGGGAATAATCTGTCACCCGAAATCGTCTTGTGGCTTGAAGTCTACAGGAAAAACTTGGCAAAGAAGTGATATGAGTCCACTGATAGACCCCCGGGCTCTGCTGTGCTCTGGTCGGAGCCTGGACGTAAACCGAATTACAATAACTAAAGAATTAGCTGTTTCCTGTGGGTACAAATCATCTCTAAACTTTCCAAACTTCTTGTATATTTTGAAGAAATTTATTTAGCTTTTTTGGAATCTGAGTCTATTAAAAAAGCAAATATTTCAAAGAATATATGGTTTTTACAAGAGGCAAAAGTGTAAAAAAGAGTAAATGAATCTTATCTCTTAAATCCAACCCTGTATACCCCACTGAGACCAGGAGAAAGAAACTGGAATTTAGGATTTTAAAATGTAACTGCAAGTAATAGAAAGATGTGCTCAGCTCTGCGAAGGGCCAAGGGCCAAGAAAAAGCTGTCTTTACTGTTTCACAATATACAGAGAAGAGAAACTTGGAAATCGTTAGAAAAAGAGTGTCAGGGGTCATGACAGGTTTGGAAAATAGGTCTAATGAGCAAAGAATATAATAGTTGGTGTTATTTTTCCCAAGGAAAAGAGAAGAGGTTAGTCGTGATTGAGAATCCAGGGACAGCGTTGTACAGGCACTAGTACACAGTAGAATCCCAGCTGCATCGATGGGCACAAGTGTAGATTTCAGTTTAAAGCTAAAAGAATTTCTTCACAGTCGGAGCTGTAAACCAATGGTCTAGCCAGCAGGGAGAGGTAAAGAATCTTTCTGGAAGTCCTTCAATAGGCTGATCTCTTGGCTACCTGTGATAGTTTGGGGTGTCCTGGATTTGCCGATTGTGGAGCAGAATAATCAACACAGTTGCTACGTTCACCTTAGAAAAAGTGATCTGCCCCAGATATTTAGACAACAGCTTTCTCAAATCAGACATTCATTCATAGCTTCGTCATTCTCAGAAGACCCCATACATTGAGAAAATGAAATACAGAAGTTCAGAGACTGGTTCTTAGTTGCAAAAGTGGATCCAGGCTTACAAAGAAAACCCCTCACATTAAATCCAAAGCTTTTCCTCGAGACCATGAGGCTATTTGCAGGACTACACTTGAATGTCAAGCTTTCTGAATTGAGGTGTTTATATTCTAATTCAAAACCCCTTTCACTTAACTAGTATAAAAGCACCTGTAGCGATGAGGCGGTGTTTCAGATGTCCACGTGGACACTTTTCAGCAGCTGATGGAGGCGCAAGAATGCACTGTGTTGGGTCATGAGGTCTACAGCCCGGAGGACACCCACACCCTAATGCAAATCAGAACCTGAATTCTTCTGATCATAGTGGCCAGGTTCTGCAGCTTAAGAGCCACCACGGTTGATTCCTTTCAACAAACTACAGTATCTTATTCCACTACAAACATCTCAGTAAAGCCACTACTGCTCAAAATTTTAAAACTATGAGGAATTGAAGCATTTACCGCTCAGACATTGGTGGGTTTTAATAACTGCTTATGTGGAAGATCGGTGGAATTTAGAAACCCATTTCCAGCAGACATAATGACCTGCTACTAACACCTCATACCCATGACTCAACTTCGATTCATGAAAGTAGAAATGGCTCTTAGGTACTTTCAATTGAGGTAAAAGTTGATTTTTAAGACACACATGTTGAATTAAGGAAAGAACATTGTCAACATCAGAGCATAGAACAAGTAACAGTTAAAGATAAGCATTAGAGACCTGGCCTTGTCATGATTATATTCACTGAAATGTTTCCTGGAGAATAACAAAGATTTCAAAGATCCCTCATGGCCCCTTCCTGCAATGTTCCACTGGATAGTCTGGGCGCCCTGGGACTAGTAATTGGGGTGCTTTCTGTTTATTTGTCAGAAATTAGTTCAGAACACACAAAGCTGGTTACGATTGGTTTTGATGTGAAAATAGATAACCTACTGACTTTGGCCTTTGGAGCCTCCAGCTCATAACTGATCACAATTATTGACATTGATTACTTCCTATTCATTCTCATCTCTGAGATGCCGGGGAGTGGGGCCTCGTGAAGCCTGAACCCTGCACTTTATCACTTGACTGTTTATTGAGTCTTGTCCATGTGCTAGTTGCTGAGAAGAATGCAGAAAAAATGTAGATCCTTGTCTCCCAAAAGATTGCCGTCCAGCTCAGGGACAAATGCGGCACACACAAGACAAGCAATTCACAAGTGAAGGCTGTGCTCCCGGAAGTGGCCAGGTGGGCTGAGAATGCTGGGCCCTGGTAGGGAGAGACCTGGCGAGGCTGAAGACTTTGTCACAGAGGAGGTAACAGTCTAGATCCAGAAGGATGGGCAGAGAGCAGGGCAGACACTTAACTGCCTGACATTGTTACTTAAATGTTACCTTATCTCCCAACCAGATCCCACGCTCCCAGGTGAGCTTGACCTCTTCCTCCGTGACTAGCACAGAGCCTGTATACAGTAGGTGAATAATAATCTCGCCTGAAATGAGGGTGTCCTGAAAGTGCTCAGAAATAAAGGGGGGGCATTAATTTGCAATTATTGAAATTGTTAATGTTGATAATGAAGCATCTTTTAAGATCTCTTGTTTTTCTCCTCTAAACATTTTAATGCTTAGGATCACGATAAAGCCAGAGGTCTCTAACGCTTATCTTTTGTTTTATGCTCTGATGTTGACAGTGTTCTTTCTTAAACTCAACACGAGTATTTTTTAAAAACCAACTTTCATCTCAATCTAAAGTGTCTAAGAGACACTTCTAGGAAAGGGAGGCTGATTTGCAAGCCACATCCTAGACGAACTGGCTGAGGAAGTTTTTTTTTTTTTGGCTGCGTTGGGTCTTCGTTGCTGTGCGCGGGCTTTCTCTAGTTGCGGCGAGCAGGGGCTACTCTTCGTTGCAGTGCGAGGGCTTCTCATTGTGGTGGCTTCTCTTGCTGTGGAGCATGGGCTCTAGGCATGCGGGCTTCAGTAGTTGTGGCACACGGGCTCAGTAGTTGTGGCTCACGGGCTTAGTTGCCCCGCGGCATGTGGGATCTTCCCGGACCAGGGCTCGAAACCATGTACCCTGCACTGGCAGGTAGATTCCTAACCACAGCGCCACCAGGGAAGTCCCATGATTTTCTTTTTTTAATGTTAATAATCAGGAGATGAGACAGTTGAATTTGGAAGCCTGAGAGCTGTGGCAGTGGACTCTGGACCGCAGATGTAAGAACGCCCCTGGGTGGGGTTACAACGGGTACATGGTGTCCATTCAAGCAGGGATTATGCAGGGGACAGACTCGCCGTCCCATCTACTCTGTTGGACTCAGGGAATAGAGGAGAGACAAGGAAGGGGACCAAGCCTGTATTTGGAGGACAAGGGCTGTCTCCACACTCAGGCGTTATTCCTTCTTTTTCACTTTCAAAGAGGAAATGGGAGCAAACCCAGAACCCAGATAAAGTAACCAGAATGCTCTCCCACACATCCGCCCTCATGTGGCCAAGGTGTCTGGCCACTTTGCAAACACCCACAGTGAAGGCCGAATCCTAACAGAAGCGTCAGGCAGGCAGTGGGGACAGGAGAAGTTTGGCCGGAAGTGCTCTGACATGTCCAAGCCACCCGCTTGCCTTCTGCTTTCACACAGCTCCCCAGCGCCCAACGAAACGGGACCTGGGGATGTTCTGACAGACTGGAGATCTGGGATGAGTGAATCACACCAGGCTGCCAGCGGAGAGAGAGATTCGCAGTCCCTAGGCCTCAGTCCTCTGTGGTTTTAGCCATGGATGGGGGCTAACAGTCTCTGCTGGAGTGGCCCAAGCACCTCAGGCTCAGGCCCCTGGGCTGCTGCTGGGGAACGGTGGCAACTCCCACATGCATTTTCACCTGCCCTCTCGTTGTGACAGTTTGTATTGCACTAAGAATCTAAAATTAAGACTCTAAACTGGTATATAGAGAAAAAACTAGTTACCAGTGGCGGGGGAGAGGGGCAACATAGGGGGTGGGGGGTAGGAGGCACAAACTACTGGGTGTAAGACAGACTCAAGGCTGTATTGTACAACACGGGGGACATAGCCAATATTTTGTCATAACCAAACGGAAAACAATCTTTAAAAGTTGTATAAAAAAAAAAGTTAGGGCTTCCCTGGTGGCGCAGTGGTTGAGAGTCCGCCTGCCGATGCAGGGGACACGGGTTCGTGCCCCGGTCCGGGAAGATCCCACATGCTGCGGAGCGGCTGGGCCCGTGAGCCATGGCCGCTGAGCCTGCGCGTCCAGAGCCTGTGTTCCGCAACGGGAGAGGCCACAACAATGAGAGGCCCGCGTACCGCAAAAAAAAAATAAAAATAAAAAGTTAGAAACCATAACCCCTCCCCAAACCCTCCAATTGTACATGAAGCAAAATCTAAAATATGCTAAGAATAAGCACATATAAAATGTAAAATGTAATACATTAAAAAAAGAAACATTCCAAAATCAATAAAAATCACAATATGAAAAAAGAAAAACCACTCTAAACTGAGAAGAATAACTTGGGGGCCATCCGGGAGCCACTGCGGGTTGCACACAAAGTAGAGAATGACATCTGAAAGGCTTCACTTCCTAAGCCCCACCCGTCCCACCCTTATCACCACATCATCTTGAAGTGCGTGCGCCTTTGCTCTCTGTCCTTCTCTCTCCCTCAGTGCCCTCCCAGCCTCCTACCTGTGACAGCCCACTGGTCTCTTGAGGCCCTGCTCAGATGCCACCTCCCGTCTGAAGTTGCCTCTTATCAGCCTCCCTCCAGAAGGGCCCACATATGTTGCTTTATGACAGTCATGTTTGAGACACAGACGATTCTAGCTCTGCAGTCATTTGGTCAATACAATGTCTTAAACTTCCTCTTCTGCACCATGTGTAAAATTAGAAGAAAGATGCAAAGAAAACCAAAGATCTAATGTGACTACTGGCTCTTGTTCTCACACTGATTTATATGATTTCTAATATAAATACATTATAATATAATATTTCTACAATAGGTTTATATCACATTTATATGTAAATATTAATTTTATTATAGTATAACGATATTATATATGTATAATAAATATACAGTATATTTTATAATATTTATAATATACACGTATTACTTATATTTATTAACAAATATAACCCAGGAATTTGTTGAAAAGATGCCTGAGTCCTAACCCAGGGGTCTGATTCACTGATTCCTGGGTGGGAACTAGTGATTTGCATTTCCATATAGAGCTTGCGATGCCAGTGGCCAAAGGATCCTGCTTGGAGAAACACAAAGCTAGGATGTGCCAACCTGCTGCTACCCCCCTCCTTCCTCCTGCTACTCTCTTATTTAGCTCTCAGTGCTGGACTTGGTGAGTCCCTGTGTGATGGTTAATTTTGTGTCAACTTGGCTGGGCTGCATTTTCCACATATGTGGTCAAACATTATTCTGGATGTTTCTGTGAGGTTTCTTGGGATGAGATGAACATGAAAAGTGGTGGATGTTGAGTAAAGCAGATTGCCCTCCATAATGTAGGTGGGCCTCGTCCAATCAGTTGACACCCTGCATAGAACAAAAGCCTCCCTAAAGCAAGGGAGAACCCTGCCAGCAGATGGCCTTTGGATTTCGTCTGCACATTGGGTCTTCCCTTGTCTCCAGCTTGGTAGCCCACAGACTCTGTAATCTTGTGAGAGCCAATTCCTTAATCTCTTATATATATTTATACATAAATATATATGTATCCTATATATTTATATAGGATATATCCTATATATTTATCCTATATATAGGATATATCCTATATATTTATACATAAATATATATGTATCCTAAATATATATGTATATTTATACATAAATATATATGTATCCTATTGGTTCTGTTTCTCTTGAACCCTGACTAATACACCCTGTGAGAATCTGAACTCACCTCCCTTTTACTGCAAAGCATATGCCGTTGAACACCATGTCAGAGTCTCTCGGTGTGGAGAACAAGGCTCAACCCCATCAGAACCACCCAGGAGCCCTAGAAAATGCAGGTTCCCAGTCTGCATCCCTCGAGACACTGACCCAGCAGGGACTGGGTGGGCCCTGAAACCTGCACTTACAGAACACTTGGTTATTGTTTAGCATAGGACTCTAACTCATTTCAAAATGTGAGTCGCACTAGTGGAGAGTGTGGTGAATGGCACAAAAGGACATAAGAACCAATCCTTCTGGCAGGGAGTTTGCAATTCAAGTGAGGACTTCGATTCTGGAATATTTGGGGAGTGACAGGAACCACACTGACCCATTGTACTGGATTGAATAGCGTCACCCTAAAATTCACGTCCTTCCTGGGAACCTCAGAATGTGACGATATTTGGGAATAGGATGGTTGCCAGTGTAATTAGTTAAGATGAGGTCATCGTGGAGTAGGGTGGGCCCTTTATCCAATATAACTGTGTCCTTATAAGAAGAGACACAGAGACAGACAAACAGAAGACGGCTATGTGATGACTGAGACAGAGATTGGAGTGATGCTACTGGAAGCCAAGGAAGGCCAAGGACTGCTGTCTGCCACCACAACCCAGGAGGGAGCCGTGGAACAGATTCTTGCTCTGAGCCCCCCAGAAGGAGCCAACCCTGCTGACACCTTGACTTTGGACTCCTGGCCATCAGACCTGTGAAAGAATAAATTTCTGTTGTCTTAAGTCACCCAGTCGGTGGTACTTTGTTAGAGCGGCCCTAGGAAACGAATACACCCACCCACTGTAAACGACTAGAAAATTGGACAAAACATATCAAACAATGTTTGCAGATATTGGACAGCTGGCAGCACAGGCCTACTCTCTGTGGGGAAAGATAACATAAATTGCGTAGGGGCACCCATGTGGACAACCAGTGCAGTCAAGGCTAAGCTGGAAAGTTCTGTGTTTGGGCGCCTGGATCCCTACTGGATCGCACCTCCCGTGGAGTCGCCAGCTGGTTATCTAGACTTCTGTCTTCCCACCTCTAGCCCGTGCAGTGTTGTTCCGACTGAGCCCTCGGTAAATAAGTGAGGCATCCTCTTGGACCATGTTTCCCAAGGTCATCCTGCAGTTGAAAGTTCGGATCTGTAACAGTGGTTCTAACCCTGGCTGGAATTTAGAATTACCTGAGGAATCTTCTCAGTGTATCGATGCTGGGGCCCCATCCCAGACCGGTTCAACTCAGGTGTAGGAGAGGGGCGGGACCCTAGCATTAAGGTTTTTTAAAACCTCCCCAGGAAATTCTGTCATGCAGCCAAAGAGAAGACCCACTGATCTGTATCTTACTTCCCAGACTGTTTTGAACAACGCTCCTAAAACGTAATGTAAACAGGCGCTTCTTCGTGTAGGCGTCTTCTAAGTTACTCCTCTACTGTAATGTAAGTGCACCCATCCTCGAATTTGCCCAAGCAGGTGGATGTTTTGTTTCATGCCTGTTGTTGTGTTGGTGTCCTCCCAGCCCACTCTGGGAACTTTTCCTCAGAGGAAGCACAGCTTCCTGATGCTCCGGCAGTGATTCCCTGGAGTGGCTGTAGGTCCTCCTGGCCACTATGTGAAATCTAGTGTATTAGTTTCCCAGGGCTGCATGGCAAAGCACCGAGACCGAGTGGCTTCAAGCAATAGACATTTATGCTCTCACAGTTCTGAAGGCCAGAAGTCCAGACTCAAGCTATCTGCAGGGCCATGCTCTCTCTGAAGGCTCTAGGTGAGGATCCTTCCCTGCCTCTTCCTGGCTTCTGGTATTTGCCCGCCATCGTTGGCTTGTAGATACATCACTCCAATCTTTGTCTCTATTGTCACATGGCCTTCCCCCGTCTCTCCACGTCGCCTTACCCCTGTGTGTGTCTATCTTTGTGTCGATTCTACTCTTCTTATAAGGATGCCACTTGCATTGAATTAAGGCCAATCCTACTCTGGTAGGACCTCATCGTAATTTACATCTTAAATGCATCTGCAAAGATCCCATTCCTAAATAAGGTCACATTCACAAGTGCCAGGGTTAGAACTTCCCCATAATCTTCTGGAAGGACACAATTAACCCACACCACCAGGATTACCACATGTGTGCTGATTGCACCTGGCCAGGGAGGCTTAGTTACCTTTGCTTGAAATGAACACCTGTCTTTTCTCTTGGTCATTTTCTTTAAGCACAGGTCTGTTGGCTATCCAAGCAGAGTGCTCTATCCTTGCAGTTCAAAGTGTGGTCCACCTTCAGGCAGCTTCCACAGCACTTGGGAGTTTGTCTGAAATGCAGATTCTCAGGCCCCACCTTAAACTCCCTGATTTGGGAATCTGCAGTTTAACAAGATCTCCAGGTGATGCATACACACGTCACATTTTGAAAAGCAGTGCCTAAAAACCAAAGGCTCAGCTTCCTTTTACACTGTTGAATGATTCTGGTTGCTATGAGCACATAATGTCCTTTGCTTAAATAGGAATGAACCATTAAACACTCTTTTCTTAAATACCTTCTAATTATATTTTGAAATGTATTTGAAGTAAAACTGTTCTGAGGTTATGATTTCAAGTGCTCTGATTAGTTTAATCAAAACGAACCAAATCTGAATTATCAAGTGAATCATTGTAAGAAAAATCTTCCAACGGAATTATCTCCAGCCTATATCACCCACGTCTGGATGGAGTGAGGGAAGAGGATGATTACTCTGGAAATTAAAAAAAAAAATTTTTGTTACCATTTTGGAGGAGAACCACAAAATAGCTGTTCTCAAATGTCAAACGTTTATTTTATGTAGCCCTAGCTAGAACACTGGATAGACGTATTAGGGAGGCACTTTGGGAAGGATTATAAACAGTGATTTCCTAAGAATGAGTTGTTAAAATACAGGATAGACTGCCTTATGAAACTGGGACACTTGTGATTGATGAAGAGAAAAATCTTGTTCTGAAAAGGCAGATTAGGTAGCTTCCAAGGATGTTTCCAACTCAAGATTTCATGTTGTTGCAAAACTACTCTGAAACTGTAAACTTCAGAAGGATGGCTCTTTTCTTTTTGGAACTTATTTCTGGCCTTTGGTTATAAGTCCATTGCCTTGAAATATTTCTAATGTGCATCAGAGTCATAGCTCAGTAAAAATCTGTGTTTTAAGCTCCATGTCAGTATTTACCCTGACGACTATCTTACTTCAACCAGAATAATGTAAGAGCCTTTTATTTGTTGGTGTGTAAGTGTATAGATGCAAATAGCCCAAAGAGCCATTAAGATGGTCCACTGTCAATATAAGAATACAGGTTATTTCTTTTCTTTCTAATACTTTTTGTCAATTAAAACCTCACATGATATGAGTTAACATTGCTTTTATGCCTCATACTGCATGTCTATTTTATATAGTTTTTCTTCCTTACTTGTGTCTACTTTGGTTGTGTCTCTTCACAACATCTGTTACCCTTTAAAAAATCTGCCTTTTGATGCTTCTCAGAGTCTATTTATACCACAGTAATTGTTACCTTAGGCTTATTTCCCCAATTAGATCCATCCAGTTTATTTTTTCAACAGACATTTTACTGAACATGTACTATGTGTAGGATGTTATTCTAGGTGCTGAAGATACAGCGATAGCAAGAAATATTGCCCGCTCTGGAGAAGGTCACAGGGTAAGAAATACACATGTCATCAACCAGATAGGAAATGTAGATGGTGCTAAACTAAGGGTTTGCCCGAGATGTTACGGGGGCCTTCAGGGGAGCACCTCACTGTCAGGGTAGGGCAGGCTAGTGGTGGAGCTCAGAGGAGTCTTCCCAGAGCGGGTGGGAGGCCCCTGAACTTCATTTGGAAGGAGAGGTGACACCGCCACGTGGCAATGGGGAGCAGAAGCCCCTGGTAGAGGGTGCGGGAGCTTGGCGCTTGTTCCACACAAGCTCCGAGTGCTGGTTCCGGGCTGTGTGCAAAGTCTACGCCTCTTGATCTGAAGGGATCTGAAAATAATTTAGGAACTGCAGCTTCACAATTCTCTAAAAGTCACACCTGGATGTCTGAAAGAGAAGCGAAAGGATGAGAATCAGGCAAGTTCTGCGGCCGTTCTGGTGGGGAAATAACTGAAATGTTTGGCCAGCAAGAAGAGCGGGCTCTCTCAGAGATTTCTTTTGTTTAAGTCCACCCGTTCCTCACGTTGGCAGGATCCTGCAGAGGTGGAATAAGAAGTCAGAGCAGAGATGAGACGTGGGCTCTCCTGACGTCTGCTGCCTGCGCTTCCTTCTGGAAGCTTCCAGAAGGAGGGCTCGTCACCGTGTGGATTTCCGCTAATGCATCTCTCACCCTTTAGAGTCCGACTCGTTCTTTGTTGGAGGCCACTTCCTTTCTCTTAATTAGTTTCATTCACACTATTCTAACCATTGAAAAAAATAGCGAGAGTAATGTTTTGTGCTTTGTTTAATGATTCAGAGCTGGCGGGGTGATGCACTCTCTTTAGATCCTTTGTTTGCACAGAGAAGCACCTCTGAAATAAGGGATGATTTGGGTCCTGGTGGAGAAATAAGAAAAAATGGTCAAATCACCTCTTAGAAAAAAACCAAGGGAGATTTTATCTAACTTGCCACTATTCAAAAGAGAAAGACTATACTTAAATGTTACAAGGACCAGTTAAAAGTGTGGCAACTAATTATCCTTTGTATGTATCCAATTTTTTGTGTGCTTTACTGGTAGGTAGAAATAGATGCCATAGTATCATTTTGGAAAAAAAAAAAAATCCAGGTATGAAACGCCCAGTTTAGTTTTTCCTTGCTTGGAGGAAGGTTTTCATTGCTCTGTCACTGAGTTGGCCTTTCTCTGTGTGTGCTGGAGTGAGCAGGAATCGATCCCCTCTGGTCACGAGCAGATTGGGAGGTTTGTACTCTTGTCTTTCTGCCTCTGCAGAGCTGCTAAGGAGCCACCAGAGAGGAGAGGGCAGGGCTGGTGAAGAATCTAGGTGGGAAGCTCACAAGTACCATAGGGAAGCGAGAAACTTATTCTAGGTAAAGTGCAGCCCCATGCTCAGAATAATTAAAAACCTACAGCCTTAGAGGTTTTGTTTTGTTTTCTTAAACAAAGACATAACCCTATTTACAGCATAGCTTGAGCACAAACATTCTTTTTGAATTATCTTTTCACAGAACCATAAAATTAACTTTCTGCTAATACACTAGCCTTGATAAGATGCTAAGGCATTATAATGATGCCCTTAACACTGATACATACATAGATATAGATGGATATCTATAGACAGATGGATATCTATACCTATGTTGGTTTAAGGCTTTATCATAGTGGTAGAATGTGTCAAAATTGGGCCTGAAACTAGTGGTAAGCAAAGTTAAGAATGTTCTGTAGCTTAACCTAAACTGGACCTTTGGTAGAACTTTAATCTGGCTTTTGTAACTCATTTTAAAGTAAAGAAAGTTAATAAGGGCTATGTGGATTCAGTCTCGAGGACAGAGTGAGAGGCAATCCTCTGAAGATCTTATTGCCATTGGTTTTAAGAACATGATTAAAGGCAATGAGATCAGCCACATGCTAAACGGTGATAAATTTAGAGACAAAAATCTAATTATAATAGTAGTTCATTAATGTTAAAATAAAAGATCCTACTTTCTGAAAGCAATAATATTTACTGAGTTCCTCCGATGTTTGGGGCACCCAATGAAGCCTTGGTCCCCTCCCTCCAGGACTGTTCCCGTGGTAGTCGGAGGTCAGTGGTAGTGAAATAAGGGATGATTTGGGTCCCACAGAAGGTGTCTGTCCTGAGGAGTGGACACCCCAGCAGAGAAGGAATCTGGGGGCTGGAGGGAGTGAAGGCTGTGAGGGCCTGGGCAGGGGCCAAAAGTCATGCACTTTAATTGAACATTTAGTACCAGCTAAGTAGGGTTCCTACGCATGAAGCCTTACCTGATCAGCTCGATGTAAATTTGTTTGGCTCCTGCTGAAGCAGACAGTACCCTCGGGTGGAAATGAAAACAAGTCTCCCTGACGCTGGTCTATGTTGCTGAGTGTTTTTGTGGCAGGTGCATGTGTGTGCCTCTCTGTTCCCTCAAAGTCAGTGGTCAAAGCTGGTTGAATACCAGCATCGAAGAATACATGGTATAGTGTTATTTAGAGGAGAGGGATCTGTTTGATTCTGTAACATGTAAAGCTAATATGTCTTCCAAGAAGGATTCTGGCTTGGAGGATTGTAAAGGAACATTTGGAAAACTAGAATTACAGAAAGCTGGGAAATACTTTGCGGAGTTTTCTTCACACAGTGGCCTTGAATTAGTGTGTAAAGAATAGTTTTTATTAAGATGAAATCAGTTTTTCCCTTTTGGACTATTTTTAAATCACCATCTGAATGGACGCCAATTCATAGCCTGCAGGTGTGCCCGCATCTTGTTCCTGCCCTAGGGAGAGCTCGTCACCAGGTGAGAGGGGGCCTCCGAAGAAGCAGGCACGGCTTAGACTGGGAAGGGTGGGCCAGGTGGAAAGGTAGTGTGATGGAACAGAACCTCCTTTTGCACAATCCGAGTAGCAGGACCAAGTGTGGAGCATGTGAAGAACTCAAAAAGGTCCGGTAAGGACTTTATTGTGACAGCAACGAGATGTCAGGAAAATGAATTAGATAAGAGTGACATGTTTAGATCAGTTTAGATCAGAAAGGCTACTGTGGCCTGCAGCATGAGAAGAGATTGGTTGGGGAGCGAGCACTCCAACAGGCAGGGAGAGCTGGAGACTGTCGCGGTTATCCAGGGAGATGCGACAGTGGTCTGAGCTAGCTAGCGAGGATGGAGAGAAGTGAAGGGATTCCAAAGGGAGGGAGAGTTTGATGGGACTTGGACCCATCAGTCAGGGGCTGAGTGGGTGGTTGTTCAGAGTTCTGACTGGGTTAAGGTGCTGTAGTTCATCAAGTCAGAGAACACAGGCAAGGAGTGGAAGTGAGGTTGGTGTGCGTAAGAAGGAAACAAATTCAGATCTTGAAATCTGGAGTACTGAATTGCAGAAACGAAGTGGCATAGAATAGGAGGAGAACAAAAACAAAAAAGGCTGATACGGGACACAAAATTAACTTGAATGAAGAGAAGATTCACAGCACTTAAATTGAACACTTAGTACTAGTTAACTTGGGTCTCTACGTGCCTTACATGATTAGTTAAGTGTAAATTTGTTTGATTTCTGCTAAAATAGTACCCTCAAGTGGCAATTAAAACAACAGCAAACCATACATCTCTCAAATGCTGGTCTATACATCAAATATTATAGATTTACAAGCGGGGAGACCTGAGGACAGGCCCCACGTTGACTGTCTTCAGGAGTTATTTGTGAACTATAACTGATTCAGACTCTTACAATCCTTAAAGATGTGTTAGTGAGGATAAAGTTAAGTGATTTGGTCATACTACTGTTTCAAAAGAAAATTTGAAATTCAATAAGTAAGAAGTTATCACAATTTTCTTTTGAAATAGTGCTATGACCAAATCATTTAACTTTATTCTGACCAATCTGTGTAAAATAGCATCGTCCCCTCCAGCCTCTTCTCAGTTTACATTTCTCCATAGCAGTTATCACCCGCTGATATGCTAAGTATTTACTTGTTTGTTTTTCTTCTGTCCTTTCTCTTCCCCTTACTCATCCAGGATGTTATCTCTACCAGGAAAAGACTTTGTTTTGCTTACTACTATATCCCCAGCGTCTAGCTTAGTTCCCGGCACATATATGCATGTAGTAAGTATTTGTTGAATAACTGTTTTTGAGTAAATAAAATGAATGTCAATTTGGAAATTCAGCACTACCAGGTCATATAATAATAGGCTATCTTAATCAAGAAAATAGACTGAACAAGTTCTTAAACTACAGAGAAATTTCTGTAAGGTACTTTGAATGCACTATAGCTAATTTCACACATATGTGAAATACATGAATATGTATATACAGTATAATGTACTTATGAATGCGACATAGCTAACTGGCCTTTAAATATAATCACATTTAAACTTTTCCATCTTGGCCACTTTTCTTACCAACGTTTAATCAAAACGTGTATTTTACATACTCAAGCTCCACCAAATGAGCTTTTGAAAACCAGTGCATTTGAATCAACAGAAATGTACTTAATTTTAAACGATACTGCTTTTGAATTAACTCTGGACTTCACCTTAAGGGAAATTTTGTAAATATTTGCAAATTAAAACTGTGAAGCCTCAGATGCTCTCAGAGTAAATGAGGCGGTGATATTTCAACAGTATTTTTACAACTCTGAAATAATCTTTAGAACTGTTCTCTTCTTTCTTTTTTTTCCTTTAGTGTAGGAGCACTCCAGCCCGAGTTTCTGGAAGATCAATACCAGATTCCAGAGGTTAGAAGGTTAGATCAGTGTTCTTTCCCGCCCTGCTGATAGCAGGGTAACTTTAATGTTGTGCGTTTCCAGAGTCTGTTTACACAGTCTCAGAACCCTGAGTCTTGTGTGTGTGTTGAAGATTTCTCTTTCATCGGAGTGCACCCCCGGCCCCCCAGGACTGACAGGTCTCCCAAAGCCTCCACGCCCGCGTGTGAGCTGTGAGCGTTACATCCATCCGTGTTTCTGAGGATGGCATCTACGTTTGGCGACGATCCTCTTGCTAAAGTTCACAAAGCACTTCAAAGTCAGGAGTCGCCGCCTAACCCAGGCCGCGATGCCCTTCCCGGGGCCCTCGGTGCACGCCCCCCGCTGACCACCTGGGAGCACCGGCGCGCACAGCCCACCGCACACTCCCCGCAAGCGGAGCCAGACGGCGGCGGCGGCGAGACCCAGCCCCCGGGGCAGAGCGCCGCTACCCCAACCTGCTAGCTGTCTGCCGCCCGGTCTCCCACGCCTCCACCCCTCCCCTCCCCTCCCCGGCCTTCCCCGCTGGTCCATCCCCGCGCCCGCCGCCGCCTCCCTGGGAAGCTTGTCCCTCGCCACCCGCCGTAGCCCGGCGCTGGCCGGTCGCCGTCTCCAAGATGGCCGCGGCGCGAGCGGCTCCTGCGGCGGGCTAGAGGCGGAGGCGGAGCCGAGTCACTCCTGCACTCCGGGGCTCCGGTCCCCCGCGCCAGGCTGCAGCTTACTGCCCGCCGCGGCCATGCGGGGCTCCGTGCACGGATGAGAGAAGCCGCCGCCGCCGCCGAGCTGGTCCCGCCGCCCGCCTTCGCCGTCACTCCCGCCGCCGCCATGGAGGAGCCGCCGCCGCCGCCGCCGCCGGAACCCGAACCCGAGCCGGAGCGCTGCAGGGCGGCGAGGTGAGTGGGGCTGCCGCGGCGGGCCCGGCGCAGAAAGCGGGTCTCGTCCTGGCCCGAGCTTGGTCGGGGGCACGAGGGGGCGTGGGGGCCTCTGCTTCCCACCAGGTGGTGCGGGAGCATCCAGGCTGCCGGGCCGGAGGGGCGGGGTGCAGCCCTGGACGGAGGGCACGGCGGCCGGGTCGGCCCAGGGACTCCTGCCGGGGCGCCGCGGGTCCGGCCGAGCGCTCAGCCCGCCGGCCCTCCTTGCAGCATCGCCGCGCGCCGGGAATGCGGCGGGGCGGGAGCGTAGCGGGGCGCCCCTCGTCCTGCCTGGACTGGCACCCCTCCCCCTCCCCCTCCAAGGCTTCCGAACCGGCGCCGCGCTGAAACTACGCCCCTCGTTACTAAGCGAAAATGCTACCTCCCCCTCGCCCCCGCTCAAGTAAAGAGGTAGACGCTCGTGAAACAGATGCACACTGGCTGTTTCCCCTTCGTTCTCCTCCTGCCCTCCGTTTGTCTCCCCCCGAGTGTGCCTGCTGTCTCTCCTGTGAGAAACTGCATTTAGGCTGTGCAAACAGGTTGGTTTCTCTTTCTGAGGGCCCTTTACCGGCCGTGAGTAGTAGCGTTGTGCAGATTGTTGCTCACACGTGCACATCAAGTGAAGGATTGATTTGTCGAAAACTTTGCTCCCACAGGAAGCTCTAATATGGAACTTTGGTACCCAAAACATTCGTTGCATTCTGTTCCCTAGGGGCTCTATTACTGAATTCTTATGTCATTTTTCTGATCGGGAGATGAAATTCACCATAACTAAGAATTTCCCTCTTATATGCCTCCGTTTGTATGTTCAAATGCCCTCTTACCCCTGTCTTTTGCATCCCAGTGTAAACTTGCAAACTGCTGCCCCCTGTCCCCTGTAAGGAAAATACTTCCACGTCTCCTCTTGCATCTTGCTATCTTGCTCTGTAGTTGCAGGAATAAGGGAGTTAAGTGTCCTCTTTCTTTTTCCTCCTTAAAGAAATTTTAAACAAAGTCTGCAGCTGTAGTTAGAACTGAATACAGGAACCACATTCGTGCTTGTTATGACCCAGTCGGCCCAAACAGATTTGTTTTGTTTTTACAGGCTGTGAAGAAAGTCGTTCTTCATTTTCCTTAACTCTGAGGTACTTCCGAGATACTCTTGTGAACTTTTAGGGAACAGCTTCTGTAAATAATGGTACATGGTGTAATGAGAATTCATTTTGGTCCTTTGGAACACATCTAACATTTTTAGAAATTTTGTCAGAAAGTTTATTATATAAATTTGGTAGTAGATTCATACTTTGAGTATTTTGACTCCTTTAAGTTTTTCTTTAAAAATAATAATAGCGAACACTTACTAATCGTTTAAAATGTGCCATTTCCTTTGCTTCTATTAACCCATTTAATCTTGACCAACAACCTGAATAGGAGCACACTATTACTGTCTCTTTTTAAGATGAGGAAACTGAGGCACAAAGTTAAGTGTTTTGTCCAAGGTTTCACAGTTAGTGCTGAACTCAGGTCTGGCTGCACATTCCCTGCTCTTAACCGCCATGAAGAAGAGAGTTGATTTCATTATACAAACGGGCAGATCAGAAGTTATAATTCTGTATAACTGTACTCTGGGAAAAAATGGATGTGAACATTCTTAGGTAAAAGGAACAGAGCGAATTGCAAATGTGCTGTAAAAAATGACTGTTTCTCTAATGATAAAAAGAAACCTTGAGTTTTCAGCCAGGTTTCTGTCTTTGTTATAGTAGAAATAGGTCAGGATAATCGGCTTCAACTTTAAGTGAACAGCACTGTACAGAACAAGAAGATCTTAGAAATATTTTTCTTAGCAACATTGCAGTTAATTTTACAATAGCAAATCTGTAAAACATTACTTGACAAAGCTGTTATTTTTTCTTTTATACGCCCTTATTGTCACCACCACCTCTTTAATACACAGAGCTGACCTCTGACCAACTTACTGTAGATCATTAGTAAAAGATGCTTCAGGTGCTCTGCAGTTGTTTATTTGAATTTCTTTTACCTGTGTTTTTAACCATTTTAAAGAAGCTCAACATGCATTTTCAAATAATGCTAGATGCCACATTTAACGCATAGGAGACCAATAACGTGACTTGTGCTACTAGGTTAACTGGTCTGGGACAGACCAGAATAAAGCTCCAGCTGCCATCTTTGTTCATGCACTTCATGTCGGTGTGTCATCGATGAGGAAGGCTGATCTGATGCACAGGTCTTTTGTGGAAAGCAGGCCCGCACACGTTGGCCAGTGCAGCAGTGCGGCAGGTGCCAGCCCAGTACATCTGCTCCGCGTGTGCTGATGTGAGAGTTATGCAATGACCGGGGAACACAGAACAGGTTGAGAAGCGATAGTGCTCTTATGGGTTTACTGCCTGTTGTCAGTGGTGGATACTTCTTGTCCTTGTTTTTGATAAATAATTCATGATAAGGATAGCAGTTGTTATTGTTAGTGATTAAACTTAGAAATAAGCATTCCTCATAATTTCTTTTTTAAGCTTCTGGGTCAGTTGTAGGAGGATCCTGAGATTATAAGGAGAGCTTTTAAAACTAATTTGGAACAATTTACTTTTGTGATTTCTTGAATCTGCATTTAAAAGAAACACAGGTCTTGGCTATTAAGGCTGATACGAGACTGCTCCTATCTCCTGTAAGCTTTCATAAAAATGTTTATGTCAGGGCTTCCCTGGTGGCGCAGTGGTTAAGAATCCGCCTGCCAAATGCAGGGGACACGGGTTCAAGCCCTGGTCCGGGAGGATCCCACATGCCGCGAGCAACTAAACCTGTGCGCCACAACTACTGAGCCTGCGCTCTGGAGCCCGTGAGCCACAACTACTACTGAAGCCTGCATGCCTAGAGCCTGCGCTCCTCAACAAGAGAAGCCCGCGCACCACAACCAAGAGTAGCCCCCACTCACCGCGACTAGAGAAAGCCCTTGTGCAGCAACAAAAACCCAGTGCCAAAATAATAAATTAAAAAAAAAATGTTTTAAATAATTTTTTAAAAAAAATAGCCTCCTTATTCTCATTTATTGACCCGTGTAAAGTACTTGTTACATGAAATAACCTTTTTTAACCAGTGACTTTATTTACTTTTTATAATATGGTTCTTATAAGTTCATTTGAAAAAATGGGTTTCACTACTAAAAAAGTACTTCAATATTCTGTCCCTCCTGGTGGTTTGATCTCTCCCTCTCCTTGAATGTCCCCTTGGAGCCTGCTTGTTTCAGTCTTGCCATTGGATGTCACTTATTTATTCTCCTTAGCGAAACCCACCTTATGGTGCAGCTGCAGGCTCTCCTGGCAGCATCAGTGATGGGCGTGGCTTGAGACCCTTACTAGGGGAGATACTGTTGGCAGGGGTGGCTTTAGGCAGAGAAGCAGTGACCACACAGCAGTAACAAAGGGCTCCAGTGATAGCAGAAGCTCCTTCATGTTCTGAAATGGGGACAGTTCATCTTTCAAGAAGGACTTTGTGGTTCCCTTTTTTTTTTTTTTTTTTTTTTTTTTTTTGCGGTACGCGGGCCTCTCACTGTTGTGGTCTCTCCCGTTGCGGAGCACAGGCTCCGGACGCGCAGGCTCAGGGGCCATGGCTCACGGGCCCAGCCGCTCTGCGGCACGTGGGATCTTCCCGGACTGGGGCACGAACCCGTGTCCCCTGCATCGGCAGGCGGACTCTCAACCACTGCGCCACCAGGGAAGCCCTTGTGGTTCCCTTTAATTGTCATATTGTTAGAAGTTGCTTCACTTCTTTCACTTGTGTTCTCTTAATGTCTTGTAGATCTTGTTCTGAGCCCTGCTGAAATAAGGGGATATGAGGTCTTGATTGTTTACTGGATACGTTGCCTTAATAACTTCCTGCTACTTAATAATTCCTCATTCTTTAGTGGTTATAATTTTTACTCATAGCATGCTGTTGTTTTAGCCTTCTCATTTGACCAGGTGGTGTGTATTGTTTATAAAGACACTTTGATGCCTCCAGTCAGTAGGCCATTGGAAATAATTTCTTTAAAGAGAAAATGGGGGAAATGTTGGAAAAAGAGTTTGGCCAGTGACTGCGGTGGGTCTTTATAAGCCGGCATTCCCTGGGCAGCATACGGTAAGCGGGGTGCAGGTACTGTGCTTCAGCTCCTACTTGGCTTTGTCTGTACCTGGTGGGTCAGTGTATTCTTTTGCCTGTAGAAAGCCAAAGTATAATTAAGAGATTGATGGGTAAGCATGGCATCAGCTAGGGAAATTAGTTGAATGATCTCAGTGACTAATGTTAACAGACCAGGTTGGCTTGCATCCCAGCAGGCGCACCCCCTGCTTCTAGGATGAGAGGCAGGTAACAAGAGTCTTACTCTTAGGTTTTCGTTTCCCTAGACTTCACACGGGCTGTTGTTTTTCTTTTCCCTCTGGTCACTAACTTCCCTCAGTTTGTTAGGTTATAGTGTGTTTGTTTTTAATCTTCAGTCTTACTTTAATTAGATTATGACAAACCTTGCTTTTCCTGCTTTACTTTGAGGTATATTGTATCATTGTCCCTTAAAGACATCTGTTTAAAAAACCCTCAGAGGTAGATTTTTACTAACGGTAAGTCTCAGAGGATCACCTAACTGTCTTCACCCTCCTCATAATCCACTCCTCTGACCCTGCCCCCGACAAAGAGTCCTTTGGCGTAGTTTCTGGAAAAGGTGAGGCAAAGATGTCAGTGGTTGGTGCTTTCATAAAATGCTTTTTGACTCTTGTGAGTATTGTGTTCAAAAAAGATCATGATGGTATGTGGTTTTTCTGGATTTGTCATAAAATTAAATTTATTTTTATTTTTTAAATAAATTTATTTATTTTTGGCTGCGTTGGGTCTTTGTTGCTGCACGGGCTTTCTCTAGTTGCAGCGAGCGCGGGCTACTCTTCCTTGCGGTGCACGGGCTTCTCATTGCGATGGCTTCTCTTGTGGCAGAGCATGGGCTCTAGGTGCACAGGCTTCAGTAGTTGTGGCATGCAGGCTCAGTAGTTGTGGCTCGTGGGCTCTAGAGTGCAGGCTCAATAGTTGTGGCGCACGGGCTTAGTTGCTCCGTGGCATGTGGGATCTTTCTAGACCAGGGATCGAACCCGTGTCCCCTGCATTGGCAGGTGGATTCTCAACCACTGCGCCACCAGGGAAGTCCATAAAATTAAATTTAAAAAATTTAGACCTACATGAGAATTCTGTGCAGCTATTAAAAACTATGTTTTTAAGGAATATTCAGTGACATGGGCAAATGGTCATGATATAATTCCTTCTAGATAAGGCTTCATACAACTGGAACCTGAGTATCTACTTTTAAAGAGATTCTCAGGTACTTCAGATTTATACATACCCACCACTGTGTTCAATGAGAAAAGCAGATTATACAACAGCATGTGCAGAAGATGGTAGCCAATACTTGAGGTGGCTGCTCAGCTCGTACAGATCTCTCCACCAGCTGTGACTGTCCTGCCCCCTCACCCAACCCCCCCTCTCGATTCTAGCTCCATGGTACAGATTGGAGCTGCCCTCGGCGTACGCACTCCTGGCTATAGGGATGGGCGCTTGATGCAAGCCAGGCCATTCGAGTTCTTTCCTAGGATTTTTCAAATTGGAGCTGGGGGACAGAAAAGCTCTTTTTAGTAACTGAAATGTGTACTGTGGAGTCCTGAGCCTAGAGCTAGCTCCCCGAACCGTAGTCACCATCTCACAGAGAACTAGTTTGGTTTCAGACAGTGACGTTGAACCCCAGAGAAAAGAAGAGACCAAAAGAAGTCTTTGGCTATTGTCCTTTTATGCTACATTCACCCCCATTTTTCTCTTGATTCGATATGTGAATTGATAAATTCTTTATTTCTGCATAAACCATTAATAATTTGAGTTGGGCTTCTTAAAATCCTTATACTTAGTATGAACCCATTAAAAAAAGTATGTATGTGTCTAGAAAAAAGGTTGAAGGGATACATTCTACTTTTTTCCTAAAATTTTTTATAATGAACGTTACGTGTTTTTATTTTACAATAAAAAGCTAGAGAGCCCAAATTCCTGTACATTTATCATTTTAAGTCTCTTTACTTTGCATTGTTCCTAAAATTGAAATTGATAAGATTCTATATGTTGTATAAAGAGACTATTGTTGCCAAATTTTAAATTAATTTAAATTTTCCTTTTTAAAATTTTAGTATATATGCACTGTCTGAGCTGACGATATCCATTTGGTTTTCTTTAATTATTTAGTTCATCCTGGATAACAGAGTTTGTAGTTGAGGTACAAGCAACATCAGCAGTAACAAACAAAGGGCTTTGCTCTGTGGTGGCCTTTATAGTCATAGAATTATTACTTCGATCTATAACTATATTCTCAACATGTATGTTATGTTAAAATACTTTACCCTTTTTAAGAGGCATGGTTGAAACCACTGTATTTTAAAAGGAACATTATTTCTCTGGAAAGTAGGTGTGGTAGGTACAGTCTTATATTTCCCACAGACCTCACCCTCACGTATGGAGTGCAAGTTGCCTTTAGATATTTATTCACTGATGGCATAGGCAAAATGAAAATTCGTTTTTGACCTGTAAGAACATTCGTCGTATTTCGCAGACATCAGTAGAAGTATTAGTCTCATGGATCGTATGGGTGCCAAGTGTTTATAAAGTAGCAGGGAAAGATATTAAGAATATATTAGGCATTCTTTCGAAAGCGTTTCATAAGAGGATTTCCTTTCAGCATAATTTCAGAGGAAGTAAGCCTTCTGTGGAAAAAAGTAGATGCTAAGCTTTAAAGCTGATCAGATTTGATGTTTTCAGTGGAGGTTTTTTTTTCTTTTTGCATGTGAGCAGGCTATTTGAGGATACTGCTGAACTGTAGAATGTTCTCAACAGGGCTTATTAGAGGACAACTAGTTTGGAGATGTAAAATTAATAGAAATTGTCAACCTTTTTAGTCTTTCAGTGGAAATAGTTTGGAAGAAAATTTAATACATGCATTAAATTTATTGTACCATTAAAATTCTGAAGTCTTTTTGTGTAGGAACATAAAAATATAGGTATAAGTTGGTTTTCTCACAAAATTTTTTTTTAAATAAATTTATTTATTTATTTTTTGGCTGTGTTGGGTCTTTGTTGCTGTGCATGGGCTTTCTCTAGTTGCAGTGAGCAGGGGCTACTTTTCATTGTGGTGTGCAGGCTTCTCATTGCAGTGGCTTCTCTTGTGGAACACAGGCGCTAGGCGCGTGGGCTTCAGTACTTGTGGCGTACGGGCTCAGTAGTTGTGGCTCACGGGCTCTAGAGTGCAGGCTCAGTAGTTGTGGCGCACGGACTTAGTTGCTCCGTGGCATGTGGGATCTTCCTGGACCAGGGCATCTGAGCCATGCCCTTCATTTTAGAGGTGAGAAAAGCAGCCTACAGAGGCTGCAGCTTCCCCAGGGTCACAGCCTAGGACCCAGGTCTCCAGGCTCTCACCTCCCGTTCCTTCTGTCACTCTGTGCTCCCGTTAGTGTCCAGAGCTAAAGGTGCTCTTCAGCTCAGGCCCGCACACCAACCATGGATGGAATACTAGGCTTTCTGGATTAAGTGGACTTTACAGGGTGGAGAAGTGATGAAAGATTTGTTTTCAGAAAAAAAGAAAAATGCAAAAGAAACACCCAACCCTGAAATCTCCCCCAAACTCATTGTACGCACCTTTTTTTCCCATGAAACTTTGTTTCAAGTTCACAGAATAAAGAATCAACCTTTTTAGAGATCGCCTTAGTTTTTCTGTGCTCAGTCTTTAGGTCAATCAGGCAGTAAGATTGTAATTTCTGTCCCGGGGTGGTGATGTTGAAACTCTGGCCGTGCTTGTGACCTATGGTAGGAAATATGTTTTACAACAGTATGTGGGTGCTGTATAACTGAAACAAAAATTTATGAAACAGTGTTTGACCTTGTAATATATGATATATGCTGATAATTCTTGTTTTGTTCTCCTACTAAAAAAATTGTTCATCATGACTCATTAAATTGATTTTATTATCCACAAATGGGTTGTGACCCTCATTTTGAAAAACACGGCTCCACCAAAATTTTAAAAAGATGCTATTGCAAATACTTTGTCCTTTGTCCCTTGAGATTGAGTCAGGAGAACAAGTATTGTGCTTATCCACTAAATGGTCAAAAGGCGCTTTGAAGAAGCTAGGCACGATTTGGATCCGACTGTTTCTTCTTTGAAAACAGCATTATTCCCCAAAGGCAGGAGTAAGAATGCATCTTATCCTGTGTCTCAAGGTTGTTCTCTCGGTTGCTTATCCTTAAACAGAAGGGTTGTAAAGATGAGTTTAAAATTTGGTATTAATTTTACAGTAAAATTTGTGTTGGACTGTATGAGTACATTAGATAATTTGTTCATTTTTCTCTGAAACACTAATATGTATTTTAATTTTTTTTCCAGTAGAGCAGTCCTCAAGAAAAGAAAAAAAAGGAACTCATTCTCTCCTGCTCTGTGTGTGTGTGTGTGTGTGTGTGTTAGGGTACAGCAATTTTCACTGCAGTGAAGTATATTTTTATTTATTAAAAATTTATTTTTTGGCTGCATTGGGTCTGCATTGCTGCACACAGGCTTTCTCTAGTTGCGGCGAGCGGGGGCTACTCTTCATTGCGGTGCGTGGGCTTCTCATTGCGGTGGCTTCTCTTGTGGAGCACGGGCTCTAGGCGCGCGGGCTTCAGTAGTTGTGGCTCAAGGGCTCTAGAGCGCAGGCTCAGTAGTTGTGGCACACGGGCTTAGTTGCTCTGCAGCATGTGGGATCTTCACGGACCAGGGCTGGAACCCGTGTCCCCTGCATTGGCAGGTGGATTCTTAACCACTGCGCCACCAGGGAAGCCCCCCAAGTACATTTTTAAGAAAAGGATGACCTGGGGTGTTATATTTTGCTCTCCTTCTTTGCCTTGTTAATTCTTCCTCCTCCTCCTGGTCTTCTTTTAAGCATTGCTTACTTCAGGGTCAGCTTTCCCTTAACCTCATACCCCTTCACTAGAAGTTAGATTAAGTCCCTCTGTTCTGAGTCTTCCTAGTCCCAGTGGTTCTCCACCATGTTCTGGCATCTCACCATTTGTAATTATCTACTTGAATGAACGTTTGTTTATTGTCTCTTGGCCTCAATAGCCATCAGACTCCAGGAGGGCAGGGATGTGGTTGTTTGGCTCACTTTTAGGTCTCCGTTCCTGGCACAGTGTCTAATGAGTGGTAGGCTCTCCACAGGTACTTGTTGGATGGAGGAGGCAGTGGATATATTGGAGGGCACAGAGGTATTGGTACTAGACAGACAGGCTTTGAATCTTACCTTTTAATTAGTAGCCTCTGATTTGGGGAAAGTTACTTAACTTCTCTCAGAGTCAGTTTGCTCCTTTGAAAATCAAATAATAATAGCACCTCCTTCGTAGGTTGTTACTAAATTAAATGAGATAATGGCCTTTTATATAAAGTGCTCAGTAATTTAGTTCTCTTTATTAATTTCTTTTATTTTTTCATTTAAAGTGAAAAGGGAGGAAGTCCATTGTAATTAATTTTCATAAAAAGCCATCAGGTATGTTTTGAGGCTAGGTACATTTTAAAATAGCTGCAGTAATCTTTATTCAAGAAACATTTGTTTTTTCCATGTCTGTTGAAGTCATAGGAGGAAGAGGATTTGGGGACCTGGCTTTTCCAAATTCCCTCTTTTGCTTCAGCTGTGATTATTTTGCATATTCCTAAAGGTGTTTGGAATTTTGACACGAGCATCATAAATCATGACACTAAAATCAGAAGTGTTTACACTACAGGTTGAATGACTCCTTTAGGTCATGAGGCACAGCTCAGTCTTTTTTCTCTGGAACTTCTTTTTAGTTGTTTGGTTAACTTGACGTGTCTTTACAACTTAGATTACGACTGTCTTCATTTTTTTAAATGTTGTGCATTATGTTTAAGAGTAATATTTTCCAAATTGGTCTAGCTGTAGCCTTAGAAAAGTGAATGAAATCACTTTTCTAAATCAGTTAGAAATCTCTCTGATTATAAAAGTAACACGTGTCAATTGTAGAAAAATCTGAAATGTATAAAGAAGAAAATAGCCAGTCATAATCCTACCATCTAAAAATAGTCACCATTAACATTTTGGCATATTTCTTTCCTGAGCTTTACCTCTTTACCTCTGTGTGTGTGTGTGTGTGTGTGTGTGTGTGTGTGTGTGTGTGTGTGTGTGTGATTTATATATTGGTTTGGCCAAAAAGTTCGTTCGGTTTTTTTCCTGTTAAGACAACTAGCAGTGCTTAGTTGTCTTTAATTTCATTCCAGACAATTTTGTTGGGTTGCATTGTGACATATACCCTAACATATCAGCGTGCATTTAAAGAAAAAACTTATCAAAATTGGTGGATTTTTGTGTAGCCATTTTAATATTGCAGGTGGGAGGGAAAAAGCAACATTTTCAGCATATTATGCTTTATTATTTCAAGAAAGGTAGAAACGCAACTGAAACCCAAAAATGATTTGTACGGTGTGTGGAGAAGGTGCTGTAACTGATCGAACGTGTCAAAAGTGGTTTGCGAAGTTTCGTGTTGGAGATTTCTCGCTGGATGATGCTCCACAGTCAGGTAGACCAGCTGAAGTTGATTGTTCTCATTAGTTGAGAACAATCAGTGTTATACCACGAGGGAGATATCCGAATTCTCAAAATAACCTGCATCAAGCATTGAAAATCATTTGCACCAGCTTGGTTACATTAATCGCTTTGATGTTCGGGTTCCACATAAGTTAAGTGTATTTCTGCATGAGATTCTCTACTGAAACGTAAGGAAAACGTTCCGTTTATAAAACAAATTGTGACGGGTGATGAAAAGTGGATACTGTACAATAATGTGGAATGGAAGAGATCGTGGGGCAAGCGAAATGAACCACCACCAACCACAGCAAAGGCCGGTCTTCATCCAGAGAAGGTGATGTTGTATATATGTTGGGATTGGAAGGGAGTCCTCTATTATGAGCTCCTTCCGGAAAACCAAACGATTAATTCCAACAAGTACTGCTCCTAATTAGACCAACTGAAAGCAGTACTCGTCAAAAAGCATCCAGAATTAGTCAGCAGAAAACACATAATCTTCCATCAGGATAACGCAAGACCGCGTGTTTCTTTGATGACCAGGCAAAGACTGTTACAGCTTGGCTGGGAAGTTCTGATTCATCTGCCGTTTTCACCAGACATTGCACCTTCGGATTTCCATTTATTTCTGTCTTTACAAAATTCTCTTAATGGAAAAAATTTCAATTCCCCGGAAGACTGTAAGAGGCACCTGGAACAGTTCTTTGCTCAAAAAGGTAAAAAGTTTTGGGAAGATGGAATTATGAAGTTGCCTGAAAAATGGCAGAAGGTAGTGGAACAAAAGGGTGAATATGCTGTTCAATAGAGTTCTTGGTGAAAATGAAGAATGTGTCTTTTATTTTACTTAAAGACTGAAGGAACTTTTTGGCCAATCCAGTATATAAATTACATATATTATATATATGTTTATATATATATATATTTCCCCTCCATACATTTTATCTTTAGAAGCTACCGTATCATGAGCACTTTCCCATGTTTTAAACATATTTAATGACAAACAATATTCCTCTTTATTGGAATACTGTAATTTAACTGTTTTTGAATTACTTTGACTAGAGTTCTATAAATCCTGACTCATTCCACTGATGTGATCTCAGAGCTGTTTAAAGAGGCCATCAGAAGCCTGTACCTGAAAGTATAACACATGGGAGAGTCCTTTTCCACCGGCCCTGAGATGGCCCTTCTTTGTTGAAGACGGGCACCCTGGACTGTAGCCGATGCTAGGTGCTTTCAGGGAAGCAGCCGAGTAAAACAAGCACCTGTCTGTAGGTGATGGAAAACTTAAAGTGGGATGTAGTGATTCTTATTACATAGTATTGGGGGTAATCTCTGTCTGCCAGTGGGAGCCTCTGTTGTGTAGCAGCTGCCTCCTGACCCCCATTGAGTGTTTTCTGATGTTTCTATTCCAGGAAGCTGCTTGTGATCTTAATTAATTTAACTAGTCCTTTGTTGGACTTTTAGGGTGTTTCCATTTCTTTAGCTATTATAAGCAACAATGTTATGAACATTCTTTTTGGCTCAGTCTTTATGTATATCCAAGATATTTTATTAGGATAAAATCCTGGAAATGAAATTGCAGTATTAAAGAGTATACCTATATATATTTTAGGTATAATCTGTTCCTCTCTAAGTACAGAATTTTACATATTGAATTATATATAATAGAGGTAACTATATAGGCAATTCACAGAATTTGATAATACAGAGATGAAAGAGAAAGAGAGACCAATTGACCAATTAGGTGGGACCTGGTAGGTTCCCTCAGGTTTTTTTATTTTAAATTTTTGTGTAATATTTGCTGTTGTATAATGTAACACAGACATTTGTATAATATATATATGAAATGCGTAGCATGATAAATTATCTAGAAGTGAACCTGCTCTTGTAAAGATCACCTGTGTGAAGGAAGCAGCACCCTGGAGACCCCTTCTGCCCCCGCACGGCCACTACCCTCCTCTCCTCATTGCCCCGACACTTAGTGATATTTCACATCTTTCATGCAACATGATGTTCATGAGATTCACCTATGTTGTTTTGGGTGATAGTGGTTCTTTTATTTTTGTTACTATAAAGTACTTCATTGTGTAAACGTATCCCAGGGTGTTTTTATTCACTCAGGGTTTTGGGGGGGTTGTTTTTTACCATTGTAATCATTTTTAAGTGTTCAGCTTAGTAGTGTTTAAGTATATTCGTTCACACTGTGGCAGATCTCCAGAACTCTTCATCTTGCAAAACGGAGACTCTGTGTCCAGTAAATAACAACTCCCCTCTCCTCTCCCCTACCCCCTGGTCCAGGGAGCTTTCTGGGTTGGAGATCTCCCTACCCTCAGATTTAGCTAGAAATAGGGAGGCCATGAATTTCACTTAAAGTCTGTTTGTGAGCGGACCTTTCAATACATCCCTAAACAAATTTGCCGCTCAAAGGTAGCTAAATTTGAAACTCCTTTAAGCTTAAGGTCCAGGCCAAATAGACGTCATCCACACTGAACATCTCTCCCGTTCCTGAACATGGCATCTTTTTTCTCAACTTCTTGCCTTTGAGTAGATTGGTTCCTGTGTATCAACTACCCTTTCCTCACTTTTCTACTGCAGTCATTTCAAATGGCACTTGTCTTCTGAATCCTCTCACAGTCGCCTAGGCAGGTAGATAATACTTGTATTATGTGTAAGTGTAACGTAAAACATGCCCTGTCTTCAGGGGATTTATAATTTAGTTAAGGAGAAGAGATAAGGTAAATAGAAGCTTTATAATTCATGGTCTGGTGCAGAAATGGTAAATTTACATCTATCATGTACCTGTGTACCATCATTCAAATAGTATAACATGTTTTATATAATGATTACAATGAACTTGTAAAATAGATGTGCATTTTTCAGGTGGAGAAAGTGAGTCTTTAAGAGATGTATTAGTTCAGGGGACTTCGCTGGTGATCCAGTGGTTGGGACTCCTGGCTTTCACTGCAGGGGGCGCAGTTTCAATCCCTGGTCTGGAAAGTAGGATCCTGTGTGCTGTGCAGTGCGGCCAAAAACATAAATAAAGGGGAGAGAGATAGAGAGAGAGAGAGAGATAGATATATAGAGAGATAGAGAGAGACAGAGAGAGAGAGAGAGAGAGAGAGAGAGGGAGAGAGAGAGAGAGAGAGAGAGATGGATGTATTAGTTTAGAATACCTGGAGTCAGGACACATTCATCCTTGTTATGCTTCAGAGTCTGTGGTCCTGTATTTTATATGCTGTCTCCTTAGGCATAAATGTGAAAGGATGTGGTGAATGATTTAAATAATAGTTTATTATAGCAGTAAAAGATATCAAAAGAATGATTAATTGCCAAGTAAATTATACAGGGGTGAGAAGAGGTCCCTCTAGACTGAGGTGGGCATGATATATTATCTGAACATATTGTGAGCGTTTGCCATGTTAGTAAAAATATTAAAACATCATTTAAAAATAGCTCTATAATTTCAGTTTATGGTCATGCTCTAAACCATTTACGTATTACCAGTTTCTTGCTGTCCTGGGTAGCACTGCCGTGAACGTGCTGATCCACAGCTCTTAATGCTCTTCTGGCTGCTCTCGTAAAGTCATTTCCTGAATGTAGAATTTGAAAGGAGTTTGAACACATTTCAGAGTTTTAATATCTACTGTTAAACATTTTCTTCTGAAAAGATTATATGAATGTATAGGCCACAAATAGTGCTTACCTTACTAGATTTCTAGCTTTGAGTATTATTATAAAAAGTCTTTGCTAATTTAATAGCCCGGAAAGGGTTATCTTGTTTTAATTTGAGTGTCTGGTTACTAAATAGGTGGAACTATTTTCATGTTTTATTGCTACTTAAATTTATTTTGTGAATTATCTTTTTATATTCTTTGCTTATTTTGCTGTTTGTATCTTAGGGTTTTTCTTGCCAGTTTTTTTTTTTTTTTTTTTTTTTTTTTTTTTGCGGTACACGGGCCTCTCACTGCTGTGGCCTCTCCTGTTGCGGAGCACAGGCTCCGGACGGGCAGGCTCAGCGGCCATGGCTCACACTGGCCCAACCGCTCCGCGGCATGTGGGATCTTCCCGGACCGGGGCACGAACCTGTGTCCCCTGCATCGGCAGGCGGACTCTCAACCACTGCGCCACCAGGGAAGCCCTCTTGCCAGTTTTAATGAGTCTTTTTTTTTTTTTAACATATTTATTGGAGTATAATTGCTTTACAATAATGACTCTTTTATAAATTAAGGACATTTTTTTTTCCAGGTTAACTTTTAATATGTTTAGTTATTATTTTTTTATATATTGAAGTTTTAAATGTTCACATAGTTAAATATTTTCTTTTAAATTTTCTTCCATTTCTTTAAAGCTAGGAAGTCCAACACATGTAATTAAGGGAAAATCATTTCAGACCCATTTTTTTCTGGAAAAATACCATAAGTACCATTTTCTATATTTTATGGAAAAATACCATAGCTTACGTAAACTGTAAGCCATAAAAGAGCTTATAATGTAGGTTGTATGTATTTTTATATCACTGTAAATCTTGTTCTAATAGCTATGTACATGGTAGATACTGCATAAGTATCTGTTAATGGAATGAATGAGTTAATTCAATGAATTATCACTGACAAGACTTTAATAATTTTACTGGTTCTTGGCACCTCTTCCTTTGTATTCCCTTTCTGTTCTCATTTTCTGAGAATTTGTGAACTAATAAAAGACAAAGGAGTGTCTTTTCTTAAGGTTCCGTATGCAAGATTTCTATTCGTTTTTGCATCGCTGGATACTACATCTTACATACCTGGTAAGAGCGCTCCTCTTAGAATCGCTCTCTGAATGAGAGTTGATGTAGAACCTGTCATAAGATCCCTAATTCCCCTTGTTTTAGTAGAAATAGGATTGCCTTCTGTTCAAATCCTGCTCATTTGCTAGTGCTTTTTCAAATTATTTTGTTAGAATTTGAATAATAGGTGATTAAAGTAAGGTAATTTGGTTATGTAGAGATCTGTACCATACAGTTTCCCAAGTGTTTTGCTGTTCAGAATTTCTTCAGGACATGAACAAGTGAGATAGCCCCTTTTTTTTTGGTGCTAAAAGCTTGTACTGACCTTAAAGTATATATATTTGAATTCTTAAACATTCCATTTCTAGGCTATCAGAAAGTATTCTGACTGAAACTGGGTTTTACATGGAGAGTAAGAGAACTATAGGAGTAGGTATCTTGCCTTTACGTATTTATTTTGTTTTAAATAGCTTTCTGCCAATCAAGAGGTCCTTGGTTCATATCCGAGGTGTCCCCACGAAAAAAAAAAAGGGAAGGGGAAAAAAAATAAAATAAATTTATTGAGTTGTAATTCACATGGCATACGGTTCGCGCATTTAAAGTGTCCAGATCGGTTGTTTTAGTGTGCTCGAAGGTACGTGCAAACATCACCTGGTCAATTTTCGAGTGTTTTAATTACCTCAGAAAGAAACCTGGTACCCTTTAGCTACTGCTGCCTCCCAACCCCCATCCCTCCCAGTCCTAAGCAACCATTAGTCTACTTTCTGTGTCGGTATATTTGCCTGTTCTGAACATGTTTTATAAATTGAATCATATAATATATGGTCTTTTATGACAGCTTTTATTTAGCCTAATGTTTGCAAGTTTCACCCATGTTGTACCATGTATGAGTCCTTCATTCCTTTGTTTGGCTGAATAATGTTTCACTAAATGCATATGCTACATTTTGCTTATCCGTTCTTCACTCGATAGACATTGGGTTGTTTCCACCTTTTGGCTAGTATGAGTGATGCCGCTATAAACATTCAAGTGTTTATACAGTTGTTTGTGTGGACATATGTTTTCATTTTTCTTGCATATATATACCTAGGAGTCTAATTGCTGGGTCATACGTTTTTCAAACTGGCTGCACCACTTGACATTCCCACCAGCAGTGTATGAGAGTTCTGATGTCTTCACATCCTTGCCCATGCTTGTTATTATCTGACTTTAAACTATTTATTTATTTATTTTTGGCCGCACTGCAGAGCACGTGAAATCTTAGTTCCCTGGCCAGGGATTGAGCCCGTGCCCCCTACATTGGAAGTGCGGAGTCTTAACCACTGGACTGCCAGGGAAGTCCCTTTCTGACTTTTTGATTATAACCACCCTAATGGATGAAAAGTACTATCTCATGGTTTTGATTTGTATTTTCCTAGTGATGGTGAGCATCTTTTCAGGTGCTTGTTGGCCATTTGTATATCTTCGGAGAAGTGTGTATTCAGATCCTTTCCCCATTTTTAATTGGTTTATTTGTCTTTTTATTATTGAATTATGTTCAGGTATATTTAAAGGAGAGCATGAACATTGGAGAAAAATAAAAGATATTAAAAAAAACCCAAATGGAATGTCTGAAGATGAAAAATACAGTATCTGAAATGACAAATACACTGGTTGGGATTATCAACAGAGTAGGCACTGTAGAAAAAATTTTGAACTTGTGGACATAGCAATAGAAACTATGCAAAATGTAGTACAGAGAGTACACCGACTAGAAAAAAATGTATAGAACATCAGCGACGTATGGGATAATATCAGGCCCTCTGCACATCTGTAATGGAGTTCCTGAAAGAGGAAAGCGAGGGGGGGAAACTGAAAAACATATTTTAAGAAATATGGCTGTAAATGTTTCACATTTGATGAACAAACACTATAAACCCATAGATTCAAACAGTTCAATTAGCCTCAAGAAAGATAAACCCAAAATTATCACTGGAAAATCACTGCTTAAATCTCTTTTTCTTCCATGGTTTCTACCCTTGTATGTCAGTTTTATAAATAACTTTATTCTTTTTTTGTTAAAATAAATTTATTTTATTTCTTTATTTTTGGCTGCATTGGGTCTTTGTTGCTGTGCGCAGGCTTTCTCTAGTTGTGGCGAGTGGGGGCTACCCTTTGTTGCGGTGCATGGGCTTCTCATTGCCGTGGCTTCTCGTTGTGGAGCATGGGCTCTAGGTGCATGGGCTTCAGTAGTTGTGGATCGCAGCCTTCAGTAGTTGTGGATCGCAGCCTCCAGTAGTTGTGGCTCACGGGCTCTGGAGTGCAGGCTCAGTAGTTGTGGTGCATGGGCTTCGTTGCTCTGTGGCATCTTCCCAGACCAGGGCTCGAACCCGTATCCCCTGCATTGGCAGGTGGATTCTTAACTGCTGTGCCACAAAGGAAGCCCCAGTAACTTTATTCTTGTAATTGTTTTCTTCTGCGTTCACGTCTCTAGTAATGTATTATATGAAACATTCTCCTTTTATCTCATTCACCAAACCATTGTGTTCCATGTTTGCTTAAATTTTTTTTCCAAGAGGCTTTGCCTTTATTGTATTCAGTTGTAGCCTTGCTTATGAACCATTTAAGGATTTTTCTAATTATTCCTAAATTAATTGGGCTGTTAAATTAAATGTTAATTTATTTTAATTAACCACTTTTACAAGAAGCATGGAGGACGGTGTCATTCCAAACGTAAAACAACAGAGTGTCACAAAAGATTGAAAATTGCTGTCTTATTTGGTGCACTTGACATTGATGTGATTTAGAAGTCAGCTTTGGGCAAAGCCAGTGTATGTGGTCTGGAGGGCGGTTGTTATTCTTGCCTAGTGCGGGTGGAAGCAACCTTGTAGCTTGAGTATTGATTTGAATTACTTATTCATCTGATACCTTTATCCTTTGAATGTCTGTTTAGTATATGTCAGGATGAGATATTTTGAAAGGAGAACCCTGCTAACTGTGTGGTAAATATTGTCTAGGTCCATGCTTCTATACCCTTTGTGGGTCATAGACTACATTTGAGAATCTGATAAAGCTATGGACTCTTGACTCCAAAAATGGATGTGATTAAAATTTACATTCAGTTTCAAAGGACTCATAGTCTCTGTGATGGAGATATAAAGTAATATAGTTTTGATACTTTATTTTTTACATTCCCTGTATTTTGTACATGTTGCATTTAATTATATACTGTGAGATACTTCTTTTCGGAAACTGTGAGTGGTATTTATATACTCACGGGCCTTCAGGCCCGACATTTCCAGTTAATTTCACATTAGCCTTATGTATTCAACCGCAGTTACCAATTATGTTCTTAGTGAAGAAAACTATAAAATTAAAAATAGGAGCTTCTTTCTAAAATTTTTTTAGGTACATTATAATTATTTCCCCCAGTTTATATAGTTTTTAGTTAGAAGAAAGTTATGTTTTTCATGAGACAAACTTTTCTTTTTTGTGTGTGTGGTACGCGGGCCTCTCTCACTGTTGTGGCCTCTCCCACTGCGGAGCACAGGCTCCGGACACACAGGCTCAGCGGCCATGGCTCACGGGCCCAGCCGCTCCGCGGCACGTGGGATCTTCCCGGACCGGGGCACGAACCCGTGTCCCCTGCGTTCGCAGGCGGACCCTCAACCACTGTGCCACCAGGGAAGCCCATGAGACAAACTTTTTGTCTGTGTCTTTAATTACATCTTTGATGTTGAATAGTGTTTTATTTCTTAGATGTTAACTTGCCATTTTTAAGGATTTCATAACTCCTCTCAAGTGAACAATTCTTTTTTTCCTCCTCTGTTGGCTCCTGGCAGGTGAATTGGTCTTGCTTGTTGGCCTAGTGTAGACAGAATAGTTGTTTAGATTGACTTTAAGATTGAATAGTTGAGAGGCCTTGTGTTATATCTTTATGCCTGTCTGCTAGTGTAAGGTGATGTGGGAAATACTTTGACGAGAAAGGTCAGTTCACTCATGCCCTTCCCCTACTTAATGCTCTTTGTGGCTGCACCTTTCTTCTAGGATGAATCTGCTTTAGCGTAATCTGATGACTGCCTGCCCCTTTGGGCGCTCTTGTTTGCTCTGCCCTCTACTCTAGGCCATCATGGCCTTTATGTTTCTCAAATGAGCTGTGGGCTCTTCTGTCTCAGCCACCCCCCCTCCCCCCTTCTGGTCAGTGCCTTCAGAGCTTCTGAGTTTCCGTTTAAGTGTTCCTTCTTTGGAGCTGTATTCTTTATTATCACCCTGTGGGTTCTTCAGGCTAGATCCTGTCTGCTGGTATGCTTTGTAATCTTCCTTCACAGCATAATGAAGAACTGCACTTTAAAGACTTTTGTGTGTGTACTTATATGCTAAATACCTCGTTCTTTCTATAGGTTGAAAACTTTAAGAGGGAAGGAATGGTGATTCTCTTGTTCACTATTGTATGTTTCCTCAGCTCCTAGCACAGCGCGTGTCCAGTAGGGCCGATGGTGAATGAAGTGAAGGTCTAATGGTGTAGTTGACACACATGCACACATAGTGCAGTATGAAACAGTTAATATGTGTTTTCAACTGTAAATAAATAAATCATTGGACTAGAGACCCAAGAAACAAAAAACTGAAAGGGAATGAAATAACATACATTTAAAAATTTTATATCGTTTTCTATCTCTTACACAAAATCCATTCTCAAACAAAGTTAATTGTTGTTAATTCCAAATAACTGGCCTCTAATTTAAAAGGCCTGTTTTTCTTTCCCTGTAGTGGGTAGTTTCACACTTTTTTAGTCTTAAACACACACAGATTTACATGAAACGGAAACAGCAGCCTGGTCTGATGAGTCCTCTGTTAGAGGAATAGTACTTTGGTGTTCCAGGGAAGACAGGGTGTGGTTCCTATACTTGTTAGGGGCTGTAGGAAGCTACCAGAGGGAGAGTGGAGTTGAGTTACACCTTTTATTTGATATGCAGACATAAGCAGGCCAAACAAAACTCTCACTTTTCCCCCTGTCATTTGTATCATAAGCACGCTGTGTCTCCCCAGGCTGGAATTTAGACTCAGCGTCTTACCTAGGCTGACAGGTGAGGAAGTATAGACCTAGAGTGGCTAAAAGACTTCACCAAAGAAGGGAGCCCCAGAGCTGGCCAGAGAACTCAGTCCCTGAACTGTCCCCAGGCTTTTTCTCCAGCCAGTAGGGACCTCCTTCCACAGGGGAGGTACTCCTCTGTGCCTGCCTTTGGGAGAAGGCAGACATCCCAGTGACCTAGGAGTGAGGGGTGGGCTGAAGTTGGGAGGGTCCCGGGCCTTGGGGTCAGACCAGGGCTCCAGTTCGGCACAGACACTTCGCAGGGAGCAGGCAAGTTACCTTTGTAACTCCTTTTCCTATTCTGCAACATAGGGATTGTGATAGTACTTGCAGTGGTGTTGGGAAGACCAAATGGCATAGCATTTGTAGATTGCCTAATTGAGCGATAGGTATTTGATAATGAGACTACATGGTAATTCTCATAATCAACGAGGACGAGCCTTCTGGGCAAAGTATCCTTTCCTAAAACGGTGCCATAGTCCTTAATCCATAGGGAGTAAATGAGATCATGTAGGATGTTTAGCACAGTGTCTGGCAGATGGTTGGTTCCGGTATGTAAGGTAGTAGTTACACTGTTACAATGAAAATTGTTCATTACTGTGTGACAAATTATATAGCTGATGAAAAGCATAAATAGAAATCTGATGCATATCCCAGTTTAGGAAGTCACTGTTTTAAATGGCATTTCCTCACCTACCATTTAAAAATTGTTTTACAACCGCAATCTTGGTTATACTGATAAAGAATGGCTTAATTTTATAATTAATGTTACATTTTTCATTTAGTCCTGGCTCTTAGTCTTTTATACCTGTATAGTAACCCAAATTTCTTCAGCATTGTCATGGAACTCTTCCATATAATGTCATTATATTAATTAATTTTTAAATAAATTTTGAATTTTAGAGTAGTTTAGATTTAGCGACAGTTGGAGATAGTACAGAGAATTTCCATATATCCTGTGTCCAGTTTCTTCTGTTGTTAAATCTTACATTACAGTGTATATTTGTTACAACTAACGATACAATATTGGCACATTATTATTTACTTAAACTCTGTACTTTATTCCAGTTTCATTCATTTTTCCTAATGTTCTTTTCTTCTTCCCAGATCCCATCCAGGACACCACATTATATTTAGTCATCATGTCTCCTTATCCGTGTCCTGGCTGTTACAGTTTCTCAGACCCTCTTTGTTTTTGATGACTTGAACAGTTTAAGGGGTGCCAGTCGGGTATTTTCTACACTGTTCCTCAGTTTGGGTTTGTCTGCTGTTTTTATCATGGTTTGGCTGTAGTTATGGGTTTTGGGAAGATGACCATAGAGGTGAAGTGCCCTTCTCATCAGATCAGGAGCTCATGCTCTCAACGTGACTTGTCACTGATGATGTTAACTTTGATCACTTGGCTGCGTAAATTGTTTGGGTTTTTTCTGTCCAGATTTGTCTCTTCTCCTGGTTATTTATGTAGTAATTGTTTATATCCATATGAACTCATGGATTCATGATTAGAATCCAGTGCTCTGTCATTTATTTTCTTGCTCAGATTGTTCCAGCTTCGGCCAGTGGGAGCTCTTTCGGTTGCTCCTGTGTCCTTTTAACATGATCCCATTGCTTTTTTGTTTTTTGAACACTTCCTCACTTGGTGCACTTACAAGATACTTCAAGCTCACATTACATCTTCCTTGCCCCCATCCTGGAATCAGCCATCTCTCCAAGAAGTCCTTGTTCTTTTGTTGATGCGTGGTATTGGAAACCAAGATCTGGTCTCCAGATAAATGAGCTCTTTCTGTGCTAGTGTCAAAGCAGAGGTGAGAGATTTAATGTCCAAATTGTCCTAATTGCTTTTCCCACTTTTCTTTCCATTTTTCTTCACTGAAAACCCTGGGAGAGTATCTCATACGCTTGTATTTTTCCTCGATTTATCCCCTCAACAGTTGGAGTTCATCTTTTGAAAGTTTATGTGTGTCATAGAGCATATTTATATTTATAGTAACTTTTTAAAATTTAAATTAGAAAAAAGATAAGGCGATGCAGACAACTCATCTGTTTCCTACAGAAAGTGGCTCTTCAGTTACTTGATTTCTGAGAATTACATGGGAAGTAACGACATAAAATACTTTTTTCAGATATAAATTCAAATTACAATAAGGGGATTTTTTAAATGTTCTCACTTGTAAGCAAGAAAGTAGAGGGAGATCATAATTCTTTTTTGCTATGTTTAAAGTTTTAAACATTTGTCTTGTGTCTCTTTAAACTCTTTAAATGTTTTGGGTGCACTTGGCATAGGGATAAGCCTCTTTGTTTGTTTTTCCTCCCAGCTTTGACGCAGGTTTTCATCTTTCAGATGTCCCTGCCTTAGTCCCAGAGTTCTCTTTACTTAAGCCTATAAAAACCTTTGAATGAATCATCATTTTATGTTGCTTTTCTTTAAATGTTTTTTTCTTTGGCATTTCATTGTAAATTGCATCCACAGTGAGACTGAAGTGGTGCTTATTTTCACTTCCTGTATTGAAAGAAGTGCTCCCTGCATCCACTCCTGTACAACCAGGTGCACCTAAGAAGAGTTTTTATTCCCTTTTGATTGTCTCCTTGCTAATCTGTACACATACAATCTAGTATTGATTTGCAAAGCTTTGGATAAAGATATATCAATAGATATACTCACATTTTGGGGGTCATTAGAACTGGCAAAAATAAGAACGCACACTTGAAAGTGTCTTTTTCTTTGTCCCCTTGTTTTTGGGTCTTTGTTGCTGCGCGCGGGCTTTCTCTAGTTGCGGCAAGCGGGGGCTACTCTTCGTTGTGGTACGTGGGCTTCTCATTGCGGTGGCTTCTCTTACTGAGGAGCACGGGCTCTAGGCCTGCGGGCTCAGTAGTGGTGGCTCGCGGGCTCTAGAGCGCAGGCTCAGTAGTTGTGGCGCACGGGCTTAGTTGCTCCGTGGCATGCGGGATCTTCCCGGACCAGGGCTCGAACCCTTGTCCCCTGCGTTGGCAGGCGGATTCTTAACCACTGTGCCACCAGGGAAGCCCTGTCCCCTTGTTTTTAAGTACTCAACTGTTGGCAGTAAAATTGCAGAAATAATAGAAATAATCACACTTGTCTTTTATCTATAGCATGACTCATATGTTTTCGAATACCTAAAACTTTTCTCTCTTTTTTTTGTTCTAGTTCTTTTTGGATATCTTCTGGTTAACCAGAAGTGAAGAATAATAATGTGAAGTCTTTAAAGCATTTTGTAATATTTGTTTATATGATTTTATTTTCTGAAAGCCTTCATCTGAAAATATTTTAAAAATAGCTTGTAATTATTTTTGTTTCTAATGATGAGTAAAGTTTATCCATGTGGGATAATTTTTCTTCATATATATATATATATGTTTTCTATCTTTGTGTTCTATTTTGTTTGACCTACATCAGGACTGCTAAAGTATACCTTGTAAAAATCTTTGTGTGAAATAAAAGACTTCTAGAAGATCTAAGCCAGGCAGGCCTTATACACTCATCTATGTAACCCTTTCCAAGACCTAACCCTATCCATTTCTTCTATAAGACATATTGACTGACGCTCACAGCATCATGAATGCCTATGACTAATAGGCTGTCTCTAGAATGCCTGTGATTTTCCGTTCCCATCAATTGAACTATATGCTTATCAGGAGTTCCTGGTTTGTTCCTAAATCTTTTTAGGTCTATTGTACGCTTTAATTGTAATTGCAGAATTTAGTAAACTATTATGCAAATATATGAGATGTGAATGCAAAAGAGAATTGTAGTTTCTGTATAAACTAATTTGGAATGCTTTGGAAAGTCTCCAAAAGATAGGTCGTGAAAAGAAACTTACCATCAAATTAGGGATAGGAGAGAACTGTTGAAGTTTAGGTAATCCAGAAAAATTACCCTCTGAAAATCTTTAAATTCTTGTTCCATTTTAAAGAACTAGAGAGTGGGGATGGCAGATGCAGTGCTTTGGTTGTGGTATATGTGACAAAGTTGACTCGTGACTTTTCTCAGGGACTCACACCAAAAGACAAAGCTGTAGCCTCATCAAAGTCGTGGCAGATTTAAACCCATTCATGGGCTTAAAGTAAAAATAAAATGTTTAACTTTTTATGTTTGTCAGTTATCTATTTTAATTTAACAAACCATACCAAAGCTTAATGGCTTAAAGTAAAAACCATTTATTATCTGTTACGGTATTGAGTGGTTCTTCTGCGCTTCGTGGTGTTGGCTTGGGCTCAGGGACAGCTGGAAGGTCCAAAATAGCCTCACTCACACACTAGCAAGTTGGCACTGACTGTCAGCTGGGATGGGAGCTTAGCAAGACTTTGACCTATCTGGTTTCTCCTTCATGCAGCCTCTCCACCTGGCTAGTTAGGCTTTGAAGACCATGGCAGTCTCAGGGTAGTTGAATTTCTTACATGGTGGCTAGCATGCCCTGGAGTACAAAGGTGGCCTTCTTAAGGCTTAGGCCCAGAACTGACCCAGAGTCACTTTTGCTACATTGCATTGGTTAAAGCAGGTCACAGGGTCAACCTGCATTCAAGAGGAGATGATTATACAAGGATGTGAATGCTGGGAGGCCAGCAAAGTAACAGCCAACACAGATGTTTCAGATTTTTTATTTGCATGTCTCATTTTTGATGCTTTTAATATGTATTTCAATAAATGAAAGTGTTAGTAAGCAAACAATAATTTGATTAAAACTTGTATTCTTACTGTTAAATGTGGGAACGAAGGGATTTCAGCCCGTGTCATTCTGATTCCAAAACCATTATTCCTTATACCATACTCCATTGCTCTTGTTTTGGTCAGTAAATAGTCATGTTCGCACCTAGGGTTACAGTGTCAGTTAAACAATATTATTGTCAGAAGTCTATCTTTAGTTCTTGTAGCCTTTAAAAATTTACATTCTTCAAATTATTAAATGTGATTTTATTAAAATACAATTTAGATAATAATTATGTCTGAAGTATCAGAGATAAAATTGTTAACCTTACAAATCCGTTTATTCAGCAGACAGTTATTGGGCATGTCATCTGTACCAGGCACTGTTCTAGACACTGGAGGAACAGTGGTAAAAAAGACAGATGAGGTCCCTGCCTTCATGGAGCTTCAGGTCTAGTTGGGGGGATAGTCTCTTGTTCATTTCCATAGACAATCTTGTTTTAAAATATCTACTTTCGTTTAAGAAAAAGAATTTTAGTTAAAGAAAAAAGTTTGAGTGTCTATACTGAAAAATAATGAAGGCATGCTAGGTTTGTAAAGACCCTACACTCTGAATCAATGCAAAAGTTACATAGTGAATGTTGGATGAACTTGAGATTTGATAACGGCTTACCTGGAGGTAGGCTGATAAATGTTCAACTGCCAGCCGATAGTAAAGATCAGCTAAGTATTGGCTTTTACAGTACACACCGACCTGTGCCACCTCAAACTTAGCTTAGCTCCTTTTAATTTATACTGAAGCCAAGCAAGCTATTGTGTATAAGTTCTTTAAAAAAGAAACTTAGAAAATCCAACCCCTCTGCCTACCCCTCCTCCCTTTCCCACAGTGGCAAATGCCTGCCTTTAATTATTACTTAATAGGGAATAGGTTAACGGGGAGGTGGAGGTGGCGGAGACAGCGCCACACGGCTGAGAACTGCGCTCATGTGGAATGAAATTTTTTTTTTTTTTCTTTGCGGTACGCGGGCCTCTCACCGCTGCGGCCTTTCCCGTTGTGGCAGAGCACAGGCTCCGGACGTGCAGGCTCAGTGGCCATGGCTCACGGGCCCAGCCGGTCCGTGGCATGTGGGATCTTCCCGGACCGGGGCACGAACCCGTGTCCCCTGCATCGGCAGGCGGACTCTCAACCACTGCGCCACCAGGGAAGCCCTGGAATGAAATATTTTATGTTTAAGGGCTTTGCTAAACAACTTTTAATGAACTATTTTGTTTGTTTGTTTTTTAGGGCTTTTGCAAAACCACCGATGTTCTCAAGCTCATCTAATCCAACTTCATCATTTTTGAGCTATTTCAGGCACCATGTGGTTTCACCTACTATGTCAGAGCAGAACTATTTAACCCCAAGTTATTTGAATTTTTGTCTTTCACATGTTTCATTTAAAAACTACACTAAACCCCCGTGGGTTGAGTTTAAGACATGCTTTTCTTAGACCGGATTCTGTGTCAAGTGAAGGGTACTTGAGCAAAGTTTTATTTTAAAAGAATGCAACATTGTTTTCTGTGACTGTCAGAAGTTTAGTACCAGAAAGACATTTCACATTTGTATGTTTTCAAACACAAGTAAGAAAAATGTTTCAGGGCAGCTGATGTAGACCTTGTACTACTTTCCCCATCCAAAATAATTGGTATCCATGGGAACATTCTGAACCAGTCAACTGACCACATTAGCTCATCTCACATGAACTGATACAGAATGAGGTTTTGGATGCTTTTGGTTAGTTAATTGAAATGATGCAAGTTCTCTTGAGCTTAGAACTAGTATTTATTTTCCTAGATTTTGTGTCTAAATGGTTTTTTTTTAAAGGAATAAACTTTAGCTTGATTTCTCTTCCTACCCCTCCCCCCATTATGTATTGTTTCTTAGCTAAAGCTTCCAAACTAAGTTGTTTTTCTCAGGCTGCTTTTTTTTTTTTAAAACAACTTTATTGGAGTATATTTGCTTTACAATGTTGTGTTAGTTTCTGCTGTATAACAAAGTGAATCAGCTATATGTATACATATATCCCCATATCCCCTCCCTCTTGCCTCTCCCTCCCACCCTCCCTATCCCACCCCTCTAGTTGGTCACTAAGCACCGAGCTGATCTCCCTGTGCTATGCAGCAGCTTCCCACTAGCTATCTGTTTTACATTTGGTAGTGTATATATGTCCATGCCACTCTCTCACTTCATCCCAGCTTACCCTTCCCCCCGCCATGTCCTCAAGTCCATTCTCCACGTCTGCATCTTTTTTCCTGTCCTGCCCCGAGGTTCTTCAGAATCTTTTTTTTTTTTTTTTTTTTTTTTTAGATTCCATATATATGTGCTAGCATACGGTATTTGTTTTTCGCTTTCTGACTTACTTCACTCTGTATGACAGTCTCTAGGTCCATCCACCTCACTACAGATAACTCAATTTCGTTTCTTTTTATGGCTGAGTAATATTCCATTGTATATATGTGCCACATCTTCTTTATCCATTCATCTGTCAGTGGACACTTAGGTTGTTTCCGTGTCCTGGCTATTGTAAATAGAGCTTCAGTGAACATTGTGGTACATGACTCTTTTTGAATTATGGTTTTCTCAGGGTATATGTCTGGTAGTGGGATTGCTGGGTCATATGGTAGTTCTATTTTTAGTTTTTTAAGGAAACTCCATACTGTTCTCCACAGTGGGTGTATCAATTTAAATTTCCACCAACAGTGCAAGAGGGTTCCCTTTTCTCTACACCCTCTCCAGCATTTATTGTTTGCAGATTTTTTGATGATGGCCATTCTGACCAGTGTGAGGTGATACCTCATTGTAGTTTTGATTTGCATTTCTCTACTAATTAGTGATATTGAGCATCCTTTCATGTGTTTGTTGGCAATCTGTATATCTTCTTTGGAGAAATGTCTATTTAGGTTTTCCACCCATTTTTGGATTGGGTTGTTTGTTTTTTTGATATGCAGCTGCATGAGCTGCTTATATATTTTGGAGATTAATCTTTTGTCAGTTGCTTCATTTGCAAATATTTTCTCCCATTCTGAGGGTTGTCTTTTCATCTTATTTATGCTTTCCTTTGCTGTGCAAAAGCTTTTAAGTTTCATTAGGTCCCATTTGTTTATTTTTGTTTTTATTTCCATTTCTCTAGGAGGTGGGTCAAAAAGGATATTGCTGTGATTTATGTCATGAAGTGTTCTTCCTATGTTTTCCTCTAAGAGTTTTATAGTGTCTGGCCTTACATTTCGGTCTTTAACCCATTTTGGGTTTATTTTTGTGTGTGGTGTTAAGGAACGTTCTAATTTCATTCTTTTACATGTAGCTGTCCAGTTTTCCCAGCATCACTTATTGAAGAGGCTGTCTTTTCTCTGTTGTATATTCTTGCCTCCTTTTGTCAAAAATAAGGTGACCTATGTGTGTGGGTTTACCTCTGGGCTTTCTATCCTGTTCCATTGATCTGTATTTCTGTTTTTGTGCCAGTATCATACTGTCTTGATTACTGTAGCTTTGGAGTGTAGTCTGTAGTCAGGGAGCCTGATTCCTCCAGCTCCATTTTTCTTTCTCCACATTGCTTTGGCTATTCAGGGTCTTTTGTGTTTCCATACAAATAGTGAAATTTTTTGTTCTAGTTCTGTGAAAGTTGCCATTGGTAGTTTGATAGTGATTGCAATGAATCTGTAGATTGCTTTGGGTAGTGCAGTCATTTTCACAATGTTGATTCTTCCAATCCAAGAACATGGTATATCTCTCCATCTTTTGGTATCATCTTTAATTTCTTTCATCAGTGTCTTATAGTTTTCTGCATACAGGTCTTTTGTCTCCCTAGGTAGGTTTATTCCTAGGTATTTTATTCTTTTTGTTGCAGTAGTAAATGGGAGTGTTTCCTTAATTTCTCTTTCAGATTTTTCATCATTAGTGTATAGGAATGCAAGAGATTTCTGTGCATTAATTTTGTATCCTGCTACTTTAGCAAATTCATTGATTAGCTCTAGTAGTTTTCTGGTAGCATCTTTAGGATTCTCTAGGTATAGTATCATGTCATCTGCAAACAGTGACAGTTTTACTTCTTCTTTTCCGATTTGGATTCCTTTTATTTCTTTTTCTTCTCTGATTGCTGTGGCTAAAACTTCCAAAACTATTTTGTATAATAGTGGTGAGAGCGGGCAATCTTGTCTTTTTCCTGATCTTAGTGGAAATGGTTTCAGTTTTTCACCATTGAGAATGATGTTGGCTGTGGGTTTGTCATATATAGCCTTTATTATGTTGAGGTAAGTTCCCTCTATGCCTACTTTCTGGAGGGTTTTTAACCATAAATGGGTGTTGAATTTTGTCAAAAGCTTTTTCTGTATCTATTAAGTTGATCATATGGTTTTTATTCTTCAATTTGTTAATATGGTTTATCACATTGGTTGATTTGTGTATACTGAAGAATCCTTGCATTCCTGGGATACACCCCACTTGATCATGGTGTATGATCCTTTTAATGTGCTGTTGGATTCTGTTTGGTAGTATTTTGTTGAGGATTTTTGCATCTATGTTCATCAGTGATATTGGCCTGTAGTTTTCTTTTTTTGTGACATCTTTGTCTGGTTTGGGTATCAGGGTGATGGTGGCCTCATAGAATGAGTTTGGGAGTGTTCCTCCCTCTGCTATATTTTGGAAGAGTTTGAGAGGATGGGTGTGAGCTCTTCTTTAAATGTTTGATAGAATTCACCTGTGAAGCCATGTGGTCCTGGGCTTTTGTTTGTTGGAAGATTTTTTTTGAGGTACGAGGGCCTCTCACTGTTGTGGCCTCTCCCGTTGTGGAGCACAGACTCTGGATACACAGGCTCAGTGGCCATGGCTCACGGGCCCAGCCGCTCTGTGGCATGTGGGATCTTCCCGGACCGGGGCATGAACCCGTGTCCCCTGCACCGGCAGGGGGACTCTCAACCACTGTGCCACCAGGGAAGCCCTGTTGGAAGATTTTTAATCAGAGTTTCAATTTCATTGCTTGTGATTGGTCTGTTTATATTTTCTATTTCTTCCCAGTTCACTCTTGGAAGGTTGTGCTTTTATAAGAATTTGTCCATTTCTTCCAGGTTGTCCATTTTATTGGTATATAGCTGCTTGTAGTCATCTCTCATGAGCATTTGTATTTCTTCAGTGTCAGTTGTTACTTCTCCTTTTTCATTTCTAATTCTATTGACTTGAGTCTTCTCCCTCTTGATGAGTCTGGCTAAAGGTTTATCAATTTTGTTTATCTTCTCAAAGAACCAGCTTTTAGTTTTATTGATCTTTGCTATCCTTTCCTTCATTTCTTTTTCATTTATTTCTGATCTGATCTTTGTGATTTCTTTCCTTCTGCTAACTTTGGGTTTTTTTTGCTCTTCTTTCTCTAATTGCTTTAGGTATAAGGTTAGGTTGTTTATTTGCATTGTTTCCTGTTTCTTGAGGTAGGATTGTATTGCTGTAAACTTCCCTCTTAGAACTGCTTTTACTGTATCCCATAGGTTTTGGGTCGTTGTGTTTTCATTGTCATTTTTTTCTGGGTATTTTTTGATTTCCTCTTTGATTTCTTCAGCTATCTCTTGGTTATTTAGTAGTGTATTGTTTAGCTTCCATGTGTTTGTATTTTTTTTTTTTTTTTTTTTGGGTTGCCCCGGGTCTTAGTTGAGGCATGTGGGATCTAGTTCCTGGACCAGGGATTGAACCCGGGCCCCCTGCATTGGGAGCGCAGAGTCTTAGCCACTGGACCACCAGGGAAGTCCGTGTTCGTATTTTTTACAGATTTATTCCTATAATTGATATCTAGTCTCATAGTGTTGTGGTCCAAAAAGATACTTGATACGATTTTAGTTTTCTTAAATTTACCAGGGCTTGATTTGTGACCCAAGATATGATCTGTCCTGGAGAATGTTCCATGAGCACTTGAGAAGAAAGTGTATTCTGTTGTTTTTGGGTGGAAAGTCCTAAAAATATCAGTTAAGTCCATCTTGTTTAATGTATCATTTAAAGCTTGTGTTTCCTTATTTATTTTCATTTTGGATGATCTGTCCATTGGAGAAAGTGGGGTGTTAAAGTCCTCTGCTACGATTGTGTCGATTTCCCCTTTAATGGCTGTTAGCATTTGCCTTATGTATTGAGGTGCTCCTATGTTGGGTGCATAAATATTTACGATTGTTATATCTTCTTCTTGGATTGATCATTATGTGGCGTCCTTCTTTGTCTCTTGTAACAGTCTTTATTTTAAAGTCTATTTTGTGTGATATGAGAATTGCTACTCCAGCTTTCTTTTGATTTCCATTTGCATGGAATATCTTTTTCCATCTCCTCACTTTCTGTCTGTATGTGTCTCTAGGACTGAAGTGTGTCTCTTGTAGACAGCGTATATACGGGTCTTGTTTTTTTATCCATTCAGCCAGTCTGTGTCTTTAGGTTGGAGCATTTAATCCATTTACATTTAAGGTAGTTATCAATATGTATATTCCTATTACCATTTTCTTAATTGTTTTGGGTTTCTTATTGTAGGTCTTTTCCTTCTCTTGTGTTTCCTGCCTAGCATTTGTTGTTCCTTTAGCATTTGTTGTAAAGCTGGTTTGGTGGTGCTGAATTTTCTTAGCTTTTGCTTGTCTGTAAATGTTTTAATTTCTCCGTTGAATCTGAATGAGATTCTTGCTGGGTAGAGTAATCTTGGTTGTAGGTTTTTCCCTTTCATCACTTTAAATAATGTCCTGCCACTCGCTTCTGGCTTGCAGAGTTTCTGCTGAAAGATCAGCTGTTAACCTTATGGGGATTCCCTTGCATGTTATTTGTTACTTTTCCCTTGCTGCTTTTAACATTTTTTCTTTGAATTTAATGTTTGATAGTTTGATTAATATGTGTCTTGGCGTGTTTCTCCTTGGATTTATCCTGTATGGGACTCTCTGTGCTTCCTGGACTTGATTGACTATTTCCTTTCCCATATTAGGGAAGTTTTCAACTTCCCTAACCTGAGTGCTGCCCTGAAGTGTTTATCAGAGAACACAGAAACCCTGACCTACCACATGTCATCAGTGCTCTCTGCTTTGCTGCTCAGGTCATGCTTTCTGTTCTGTGTGCTTCACAAAGCGAAAGCAGTGGGACTCTGACGTCAGGGCAAGAGTTGCCCACTCAGCAGTTAAGCTTGTCACCAACTATCACGTAAGTGATGCTTAGTTCTGTTGATTTGTATCTTCTAGTCCTTTGCTCTTTTTCCCCTGATCCTTAAGTTTTTAGTTTTAAACTTCATTTATGTTAGAAAGAATTCTCTAAACAACAGGAACTGCACATCAGTTCTCTTTATTCGTGGTGAGAGCAGGAACACGGTCGTTATGTTCTCTTCATGAGTTTCTACAAGTACAGATAGAGGAGAAAGATTACAAGGCTGAGGAAGAGACATATCCACAGAGAAGTGTTATGGAGAGTTTTTAAAAGAAATTTTAAGTCATTGAAGTTTGAATTCCCTTCATACGTTCCTGAATGTTTTCTCTGCTTGTTGTGCTCCGTAGACAAGAGTGCGCATTGGGAGATTCAGCTTGTAAGAATTCTGAGTCTGATCCTGAGGACTTTTCAGATGAAACAAATACAGAGAACCTTTACGGTCCCTCTCCCCCCAGCACGCCTCGGCAGAGGAAGCATCTGTCAACCAAACACCAGAGGAATAATGTAGGGCGGCCCACCAGTCGAGCTAATGTGAAAGGTAAGTCTTGTGCGTAAAACGATACATTTGAGGGGGCGTGGCATGGTTGGTATGTAATCTTTATGTAACATGTAACTATTGATAGATGCTTTTTCTACAATAATGTTATTCCTCTTTTTTTAAATTTGATTTTATGCTGCCTTAAAGTTTTATTTTTAAATATTTGAATTATCACCATTAGCAATATTGTTAATAAAAGAGAAAATAATTCTCCAGAGATAGAAAGGTTTGTAATTGTAATTGTTAAAGTCAGTGTGTGAGGCCTTTGCATTCCTTTTAGGACGTGGAAGAGGACAAACGTGGATGAATCAGCGTGCCTGTCCAGGATGGCTGCTGGTGTACGGGATAGGTGGCCTTCTTTTATTCTTTGAATCTCTTAGGCTGAAACTTCTAGATTCTGTCTTCCTGACATGATGTATTGGGCACTTTGGGAGAGGCAGGGCCAGGCTTTCTTCCCCAGGATTCCCCAGGCGGCCTGAGACCTGTGCTCTGCCGGTGACCATGATGCTGCCCTCATGTACAGGGCCCTCGTTCCCACTAAGCACAGGGCCTGGATGGTGTCCCACCTTATAATCACGCACAGAATCTGTGTTGTACTTTTCTTTCTGTTTGGAATCCCAAAGCCCAGATAGTGTTCTGCTCCTAGAAGCTGTTCCTGCTCCTGAGACTGTTCTCTGTTTTCATTTCTTCCTTCCTCTGAGCGCGTCACAGCTGTTCTGTTCTGAGGCAGAGGAACTGAATCATGCTGACCTGCTTCCTTGTACCTGCTTTCTGGCATGGAACCTCAGGTCACTGAAGCCTTACGGTTTTAGAATTTCTCTGTTAATTTCAGCAAACCACTTGTCCTGAAACTGATCTCATAGTTTCCTAGAATTCATCTACCTATTACTGTGCAAGATAGGGATATCATTCTTTATCTCCTCTGAGAAATTTCCCCTTATCACATGTTCTCCCTACTGAAAAGAGACTCATTTCCATTTCTCCCTTTCTTTAGCTCATTTTCTTCCTCTCTTTCCCTTTCCCACACATTTCTTCCACACATTGATCTCTCATGGTTAATGTCGGCAAGTTCATTCTGTGTCCCTATCATAGCCCTTCCTCAAGAAAGAAGAAGGGTAAGAGAAATGGACTTTATTGAACTTATTTGCTTGAGTGAAGTCTTATCGAAGGAGGAATTCCTAAGTAATAAATAGTCTTTCTTTCCCACAGGGAAGATGATTTTTTTTACTTTCTTTTAAAACTATATTTGTAGTAAGATGTTAACCTATGATCTGTATTTACCCCTGTTGGAAAGTAATAGCTTTCCATTGCAATATATTATCTTTAAAATCAATCCTTTTCCATTTTCTCAAAGAAATTTCTCAAATGCCTACAGAAGTTCCTTTTGAAGCAGCATCTACTGAACCAATATTAGTTAATACATATTTGCTTCGTGGTGGTGAAATGCGATGATGCCAGTAGGATATCTGCTTTGTCTTCACTTGTTCATACTATTTTAGAACCAGAGTTGAGAACACAGTCCCCCCATTTTATAGATTGAGAAAGTGAGGCCCAGGGTTTCAAAGCAACTTCTTAAGGCCAGAAGGCTTGAGATAGTGGCAGGACTAATTTTAGGTACTATTTTTATTTTTTGGCCATGCCACACAGCTTGTGGGATCTTACTTCCCTGACCAGAGATTGAACCTGGGCCCTCGGCAGTGAGAACGCAGAGTCCTAACCACTGGACCACCGGGAACTCCCAGGACTAATTTTAGAACTAGTTCTCCTGGTCCTCAGTTTGGACTTTTTTCCCAGTGCAAGCAGCAGGGGTTAAGCTTCTCTGAATGTGGTACTTGACATGACTGTATGTCTTTAGTAATCAGTCAGAAAACCCGTCGCTGGATACTTGTTGAGCTCTGCTGTCCTTCTGGGCTGTGTCAGAAATAGAAGGAAGAGGGAAGGTTGTTTCTTTTCCTCCTCAACTTCTTTCAGTTGTTTATTTCATAAAATTACAGAATTTTAGATCTGGAAGGGGTCTCAGAGACCACGTTAATTCCTGCCATTTTGCAGGTGAAGAAAGAGTGCTCATAAACCTTTGGATTTGTAGCTATCTATCAGCAGACCTAGGGCACCAAAGTTCCTAACAACTTATGTTTTTTCTTATTGCAAAAGATTACATGTTTGTCATAGGGAGTTTAGAAAATACTGACAAAAAGAAAGAAAAATACCCATAAACCCAATATGCAGAAATAACAGCTTTTACCATCTTTGCCTTGTGGTCTCTTTACTTGCATATATTTGTGTTGTGATATGATATCATACTATTTTATAGCTGGCTTCCTTTTTCATTTTAATGACTCATGAACTTTCTGTGCCATAGAATAACCTGTGCTGTTCATTTTAATGGCTGCTGAATCATTTGTAGCAACATCTGCCCGGTTCTCACTCACAGTTCTTGAGTGCTTTACCTAAGCACTGTGCTGAGCTCGTCAAAAGAGTTATCTTTTAAATATAGTAATAGCCCAATGAGATGTAGGTTCTATATATTATTATTCAATTTATGGTTGAGGACACGACACAGAGAGTTTCTAGGGCTTGTAGTTTTAACTGTCCCAGTCATGCATATACTAGAAAGCAGTGTGTTTGCTGTCTGGTGAACTGTTTTTGTCAACATTCTTGTTCTTGAACACCAAAAAACGATGGAAATGAAGCAACCGTGTTGGGCAGTGGGTCATGTTACTGTTTTGGGGATGGCGTGTTTGTGTTGAGCTGGTGGAACAAACAGTACTTGAGAACTCGCCGGCTGCAGCAGCAGAGCATGGTGGACCGGAGCACACACTTGGTTGCCGGATTGCCTGGATTCCCATCCTGGTTCTACCACCTTCTGTATGTGCCGCCTCCGTGTCTCATTTTCTTTATCTGTGAGGTAATCTGCCTTACGGTGTTGTGAGGGTTTTATGTTCAGTAACTACTAGTTGTCATTATTATTGTGAGCTAAAGGTTTCTTTCTCACTACTTGCCTTAAATTTCAAAGTAGAATTAAATAATTATATCATTGACTGTACCCTTATTAATTGGTGCCCCTCCTTTCAGGACACTGAGTCTTGAGTCACATAGTTACCAAGGTATGGAGTTGGGACTGCAGCCTGGGTCAGTCCTGTCTGGCTTATCCGTTTCTTGTAGCTCTTCCTAGCCCCCTTTCTTCTTCTCACTCTGTATGTTGCCATCATAGTTACTTTTTCTCTGGGTCTTTCTTTCCTCACCTCCCTCCCTTTCCTTTTGCTTTTACCTCTCTTTCCTTTCTTCTGCCTCCTCTTCGCATCCCCTTTTTCCTTCCTCCCTTCCATTCCTCCCTTATTTCTCCTTCATTCTTTCCCTTGACTCGCAACTTCAGTGACTCCATAGGCGGGTATTGCGTTAGATGATCGATAAGCCCTTGCTCGTCTCCAGCAGGAACCACAGAGATGAGCAGGCAGTCCCATCTTGTGTGGTAGAGCTGGGGTGGAGGGGAGAGAGGGGGGGCTTCTGTGGGTGCCCACAGGAGGGGATCGAGCAGACCTGGGCTTGGGAAGACTGCTGGAACAAGTGACATTTGTGCTATGGCCTGAAGGCTGAGTCAGGGAGACCAGTATTTCAAACTCATTTGTCAATCATAATAGTGTATTGGTCTCTCAGTATTTTCAAGAGATTTTTAAAATTAATTAGATCGGCCAGATTTATTTTAAAAGCTTTCCAAGGAAATATGAACTGACGCATTATTTCTTTCTCTCTGCAACAAGCAAAGGCTGCCTGAATCATACGATTCACTTTAGAACTGCAGTGAAAGTTGAGCTCATCGTTTTAGTTAACATCACCGATAATATTTTCGTTTTTCTGCTTATCTTTTGCTGTGTGACAACCACCCAAAGCTTAGTGTTATGAAAGCGTCCATTTTATTGTGCTCACGGTTCTGTGGGTAGAGTAACCGCTAACACTGTTGTCTTTAGTGATGGTAGCCATTGTCATGAGCTATTATATGGACATGATTCTTTAAATATTCTTATTATCCTAGGCTCAAAATAACCAACGACTGTTGTTATTGGCTTATTTTTTATAATTGGAAATTTAGTACCAGGCAACCTTCTGACCAACTGGTAATAAATTGACGGTTCCCGTGAGAGAACTGCTCACAGAACTCAGGAACACACTTGACTTACGTTTATCACTTAAGTTGCCTCATTAGTGTAAATTGAGGTGTGATTGACAGGGGCTCCTTATGAATAAAAAAGACACTTCTGTCAGAAAATTCCAAGGGTTTTAGGAGCTCTGTGTCAGGAACCTGGACAAAACCCAAATATATTTCTTATGTTAAAAAGCAAAATTCAACCAAGTAAATTTGAAGATTTGATTGGCTTTATTTATGAATCAGGCAGCATTACATCTAGCAACTAGAAGGGTGCTCTGAGTGGTTGTGCAAAAATGGAAGGGATTTTATAGGAAAATCCCTATGGATTTTCCTATAAAAATGGAAGGGTGGAGTAAGGGAGCTATTAGCAAAAAAAAAAAAGAAAGGATTATTTTTTGACCAGACATCTTTTTTTATGGGCGTGGGGAGGGATGACAGGGCTTTTATCATGCAGATTACCTCTTCCTCTGGGGGATTGTAGAGGGCCTACTTGTTGGGTTACTTTATTGGTATTGACCAGAAAATTCTAGACTGTTCAATTAAAACTACATTTCTGGGAGAGGTTGGAACTGCAGTGAAGCAACGTATAAAATATAGGTTTGCCATCATGGGCTTTTAGCATGCGACTGACACCATTTGGGGCCTGTGGTTTTCTTTCTAATACTTACTACACCCTGATGAGCATTATCAAATACTAGCAAAGATATGAGGAGATGGCAGCTTTCTTACAAGGCTGGTGTGAGTGTAAATTGTCTCAATCCCTGTGTGGAAGTAATTTGTTAATACACTCAGACTGAGCTTGGTTATATCCTTGACCCAAGTAAATGCACTTTTGGGACTAGACTTTAGAGAAGTTCCTGCAAATAAACACGAGAAGTTCTGCAGAAAGACTCGTGTCACTCATTGTGATTTCCTTTCATAATACGCAAGTGGGTAACCACAGACGGGAAAGTTCAAAACAATCTGTATCCTAGTGGTTGTCTGAGATAGGGGAGGCCTGAGGAGGGGGCCTAGGGATGTAGGACAAAGGTGAGGTCACCACTGCCCGCGATGTTTTATTTCTTTGTACTGATGGACTTTAGATGTGTTTAAAATTATTTTATTTGACTTTTGCATTTTCCTGATTTTGTTTCCCTGGGAATGTTAAAGATATTTTTGTTTTCAGAATATTAACTTCTGCTTTTAGAAGCTGTGCTAAATATTAAATATATAACAATGTTAGGATATCTAGGTAAAGATAGTTAGCTCTTTATTACCTAAAAAATGCCAGCTGTGTGACACCCTGACAGATGTAACCTACCATTCAGCTCTTAAATTAACTCACTGACCAGGATTGATTTCATACTTCGATGAGTAACAGAGTTTAACTATGGTGTTACTTCAGATCATATTTTTTTGATAATGGTAAATAACTACCAAACTACAGCAGTTAAGATTTTGATAAATTTTGGACCATAATGTGTAGCTACCCATGTGTAGCTGTTTCTCTTTAAGCCTGGTTTAAGAAGAGGCAAACTACCTCATCCTTAAATTTTTGTTCTTTTTAATTAGCAGAAGGAAGTAAATCCAGTCCATCTCATAGTTTTCAGTAGGTTAAACAAGAGTGAAGACACCCAGGCCAAAGCCCTTTTCAGGGTGAATCGGCCTCGTAATCATTATCAGCCCCGTTTTGCAGGAGTAATGTAATACTGCAAGAGCCAGATCACAGAGATAGTCATCTGTAATCTGACATATACATGTGTGCCTATACACGTGCATATACATGTACACATTAATCTCCCTATCATTAGCAAATATCTCAGGGGGGGTGTGTGTGTGTATGTAAATGTGTGTGATTTTTTGCTAACATAGTGAGATTAGCAAGTTTTATTTTTTTTAATATAATACTGCTATAAAACTGATCTGGTAAAATGGTTATAAATCAGATTCAATCTGTATAGTAAGAGAAATGTTCTTTGTGAACTAGAGTGGACTTAAATCTATATTTCAGCTCTTTAATCCAAACTCAGCCTGACTTTCAAGGTTCTAATTTATATCTCCAGCCTACCCATCTACATGCAGACTCACTGTTCCAGCCAGGCTCTCTTCTTTTCTGCTTTTGTGTCTTTTTGTATGTTTATTCTCTTGCCTTCCTTGCTACCCTTATTTAAGATGAATCCATTCTTCAAGGCATTCAGTCGAGTACCTGGTCTTAGTTAAAGCTTCCGCATATCAGTTAGCCCACTGTAATCTGTCTTTCATGGCACTCAGCATCTTAACCTTTCCTTAGTCAGACAGCCCTGCCCTGTGAGCAGCTCGACAGGCGTAAAGGTGGTTGACGGCACAAACACGGGTTAGGATCCCTGTCCCGACATGTCTCGTGTCTGGCCGTCCATGTTCTGCGGGAATCTCCATCACAGTGTTGTTGTAAAGATGATGACAGTTTCTGTAGGCCCTTACCTCGTAAATGGGCAAAGCAGTGATTGAATAGAGCAGGGTTTTCCCAAATGTGGTGTCATTCTAGCCAGGTTGAATCCGAGACACTGGGAGTGGGCCCAGGAATCTGCGTTGTAGCAAGAATCTGAGTGATTCTCAATGTTTACTAAAGTTTGAGAACGTTGAATTAGAAGATCTCTAAGTCCCTTCAGATTGCTGACATTGATAGCCTGGCACATCACTGCTCTAAAGATCATCTCACATTTAAAGTAAAGCGCAGATACCTGTTTCTGCTTTCTCATTTGAGAGATCGAGGAGGGCCAGTGTTTTGAGTTTGATATACATGTATGGAAGAACATAAGAGTTGCGAGGACTTGATAAAAAATACATTTTATACATATTCTAAAGAGCTGTTTCTAGGTGTGAATTGTGGGGAAGTCAGTTGACTGTCTTATATCTGTTTAAACAAGTGAACCATATTGCTTGTCATTTGTTTGCGTTCAGTTTCATTATACATTTTTTTGTTCTTTTCCTTTCATGTTTCTCTGATTTGGCAGGAGTTATTGGTGATTGGCCAAAGGAAACAGTAACTTCTTGGAAGGTTTGTTTTAACAGTACTACAAAGTCGTACCACTTAATTTATAGCCACTTGAGAGCTCAGATGTTCATTAGTCTTAAGTCATTATGAACTAGTTTTGTAGTACTGTAATTAGAACTTGTATAAAACATTCTCTATACTTTTGATCCATTCTCCTTTACAGAAACTCTGTATTTGACTTTCTGTTCATTGCAGAGGGATTTAGTATTAACAGAAAACTAAACAAACAAAGATTGGTATTTTCTTTTTGCACAGTAGCTAGACTGGGGCTTAAGTCTATTTTAAATTTAAATTATGTCATTTTAATGATGTACCTATTTCCATTTGTGTGTTTTTTTAAAAACCAACTTGGTTTTTTGTTTTGGAAAAAAAAAAAATAGCTTCTTTGTCCCGTCTTCCTCCTTTCCCCATTTGCTTTCCTTTACACACATTGTAGGTCCAAAGACTGAACCAAAATTTTGAATACAGAATTTCAGAAAATTGTGTAATATACCATTTTTTATGCTGTAAGATAGGCTTCACAATATTTGTGTATAATCTACAAAAATTAGGTTTCTAAGCTTGCTAAAATTCGATTCTGTTTATACAGAAAAGTGGGATTGTGGCATTTCCCCCCTTAAGTCCTTTTAATTGTTGGAATAAAGATCAAGGCTCAGCAGCTTCATCTCTTGATATTTTCATGCTTTGACTATTAGCTGTGTGGTAAATTTAGCATAGATTTGGACTTAAAGTTCGTAGCTCTGTCTTCTGTGTTGTTCAGGTCATCCCAGCTACTCTCAGTTCACCCTTTGTTTCCCTTAGGGCCTTTAAATCATGGGTTAGAAGAACATTTATAATTCATATAAGGCAAGTAATACTTTTTCACTGTTCACTTACTTTTAAGTTAAAAATTATATGCAGACGTTCTTTGGCCTTGGTCACTAATGCTACCCTACATTCATTTTGTAAAGTCTTCTTAGAATCCTAAACCCTAAGATAACAAAATAGTTTTTTGTTACATAAGTTTTTGATTTCTCTGACTCAGAACCACGTGGATGCACGTATTAGTTAATATAGCATTCTTTCCTAGGCCTGCGTTGCCTCTCTTCTGCACACTTTTCTTGGATATTCTTGTGTACTCTCCTGGTATTAAACAACATCTGTATATACTGATAATTTCCAAATTGATATCTCTGGATTTCTCTCCTGAGCTCAAGACTCATATATTAGTTACCCACAGACATCTCTACATGAATGTCCCATAGGCACCTCCAATTCAATATATTACAAAACAAACTCATTATCTTTATCTCCAATCTTACTCCCTGATACCATGTATATATCATTTTGCGTTTCATAGTAAGAAAGTATAGTATGATTTGATATCTTGAAACATAAAATATAATGGAGTTAAATTTGGAAGTACTTGTTAGCTTTGCTTTCAAATAACCATTGCTTTACTAAGTAGAAATGAGTGATATATATGTGCTATATTAATAAAAGTGTAAAGAACACAGTTAAACAAAACAGCAAAGAGGAGGCAAAGGGCTGGCCTGGACACCTTTTTTATAAATGAGGATTGATAAGTATTTGTAGCTAGAAACAATAAAACAGTGAAAAAATTTCTTTTTTAAAAAATTCGACTTTTTAAAAATTTTTATTGAGGTATAATTTATGTACAATATTATATAAGTTTCAGATGTATGACATAATGATTCACAATTTTTAAAGGTTACATTTCATTTATAGTTATTGTAAAATATTGGCTATATTCCCTGTGTTGTATAGTATATTGTTGTAGCTTATTTATTTCATTTTTTTATTTTTTTCGGTACGCGGGCCTCTCACTGTTGTGGCCTCTCCCGTTGCGGAGCACAGGCTCCGGACGCGCAGGCTCAGCGGCCATGGCTCACGGGCCCAGCTGCTCCGCGGCATGTGGGATCCTCCCGGACCAGGGCACGAACCCGTGTCCCCTGCATCTGCAGGCGGACTCTCAACCACTGCACCACCAGGGAAGCCCTAGCTTATTTATTTTACACCTAGTAATTAGTATCTCATCCCCTAACCCTATCTTGTCCCTGCCCGCTTCCTTCTCCCCACTGGTAACCATTAGTTCTCTATATCTGTGAGTCTGCTTCTTTTTTGTTATATTCAGTAGTTTGTTGTCCTTTTTAGATTCCACATGTAAGTGATATCACACAGTATTTGTCTTTCTCTGTCTGACTTATTTCACTTAGCATAATACCCTCCACCTCTATCCATGTTACTGCAAATGGTGAAATTTCATTTTTTTTATGGCTGAGTAGTATTCCATTGTGTGTATTGATATGTATGTATACACACACAGACACATACACACACACACACACACACACACACACACTCTTTACATCTTCTTTATCCATTTATCTGTTGATGGACAGTGAGGTTGATTCTGTATCTCGGCAATTGTAAATAATGCTGCTGTGAATGTCGGGGTGCATGTATCATTTTGAATTAGTGTTTTGGGGTTTTTTTTGGATATGTATATCCAAGAGTGGAATTATTGGGTCAAGTGGTAGTTCTATTTTTAGTTCTTTGAGAAACCGTCTATAGTGGCTGTACCAATTTACATTCCCACCAGCGTGTATGAGGATTCCTTTCTCTCCACCTCCTTGCCAACACTTGTTACGTGTCCTGTTTCTGATGATAGCCATTCTGAGTGAAGAAATTTCCTGAATGGACTGTGTAAAACGTTTTAAAACATTTAGAAGTAAAGTAGATTAAAACTACAGATAAAAGTTCTGTTGTTTAAAAAGTACTGCTAATTTAAAAGATAATAGTAATAATAGTTTTATATTAAAATATAACACAAATCCTTACAGACAGTAAAATCCTTTTTGATGGATCATAAAAGAAATTGAATATAATGTAAATCAGGTTGGAAGTGCTCTTGGAAATACTTGTTTTAAATTCTTATTTTAAAAGTAATTTAATTTAAATTGATTTGGAAATACATTGGTTTTAAACAAATTTTCTTTGGTGAATTGATTTTGGGTATGTTAGTCTGTAACCGTATAAATATACTCTATTTCATCAAATCTAAAGGCATACTATAATATTATATACTAAGAAAAA